>NC_041401.2:170787060-171133310 GCF_900747795.2 Erpetoichthys calabaricus
CTGCTGGGCTTAGCATGTTGTGACGCTCCCACCACCCCAGGCTAAACTCCAATATCCATGCATCTCTTTCTCTACATAGTGGTGACACAGTAACAGAACAATTTTGAACATTTCTTTATTTTATACACCACACTGAACACTGTCCCAGGTCTCCAACCCTTCTGTATTTCGACAATGTGAACACTGTCAAGTTAAACTGACTTCCTTGAGTCAGCAATGGGGCCTGAGCCAAGAGCCTCATTGTTTACTGCCGAACGCCTTAGCCGCTGGGCCACACCGCCAGCGTATTCAGTTTTCCTCGGCATATTTTTTTTTTCAAAGAGTTAACTCCCCTGGAACAACTCCCAGCAGACTTGCTGGCCAGGTTGAGCGCCTCTCTGAGTCATCCTGGGATTTTGCAGCCCGTCAGCGAAAAAAGGAGAAAAAGTAGTCAGCACTGCAGTATTTTTTTTTTTTTTTTTCACGCCACAGCAGGAAGCGCCTAAGATCTTATTTGCAAATTGCATGAAACAACAAAAATGAAAAAAATAAATAAATAAATATTACAGTATAAAAATGAAATCAAGCAGTTCAGCAAATGGTGACATTCTAGTGACCGCAGGACAAGAACTGTTTCTCCAGCAAAATGTCAAGTAGTTCTTCAAAAACAAAAAAAGAAATCCCTTGTTTAGATTAGCTTTAAATTAACAGATGTATTTATGTCAACACTGCAAGCCTCCTGGTAGAGCAGCAGATGTTCCACGACTCACCAGGAAGACGTCCTCCTCCGATCTGAATGGCTAAAGGGGTGCAGCGGCGTTTGTCAAAAACCCTAATCCTCCAAGTCCTTGGGACAAAGTGCAGAACAGCAGGCACTCCCTAGAAAGCCACCACGAGTATGTAATGGGCCTTCCAAATAAGGAAATTATTTTAAATAAGCTATTTGTCAAGATAAAAATATAGATTTAATCAGAGAAGCATTTCCTGGAGGAAATGTGACCCTGTATCCCTGAGGACTTCTGAATTAACACAGCCAAGAGGGAATGGAAGTAATCCTGGCTAGCGGGTACACTTAATGACCGTGTGTTGTAAGTGACAGAATTTTTATGTTGCAAAATGTGGAAGGCACGAATGATAATCTCGAAAGTATAACCACTGACTAGATGAGAGGAGCCCATGTAGCTCTTCAGGTCAACTTAGTGCTTAGTTAACTCAATGAGGAACCCGCTAAGAGCTTGTGTTATATGAGTTGAGCAGTTTGTGTTCAAGCCTCTCAATGCTGGTCATCATCCACATCAGAGGAGTTCATATCCTGCTCTGGGTGGCTTGTCCATTTGAGCTAAAGGCCATGAGATATGCTGCAATTGTGTGGATCTCATGTTTGAGGTGATTAGATATTATCCACATGAGACAAGCCCACATACTGCCTGATTTGGCTTAATCCATTTTGAATGCTCCAAGTAGGCTGTCTTTTTATTGATATTATATTATTGTACTACTATGAAGAGACGTGCAAGTAAAAATTGAATCGGGCTATGTACTCAAACATAAGCTTGTAGATGAGAAGAGGTGTCACTCTCCTACTCATGGGCTCCATGCTTGAAGGCCTCTAATGTTATGTTAAAAAAATGAGTGGTGCCTCTGTCCCATACTGAGTCAGCTGTATACAGTATGTGAGGACCTCAAAAGATCACTCATGGTGAGGCCATTGTGTAACGTAAAGAGAGCAAACCCTTTGAACCCTTCCAGGCCAACATATTGACAAACCATAAGCTGGACCTTCCTGATGCTGGACTACCATCAGTTAAATGAAACCTCAGACATGGGATTGCCATTCAACTAACGCTGGGACTTCTAAAGCCAACTGCCTTCCCCGGGGATGATTTAGGGATGTCGTATTTCAGGGATGAATACTTATGTGATCAGCCTTTTTGTGTTTTATATTTTTTTATTAATGTAGACCATTTTGTTGAGATCTGTTTTCACTTTGACATTAAAGAGTCTTATCTTCTGCTGATCAGTGTCAAACAGGCCTCCACTGGGATTCAATGCTGTACAACAATAAAACGTGAAAATTTCCAAGAAATGAATACTATCTATCTATCTATCTATCTATCTATCTATCTATCTATCTATCTATCTATCTATCTATCTATCTATCTATCTATCTATCTATCATATAGTGTGTGACCTACCTACAGTATGTGTCTGTTATATAGTGTATCACTGAGCACACTCTTAGGACCACTATAGTTACACTGAGTAGGGCCTCCTCTGGCTGCCAAAACAGCCTTGGTTCTTCATGCATGGAGTTCACAAGATGTTAGAACCATGCCTTTGAGATTCTGGTCCATGTTGACATGACGGCATCACACAGTTTCTACAGATTTGTCAGCTGTACACTCATGCTATGAATCCCCCGTTCTACCACATCCCAAAGGTGTTCATTTGGATTGAAATCCCTGAAGAATACTGAACTCATTATCATGTGAGTCAACTTTTGCTTTGCGACATGGTGTATTATCATGCTGGAAGGAGCCATTACAAGATGGGTACATTGTGGCCATGAAGGGATGTAGATGATCAGTAACAACACTCAGATAGGCTGTGGTTTTCAAGCAGTGATTGATTAGTATTATGTGTGCCAGGAAAACAATCTCCATGCATTTATACAACTGGCAACCAGCCTGGATTGTTGACACAAGGCGGGTTGAGGGCATGGATTCATGGCACTGGTGCCAAATTCTGACCCTAGCATCTACTGTATGTGCATCAGTAGAACTGAGACTCATCAGACCAGGATACGTTTTTCCAGTCCTTCAATTTTCCAGTTTTGGTGCCCGCTGCAGCCTCAGCTTTCTGTTCTTAGTTGACAGGAGTGGAACCCGATGTGGTCTTCTGCTGTTCTTTTGTTGCCCATCCACCTCAAGGCTCCAGATGTTGTGCATTCTGAGATGCTTTTCTGCTCGTCACAGTTGTACAGAGTGCTTATCTCAATTACCGTAGCCTTTCTGTCAGCTCAGATTAATCTGGCCATTCTCCTCTGACTTCTTTCATCAATGTTTCTGTCCACAGAACTGCTGCTCACTGGAAGTGGTTTTCTCTTTTTCCACCATTCTAAGTAAACTCTAGAGATTGTTGTGCATGAAAATCCCAGGAGATCAGCAGTTATAAAAATACGCAAACCAATCCATCTGGAACCAGCAATCCTGGCACGGCTGAAATCACTGAGATCTCATTTTCTCCCCATTCTGGTGTTTGATGAGAACATTAACTGAGCCTCATGACCTGTGTTTGCAGGATTTTATGCATTGTACTTCTGCCAAATGATTGGCTGATTAGATAATTGCTTGGATAAGCAGGTGTACAGGTGTGTTCCCAATATACATCTATATCTATATATACACATACAGTATATGTTTTTCTTAGAGTGTACTATATAGTCTTTTACAGATTTATCCATTTACCCTTACGTATTTACTGTATAGCGTTTCTATCTATCTATCTACAAATCATTACCTTTATATGTGGATGGCTGAACTACAAATTCAGCCAGTACTTACAGACACGTCTATACGCTGGGCAGGCTGCACATCTTCTGGACCTTAAGTGGACTGTCTCTGCTTAGAATAATTTCTTTTAACTGATGACCTACACATTTGATGTCCTGTGACGGTCTGTTACTGACTAAACAAAAGAAAACAGCATCTCATATACAAAGAAGCATGCAGCTGAAGAAGCAGTGCAAAGGCCTGCCTTTCTGTTCAGATTTGCTTACGCCTGGAGGGCAGAGGCTTTCTTTTATTCTCTGCGATAACAAGAGAGGACAGGCTCACAGTGCTGAACTATGGGAAGAGGTCATTAAAGGCTGCCTTTTATATTCCAAAAAGTGGATTAACGTCATTTTGGTGGGAGCCCTGGCACTTAACATGCCGATATTGTGCCACTTATATATGCAGTGCCACATTTGTCATTTAGCAAACCTCTGTGTCAGTTCTACAGTAAAGGGGCATTCATCTTTCAGTGAGATCAGTATTCCTAAAGTCATTTGTGGGGGATTGCCGGCATTTTACTCCGGCCCTCACCCCCAGGCCGCCAGGAGGAGCCCTCCAGACAGCATGATGGTGCCCCGAGTTCCAGCAGGGCCTCGTGGACTTTGTAGTTTATATACACAGCCCTGCTGGATACCTTGGGGGCCGCCGGGAGTCGCTGTAGGGGGGCTAGCGGGCTCTTATGTGCCCTATAACTCGGGAGTGCGTCATCATCATGTGACAGGAAGGAATGACGTGCTCCCAGGCTGAAGAAAGGACTGTTTACCCTGACCCGGAGGGAATAAGGACTTGTGGGTTTGGCCAGGAACCACTTCCGGGTTAGGGGATATAAAAGGACTGTGGGAAAGCCCAGACACTGAGCTGAGCTGGGAGGTAGGAGGGCGAAGTGTCTGGGCGAGGAGGATTGGTTATTTGTATTGAGACAATTGTAGTATTGAGAGTATTTGTGATTTATATGAGTGTGGAGTGGTGGGTGCTTGGTGCACAGTGTAATTATAAAATAAATAATAATTATACTTTTACCTCGTGTTCAGAGTGGTACCTGAGGGTTGAAGAGGTGGACCACGCCTCAATCTGTTACACTGGTGTAGTCGGCAGGATACCCTGGCCGTCTGTTGGCAGAGGATCTGCAGTAAAAATAAATTTTGTAGTAGCAGAGAACCCTAAGAAGGTCCCTCTTGAAACCGCGGAGGTGAAAACCCCACCCGCGACAAAGAGCGCTGCAACTGTGAGCCGTAATGTACAGCAGACTACAATGGGGAAGAAATCTGGGAAGAAGACGGGATCTACCCAGAAGACTTCAGTCCCAGATGGTCTGGAAACGCTGTGGGCTTACCTGACAGGCGGTGAGGAAGACCGGGCTCAGTTTAAGGCCGAGCAAACCCGAGCGGGGCGGCAGCCGGAACGTTGCAGGATCGCGACTCCCGAAGACTATTATAGGGAGTTGGAAAAGGATCGTCTACATGCCGAGGTAAGTGCTGGGAAAGCACTCGAACCGCCGGGGACTTTCACTTCTTGTTTTGCAGAGGCCTGTCTGCACGAAGTGGACAGAGAGCACGCCCGCCTCAGACCTAGGTAAGATGGCCGCGAGAAGAAGTAGGCGAGCCAGTCTAGGAGTCCGCAGAGGGAAAGCCCATACGCCGGCAATGACCATGTGACCTCGCGCGATGGAGACCGGGAAGAAGGTCAGTTTGGAGCCGTCAGTGAGGTCAATAATTCCCCGCCAAGTCTGAGCTCCCTGAAAGGGAAGGGGGCGGCGAGCGAAGCAGCGCCAAAAGTACATAAAGGTAAAGAGGAGCAGGAAGTGACTGAACGGTCTGCCGACAAAGTAAAAAAGGCAGACCGCAGCCAGCCGCGGGAGGCTACCCGTCCTCTTCGGACTCCATGTCCCAGAAGCCTCCGCAAAGCCCAACAGAGCACGTGCCAGGAGCGGACGTGCTCATTGGCTCCCGGCCGGAGGGTGGGGAAAACAAGGAAGTAACCTTGCCTCCGGCTGAAATAACTAACTGTATGGACTTACGGGAGCTCGAGAAATACCTTGGGCCCGTGTATACTTTCTTTCAGGATCTGAAGGACATGAAAGCGCGCGTGGAGGAGCTGGGAGCTACAGCCGAGGCGCCACTAAAAGGACTGCAGGAATTCCTACGCCGACTGGGGTGAGAAGCTCCTCTGATGATCGATGCGGGAATACAGGTGAGTCCTGCCCGTTTCGTATATCATAAGGGGACACAGTGTGATTCGGCACCGCGTTTAATAAGTAGCGGCTGCCAAAGCACTGTGAACCCGACACTTGAGCGTGGCACAATGACTGAGTGGTCGGCGGGAGGATCAGGCGAGCCGGGGCATGCGTGTGACGTGGCCTTCCGGAGCGAGTCGCCACTCCAGACCCCGACCGGTATGATGAGGGAGTTGTCAATAGGTACTGGAGGGGCGGAGGAAGCGCCAATCAAACCGGGGCAGCTGGAAAGTGCTGTTACCCGGAGCGATGTGGTGCTAATGACGCCGCCTCCTAAATTGCATAGGACAAACATAGAGAGCCTCACGCTGTGCACAAGCCCCAGAGAAAGCAGGAGATCCCCAAAATAAAACGCGGGTCTCCTGACAAGACAAAGAAAAGGGAGAGCAGCAAAGCGGCTGTAAAACCCTCCTTAGCGGAGGAAAGGGTGGAGCTGACTCTGACTGAATTCCCAAGATGTTTCAGGTCTCGGGAAGAGAGGCAACCAGGAGGACGTCGGCGGTGCTACAACTGTCGGCAACCGGGCCACGTGTGGCGAAGTTGTCCCCAGAGGACAGGGGAGGGGAGCGGTGGGACAGAAGATACACCGTTCCCCCAAGGTTCGCTGGGGGATCTAGACAACGTAGCCAAGGTCTGGATGATGCGTCCTCCTGGAGGAGGACGTCCCTCGCGGGGATCGACGCTCCTCCCCAGTTGTCGTCGCTAAGGGGGGGGGGGACTGTGGTGGATTGCCGGAATTTTACTCCGGCCCTCACCCCCAGGCCGCCAGGAGGAGCCCTCCGGACAGCATGATCGTGCCCCGAGTTCCAGCAGGGCCTCATGGACTTTGTAGTTTATATACACAGCCCTGCTGGATACTTTGGGGGCCGCCGGGAGTCACTGTAGGGGGGCTAGCGGGCTCTAATGTGCCCTATAACCCGGGGGTGCATCATCATCACGTGACAGGAAGGAACGACATGCTCCCGGGCTGAAGAAAGGACTGTTTACCCTGACCCGGAGGAAATAAGGACTTGTGGGTTTGGCCAGGAACCACTTCCGGGTTAGGGGATATAAAAGGACTGTGGGAAAGCTCAGACACTGAGCTGAGCTGGGAGGTAGGAGGGCGAAGTGTCTGGGCGAGGAGGATTGG
This sequence comes from Erpetoichthys calabaricus, assembly GCF_900747795.2. Lineage (NCBI taxonomy): Eukaryota > Metazoa > Chordata > Cladistia > Polypteriformes > Polypteridae > Erpetoichthys > Erpetoichthys calabaricus. The sequence continues at coordinate 170,793,956 of NC_041401.2, forward strand.
TTAGTGAGAGAGAGAATTGTGTATATGAGTGTGGTGTGGAGAGTGCTCTGTGCACGTGACAACAAAATAAATAGTTGTTATACTTTTACCTGGTGGTTAGAGTGGTACCTGAGGGTTCAAGAGGTGGACAAAGCCTCAATCTGTTACATATTCTTGTGGATGTATGTTTTTGTAATCTGCTGTGTAGCTTTAAATAATCTGTAGCCGTTCTTCCATTGCACATATGCCTCCTGTTCTACATTTTACATTTTTCCCGTTCCTGATTTGTAATATAAACTCAATAAATTCAAAATGCTTAGAGTTAAATTGTCCCCAAGCTGGCATCTTCAGTGTGTCTATGATGGCATTTCTGCGGTTACTCTGTTTTTCCAAATGTCAGGGTGGTGGTAAGCGGGTCTTGTAATAGACTGGCACCCTCTGCAGGGCTGTGTCATGCTTTGAGACCAATGCTATCAAGATATTCAATGCCCTCACCCTAGCCATGATTTGGATTAAGAGGGTTTGAGAATGGATTTTGGAGGGTGCATGGGAGTTTGCCCAACCAGTCTACATGTGTTTTGTGGACTTGGAAAAGGCATTCGACCGTGTCCCTCTGGGAATCCTGTGGGGGGTACTCCGAGAGTATGGGGTACCGGACCCCCTGATAAGGGCTGTTCGGTCCCTGTATGATCGGTGCCAGAGATTGGTCCGCATTGCTGGCAGAAAGTCGAACCTGTTTCCAGTGAGAGTTGGACTCCGCCAGGGCTGCCCTTTGTCACCGATTCTGTTCATAACTTTTATGGACAGAATCTCTAGGCGCAGCCAGGGTGTTGAGGGGGTCCGGTTTGGTGGACTCAGGACTGGGTCACTGCTTTTTGCAGATGATGTTGTCCTGTTTGCTTCATCAGGCCGTGATCTTCAGCTCTCTCTGGATCAGTTCGCAGCCGAGTATGAAGTGGCTGGGATGGGAATCAGCACCTCCAAATCTAAGACTATGGTCCTCAGCTGGAAGAGGGTGGAGTGCCCTCTCAGGGTTGGTAGCGAGATCCTGCCCCAAGTGGAGGAGTTCAAGTATCTCGGGGTCTTGTTCACGAGTGAGGGAAGAATGGAGCATGAGATCGACAGGCGGATCGGTGCGGCCTCCACAGTAAGGCGGGCTCTGCATCGGTCTGTCGTGGTGAAAAAGGAGCTGAGCCGCAAGGCGAAGCTCTCAATTTACCAGTCGATCTATGTTCCTACCCTCACCTATGGTCATGAGCTATGGGTAGTGACCGAAAGAACGAGATCATGAATACAAGCGGCTGAAATGAGTTTCCTCTACAGGGTGTCTGGGCTTTCCCTTAAAGATAGGGTGAGAAGCTCAGTCATCCAGGAGGGGCTCAGAGTAGAGCCGCTGCTCCTCCGCATCGAGAGGAGTCCGATGAGGTGGTTTGGGCATCTGATCAGGATGTCTCCTGGACGCCTCCCTGGTGAGGTGTTCCGGGCACGTCTAACCGGGAGAAGGCCCCGGGGAAGACCCAGGACACGCTGGAGGGACTATGTCTCCCGGCTGGCCTGGGAACGCCTCGGGATTCTCCCAGAAGAGCTAGAAGAAGTGGCCGGGGAAAGGGAAGTCTGGGCATCTCTGCTCAAGCTGCTGCCCCCGCGACCCGACCTCGGATAAGTGGAAGAGGATGGATGGATGGGTTTGAGAATGGAAATTAATGTCACCATTAATGGCAAATGCCACCCCAAACCACTTTATGCATGGAGAACATTATGGACATGATATTCTGTGATGCTAACAATGGGATCTGACCGTTACCCTGCCGACTGAAGTCCAATTTCTTAGCTACTATAACAGAATGAACATGGAGATACGAGTTAACAGACACTAAGATAGGTCAATGGGGGCCACACACAATCCTAAAGATAGTCCAGAGTCGGGCAAAATGCTGGTATGCTCAGTTTATGGTAAATCCTGCTTCATGGCTGTACAGTTGGTGACATGACTAGAGGCATGCGGCCATCAACCCCACACAGTACAGACATGTGCACCAGCCACTTAAATGAGTCACGTACATTGTATAGAGTAACGAGACGCAGGTTGTTCTCTAATAAACTGCAGAGATCCTCCATACAGTGGATTTCCTGGCCAAGAGTTGACAATTAAAGCTTGCTCCCTCTGTGTGAAGCAAGTTGAAGAGCACAATGGCACAAAGACTGTTGTCTCTAACACTGGTGGCACGTTACTCGACTTCTAATCAGAGGCGATGTGAAACTAACGCCTGCAGGTGCTGATCTCGTCCAGTCAGGATATCAGATTACATGATAGGGATTGGCGGGCACGTCAAACTACATGACTCTGAAAAGATGTCCCGGCATACTTTCACATTTCCAAAACATCACAAATGTGTCTTTTAATCTGACAACCAAAAACATGCTGCCTGTCGGAGCCAGTGCTGTACAAAGGCTTTCCAGATATGGTAAATTCAGTCATAATCTCAGTCCTTTCTTTTTTCTTCATTTTCTCATTCTGTCATGGTATGTAAAACACACAACATCAGACAGAGAAGTCTCTCTTCTGTTTGTGAGGTCCAAAACCTTAAAACATCTCCTTATTCCTTGTAGTTGCACTTCCAAGTGAGTGCAGATTGGTTGTTGGTACTCTCATGTACACAGAAGCCCACCCCTACGATTAAAGACACGGGGGAGCCACAGACGGGTTGGACAGAGTATCTGGGCATGTCAGACTACATAAGTAGACCTTGTGATAAGCTGCCCGGACACAGACAGACGGACACCGTATTAAAGTCCACCACACGTTTATTATCCATAATGAACAAAGTAAAGTGCATAAAACCCAGTGCCGAAGCACCAATCACCCCTTCAAGTCCTGGCCACAATATAATGCCTTTCACAGTCTCTGGTCCGCCTCCACTCCTCTCCAACACGCTTTGTCTTCTTCCTCCCGACTCTCGCTCCTCACTGGAGGGAGGCGGCCCCTTTTATGTGCCCCGGATGGGCTCCAGGTGCATCCTCAGGGCTTCCGTAGCCACACCCCTGTGTGGCGGAAGCTCCCATGGTGAAGCTGGAAGTCCACCGGGTGCCCTCAAGTCTCTTCCCCCCAGTACTTCCCGGTGTGGCGGAAGTACTGAGGGCCAACACTCCCAAGGCATTGGGGCACCCCCTGGCGGTGACCACGGGCCCCTACAGGGTTGAGCTTCCAAGCTCCGTACCCATGGTCCCCAAAGCCACCAGGGAGGACACCATCTCGTGTCCTGGAGGAGGCACAGGCCCTCCTCCACTCCTCCTGGGCGTCCCGGCCGGGCATGGATGCCTGCCGGGCACCACAACCTTATTAAAAGAATTTAGGAGTCATAGTGGACTATCACCTGCCAGACAGTGCACAGGAGCCATTAAGAAGGCTAACAGAATGTCAGGTTATATAGCGCCCTGTGTGTGGAGTACAAGTCCAAGGAGATTCTGCTCAAGCTTTATAACACACTAGTGAGGCCTCATCTGGAGTACTGGGTGCAGTTTTGGTTTCCAGGCTACAAAAAGGACATAACAGCACTAGAAAAGATCCAGAGAAGAGCAACAAGGCTGATTCCAGGGCTACAGGGGTTGAATTATGAGGAAAGATTAAAAGAGCTGAGAATTTACAGTTTAAGTAAAAGAAGATTAAGAGGAGACACGACTGAAGGGTTTAAAATGATGAAAGAAATTAGTACAGTGGATCGAGACTTATTTTAAAAGTAGCTGTGTAAGCCTGTGCTATAAAAAGCCCGGGGTCCTAGAAAGTATTGATATCGTCAGAAAGAAAATTGAAATGAAAAGATGTCAGGTAATTGGAAGGAACTACTTTGGGCGTCTCTCTCTTAGGAGGATTCGTGCTGCCGACGTGCTCGCATCATTTGTATATTAGCAGCTAAGCGACTGTCTTTCTTCTGAGGTTTCATTTTTCCCGACATGCTCACTTTGCTTGTTTAATAGCGGAGGGAGGAGAAGTAAAAGGGATACCATTTTGCCGATGTACTCGCCTCGCTTCTGTATTAGCCGCTAAGCCAGTGACTCTCTCTTCGGAGGTTTTTCTTTGCCAGTGTGCTGGTCTTGCTTATGTATCCTCAGAGGTGGAGCCCTTACCCCGACTCCACCTCTCACTTCCGGGCCGGGCAGACAGACACACTTCCACGTGTAGACGTTTATATATAAGATGTGTTCATCAAGAACACGGGGACACAGTTGGAAACTTGTGAAGGGTAAATTTCACACAAACATTAAGACGTTTTCCTTCACACAGAGAACCATAGACACTTGGAATAAATGACCAAGTACCGTGGTAGACAGTAGGATTTTAGGGACTTTCAAAACTTGACTTGATGTTTTTTTTATAGGAATTACAGTAAGTGGATAGGACTGGCGAGCTTTGTTGTGCTGAATGGCCTGTTCTCATCTAGATTGTTCTAAAGCCATGTAAATATGTAAATGAGTTCTGCAACTGAAAACCAATGGGAAGGTCGTGTAGTGTGATGGATTATTGTATAATAAATATTACAATGAGCCCTGCAGCCAATCATATCACAGTTTTGTGAATACATAAGAGGCACTTCAAAAAGAGGGAGGGAGGCTGGGAGCATGCACTGATACAGCACATTGCTGCACCCACCACACGCCAAAGAGGCAGCAGGTATGATGGACTAATCTGGGGGGTGTTCAGTATTTGCTTTTAAAAGCCTCAGTTGCTATAATTGTCATTTAATTAGATGACTAAACCACCTTTCTGTCTTCAATCTCGGAGATAAAGAATTTAGTGACATTAAATTGTCTTTGGAATTAAGGACGATGATTTTACTACAAAGCAGTTTGTTCAACTTCTGCTTCACTTCAGCTGAGGTGCATCACAGCCTCGCACATCTGGACACAGATTCCTCTTCCTAAAACTTCTCACAGCTCTGTCAGGCTGCATGGAGATTGTGAGTGATCGGCCTTTTTCAAGTCCAGCCACACATTCTCAGTTTGATTTGAGCCTGGACTGAGACTCGGCCACTCCAGGATATTAACATTGTTGTTCTGAAGCCATTCCTGTGTAGCTTTGGCTTTGTACTTGGGGTCGTTGTCTTGCTGGAAAACAAAGTGCACTTTTTTTGTAGACTACGTTAGACTTTCCTTCAGGATTTCCAAGCATTTTGTTGCATTTACTTTACCCTCATAAGTGTTCCAAGACATATTGCAGAGTAGCCTGCCCACCACCCTGCTACTCAGTGGGGCGGGTGCCAGTAGCGTAACGTGGGTGTCAGCCGCCCGGGGCGGAGGAAAATTCCGCCGCCCCCCTTATTTAGGTATGGTTCAAATTTTTACAAGATATTATTATTATTTATTGTGAAATTTTGCCGCCCCGTAAAAGTGCCGCCCCCACTACACTACGCCACTGGCGGGTGCGTTTTTAATAATGTGCAGGGTTTAGCTTTAGTCTGATGGCCATAAAGCTCAATTCTGGTCTCATCACACCATAGATTCTTCCAGCTGACTTCATTGACTCCCGTGTATCTTCTGCTGAGATCTCAAGTACATTTTTTTAGCAGTGATTTTCTCTTTTTTCCACACCGGTGAAGCAACCAGTCAACAGCTGTGTTGTCTGCACAGTCTCTCCAATTTCAGCTGCAGCTTGCAGCTCCTTCAGGATTCTTAGAGGTCTCTTAATGGCTTCCCTCATTCATCGTCTTCTTGTCTGATCACTCGGTTTTGTGGACAGCCTGCTCGATTTCCAGCTTCCACTTGTCTGGACAATAAGGGATATTCAGTGACTTAGATATTCTGTCATCTCTATCCCCTGACCTGTGCTTTTCAATCCCCTCTTCGTGGAGTTGCATGGAGTTTGTCTTCGTTGTGTAGGTCTGCCCACAATACTGACTGACACAAACTGGACCTTCCGGATGAGGTGCATTTCTACTGCAAATCAACAGAAACTCAGGACAGGTGACCTCCATTGAACTAATTCTGTGACATCTAAAACCAACTGGCTGCCCCAGATAGGATTCAGGAGGTTAATATTTACAGGATCAGCTATTTTATATTGTGTGCATTTGTAATTAATTTTGACCAATTTGTTTACACTTTGGGTGACACGTTGGCACTGCTGCCTTGCAGGAAGGAGGCCGGGGTTCACGTCCCAGGTCCTCTTTGCGTGGAGTTTGCACGTTTGCCCCGTGTCTACATGGGTTTCAGATGGGTGCAGACCAAAGACATGCAGGTTAGGTGGATTGGCGAACCTGAATTGGTGAAAGTGTGTGGTTGGGGTTGATGTGTGTGAGTTTACCCTGTGAAGGACTGCTGCCCTATCTGTGGTCTGTTCCTGCCTTGCCCCCTATGCTAGCTGGGATAGGCCCCATCAGACCCCCGTGACCCTGCTCAGGACTAAGAGAGAGGTTAGGAGCAGGCACTGATACAGTGCATTGCAGCACCCACCACATGACAAACCAACTCAGGATCCCAGATTAGGACCCGAGTGCAGCCATGTAACAGGTGACACCTCAGCACCACACCAGTTCAGAAGGAATGGAACCAGTGTGAGGTTTTTTATGGTGGCTGTAGTGCCAATTCTGCCACCCACCCCCAGGTTTTCCCTGTTGTTTGGAGGGCCTACATGCAGGGCTGACTGCAGATTAATGTCAGGTTAAGGGCCTTGCTCAAGGGCTCAACGAAGTAGAGTCACTTTTGGCGTTTAGGGGATTCGAACTGGCAACCTTCCGATTACCAGTGCAAATCCAGAGCCACCACTCCGACCCATAATTTAAATAAACATTTGTACAAATTTCGATCAGGACTAAGCAGGTAAGAAACTGACAAACTGACTGTTTACACTTTGACATTAAGTAAATTTAGTGTCAGAAAAAAACAAATTGCACCCACTGTAATTCAATGTTGTAAAATAATTAAAAGTGAAAACACCCAAAGTGGTGAATGCTTTTTATAGGAACAAGATGAAAGAAGCGCCATTGTCGATCGATAACATCACGGCTTGAACCACAGAGCTGTGAGAATAAAGTGGCATGGCAGTCAGTTAGGGATGCATTGTTAACAAACAAAAACAGGCTTCAGAAAGAATCAGCACTAATTTGTTGAGAAATATGTGGTGTAAAAATGCACAAACTGAGCAAATTTCCATTAGTAGCAAAGTGTAAAGAATAATGATGCGGCTGCCTGGTTTGGACAAAAAGGGTCTGAAAAATATTAATGAGCAATCCATCCTTACTAAACTGCTCAAAACAATGAAAGGAACACTTTGAAAACACATCAGATCTCAATGGGACAAAAACTCCTGCTGGATATCTCTACTGATCTGGACTGGGAAATGTGTTAGGAATGAAGTGATGCCACATCACTCGATGGAAATGAAAATCATCAACCTACAGAGGGCTGAATTCAAAGACCCCCTGAAAATCAAAGTGAAAAAATGATGCAGCAGGCAAGTCCATTTTGATGAAATTTCATTGCAGCAACTCAAAGTCCTGCGGTGGGTTGGCGCCCTGCCCGGGGTTTGTTTCCTGCCTTGTGCCCTGTGTTGGCTGGGATTGGCTCCAGCAGACCCCCGTGACCCTGTGTTCAGATTCAGCGGGTTGGAAAATGGATGGATGGATGGAACTCAAAGTCATACTCAGTAGTTTGCATGTCCCCCATGTGCTTGTATGCATACCTGACAATGTCGGGGGGACATGCTCCTAATGAGACGACGGATGGTGTCCTGGGGATCTCCTCCCAGATCTGAACCAAGGCATCACTGAGCTCCTGGACAGTCTGAGGCGCAACCTGGCGGCGATGGATGCAGCGAAACATAATGTCCCACCCAGAGGTGTTCTATTGGATTGAGGTCAGGCGAGTGAGCGTGGGGGCCAGTCAATGGTATCAATTCTTTCATCCTCCAGGAACTGGCTGCATACTCTCGCCACATGAGGCTGGGCATTGTTGTGCACCAGGAGGAACCCAGGACCCACTGCACCAGCATAGGGTCTGACAATGGGTCCAAGGATTTCATCCTGATACCTAATGGCTGTCAAGGTGCCGTTGTCTGGCCTGTAGAGGTCTGTTCATCCCTCCATGAATATGCCTTCCCAGACCATCAATGACCCACCACCAAACCAGTCATGCTGAACAATGTTACAGGCAGCATAACATTCTCCACAGCTTCTCCAGACCCTTTCACGTCTGTCACATGTGCTCAGGGTGAACCTGCTCTCATGTGAAAAGCACAGGGTGCCAGTGGTGGACCTGACAATTCTGGTATTCTATGGGAAATGCCAGTCGAGCTCCACGGTGCCGAGCAGTGAGCACAGGTGCCCACTAGAGGACATTGAGCCTTCAGGCCACCATCATGAAGTCTGTTTCTGATTGTTTGGTCAGAGTGATTCACATCAGTGGTCTACTGGAGGTCATTTTGTAGGCTCTGTCAGTGCTCATCCTGTTCCTCCTTGCCCAAAGGAGCAGATACCAGTGGGTCCTGCTGATATGTTAAGGACCTTCTACTGCCCTGTCCAGCTCTCCTAGAGTAACTGCCTGTCTCCTGGAAGCTCCTCCATGCCTTTGAGACTGTGCTAAGAATCCTTCTGGCAATGGCACATATTAATGTGCCATCCTGGAGAAGTTGGACTACCTGTGCCACCTCTGTAGGGTCCAGGTATCGCCTCATGCTACCAGTAGTGACACTGAGCGTACCCAAATGAAAAACGAGTGAAAAAACAGATGAGGAGGGAAAAATGTCAATGGTCTGCACTTGTTAAACCATTCCTGTTTTGGGGGTCGTCTCATTGTTGCCCCTCTAGTGCACATGTTGTTCATTTCATTAACACCAAAGCAGCTGAAACTGATTAACAAGCCCCTCTGCTACTTAACTGACCAGATCAATAGCCCAGAAGTGTCATTGACTTGATGCTATACTCGGATTCAAAAGTGTTCCTTTAATTTTTTTGAGCAGTATATAATCCATAAAGTATAGATCCACCCTAACAGGCTTTGCATGTTTTCAGTCACTTCTTCTGTTTATTTGGCTACACAATGCAGACATCCCACCCTTGCAGACCTGATTTCATGGAGGTTTGGGTGAGGGGCATGCACACAGTAAATGGACCAGGAGGCCATTCTAAGTGTTCTAGGTGTTGTTGGTATCAGGGCCAATGTCCACCTTGGGGTTTCCAGGAGGGACTTCTGTGAGACTGGGAATTGTATGCAGGACTATGGAAGAAGATGCTGACAACGAGGCTGCTCTGCGGTCTTTTTAAAAAACACTCATTTGTTTTTTATTTATTTTTTTAGATGCAGATACGCATGCTCAAGTACTCTCCTCTGGTTGCTCTATATGCACAAAAAGGAACTGTGGACTTTTATAACATCTGCAGAAGTGGCCCGACTTGATATCTGATTAAAAAGCACTTCCTGAGCCTCACAGCCGAGGCGCTTCTTCCCCAATCTGACGATCCAGCCAGTGAGTCAGGGCTGCTGCTGCAGAAACACACAAGAGCTTCAAGGCCTTATATGGCAGGGCCCGTGAGTAGGAAGGTACGTCTAACGAGGAGGAAGAGAAGTGGATTATGTGGTCAAAACTTACCACATCTCCTCACTGTGATATATTTGGACGGTTCACAACTAAAATCACAAGAATATCTCACCACAAGTAGACGTGTACACGAAATGCAATTTAAAAACGTGACATCATTTTGTTGGTTAATTCACTCATTCATAGTCCCATTCCCTGGCAAAAGAAAGCTTATCACAGGAATTACTTATCAGGTATGGTGCGCACTAACACACCTCCACTGACACACAAACACACATAGCTGACTGATGTGGTAGAAAGGGCTTAGCGTATGGGAAGAAAAGTGGACCCTAGAAGAGCCCCCGTATAAGGGTGTGGGCACAGTATTACACTTGAGGATATGGCAAACCAGCTTGACAACACTAACAAGTGAACACCTAAAAGTGGACCCTCCAATCCCACATGGAAAAATGGAAACTACAACAGGCACAGCGATTAACTGGAGGTGACCAGAAAGATGGCACAGGAGCTGTTCTTCATTATTTCACAGGTAAAAGCTACAACACTGGCGATTATTAAGCCATTACTAATCACATTAAAACTCCAGGGACCAGGAATCCATTCCTACAGTAGCTGGGGGGCCATACATATCAACACTTTGCACATATGGGCTTACTCTTTGTAGTTTCTTTGCATGAGCCAGCAGCCATACCACCTGCACTCCAGAACAGGTAAACCATCTGAAGTTAAACAACAAGCACTTGGATGGGAGACCATCTGGGAAAAGCTTGGGTTGCTGATAGAGGTGGTGTTGGTGAGGCCATCAAGGGGTGCTTACCCTGTGGTCTGTGTGTGGATCTCAATTCCTCCATGCAGTGACGGGCACACTGTGCTGTAAAAATGGTGTCAATCTTGGGATGAGACATAAAACTGAGGTTCTGACCTTCTCTGGGCACCTTTTGGAAAGAGAAGGGTGTACCAAGATGTACTGAGTAAAGTGAGTTAAGTAGGTTAGAGAAGTGTTCTATAAATAATAAATTACTAATATTCACTAGGGGGCTTCGCTCGCCAACCCCTCCTGGACTGCGCTACGCGCCAGGCACTTCAAGTCTCTGCCACTCGCGTATGTGGATTTCACTTACACCAAACAACAAATCTTTTAATTCTCGCAGATAAACCTCTTGATTGGGAAGAAACTCTACTTTTTCCCTGATGGCAAGACAAATTAGACGATCTACAAGTCTCCGACTTAAAGTTTAAATCCGAACAATATATTCTATCTCCGTTATTTCACCGAGTAATAATTTCCGTTTCTTTGTGCTAATGCAATATTTACTATCATTTTTTTGAGACTTTTGAATTTTAGTACTTTCATACTCTCTAACCTGCTCTGCATTTGTATGGCGCAAACACTTTTGAACTTCTTTAAAATGTTCTGTTTTGTCTTCTACTCTTTGTCTTTTATTTCCAGCCCCAGGTGTGGTTAAATCTCTTGGCACAAAGTCTTGTCTCACGGGACATGAAAGTGTATCTCTGAAAAAGTCACGTCTCGTTCCAGGATTTTTTTATTATAATATAGATGTTTTCCTCCTACATCTCTTAACATTTGCCTGCAAGTTTCACTCTGTATTGGCAAGGTGTGGGAGTGTGTGCGCATTGTGATGCAGTGGAGATTCACACTGATGCAGTGCCTGAGCTTGAGGCTAATCCTGTTGTGGTGCACTATAAGTTTAACTGAAATAAGAGGTTATCACTATGGCTGTTTGGATTTTTAGGTGGAACCTCTTCCTTTTACCCAAACATATCATGAACTAAGCCTACTGCATTAACCTAAGAGTGTGTAATTCCTTTATTGTCCTAAAACATTGGTCATACCAAACTGCATCTGCCTTAAAACTCAGAGCTGAGGTCTATACCAGATTGTGAAGTGTAGCCACCATAGACACATCTATCCACCCATCCATTTTCTAAGCCACTTGTCCAGTTCAGGGCTGTTCTGAGTAGCATATGGTGCAAGACACAAATCAGTCCATTGCAAAATGCAATCAAGAACAATCCCACAGTCACTTATACTGGAACGTTGATAGGAAAACTAATAGCCAGGGAGCAACCAGTGAGCACAGAATGTGCTCAGGCCAGGATTCCAAGACAAAATTATTCTGAAGTGTGTAGAAGAAAAGGCAGTTTAGACTGACAGTTGGCTGGGATTGGCTCCAGCGGACCCCCTTGACCCTGTGTTCGGATTCAGCGGGTTAGAAAATGGATGGATGGATGGATGGGATGAGAAGATAAAACCTAACTGTACTCTGAGACTAGAAATCAAACCTGTTTTTGACCAAAGCTAATAATCCGAACCCAAAGATGTGGCCAACAATTTCAAAGCACAAAGTCAGAATCAAGAAAAACGAATCAAGAAAGCACACTTGCCACACTTTCCAAACAGGAAACGTACATTGGCAACTTTTAAATCAACGCTATGGTGACGTCACATGCCGCGCATTCTCATCTACTTCTGCATAGCAACTTGATAGCAAGCATACACAGAAATTGTAGCCAGTAGCTACTATTTAATAAAACAATATGTTCTGTTAATGCATTTGTGTACGTGTGTGTGCGTGTGTCCAGTCCTTTTGTCCTGACTCAACAGGAAAAACAAGTATCTAGTTTCTTGAGTAAGCCGGGAGATGTGAGTTAAAGGCAAAACAAATGAAAACAAAAGTAAAATGAAACCAAAAATAAAATGAAGCGACCAAAACCCAGATGAGAGGCAAAATTCAAAATCAAATAACAGGTAATAAGTTGAAGACCAGGCAAGACGTGAAACGTTATAAAACAAGAAGTAAAAAAAAATTAAATAAGGTTTTATAAGGCTCAGAGAAAATGGCTGACCTTTTATCCTGTCTGCTGATTAAGTCACAGTCACGACCCCGGAGACCACGCCCCTAGAAACATGGGACGCGACCCAAAAATGGCTTCCATGACAGGAAATAGGCTATAAGGCCTCTACATTTCAGCCTTAATCATGACACCTACCAAGCAATCTGATTGGTCAGTTTGGCTTTGGTCTAATTGGTCAGTTTCACTATGGATGCTCTATTGAACATGAATGGGCATGTAGGGCAAGAGAGGGTCTGACACAATTGAGGATGTCAAGGATGATGTCAAGGAAAGGCATAGGAGGAGAGAGTCACCTTTAACATGGCAAGTATTCACAAGAGAACAAATGACGCTTTCTCAGCGGGTAATTGGGGCCCATCTACCATTGGTGGTAGTCAAAAAGCAGATAAGTGGTGAGCAACACATCTATAAATCACAACAGATTCTGAGAAGCAAGTTTTTACGGGAATGTAGGAATACAAATGAGAGAGAGAGTGAGGGAGAAAACGCCGGCCCAGACAGGTTAAGACACAGGAGGATACTGAAAAAAAGCATAAACAGTACACAGGCAAGAGATACCAAAAACGAAATATTTTTAAATTTATTCTATGTCTGGTTATGTAACTAGTATGGCAATAATGGTGCCAAGATCAGATGTAAAGTAACAGAAGAATAGACTTCTCCACCTGTGAAAGACCGGCCTCGACCACGAACAGACACCAAGACAGCTATGTCCGAAACACACTCTTTATTTGTGTTTCTCTCCTCCCAGTACAGCACAATGCACCAATCAGTCACAATCCTTATTATTTTCTTCTCCTGCCGCCTCCACTCCTCTTTTGTCAAGCTTTGTCACACTACCACCCAACTCCGGCTCCCAGAATGGAGTGAGGCGGACCCTTTTATCCAGTACCCAGATGTGCTCCAGGTGCTTCCTGACGGGTGTGGTGGAAGTGCTGCACGAACACCTGGAAGATCACCGGGTGTACCTGTCTTCAGGCTTAGCAGCACTTCCTGTTGTGGCGAAACTGCTGCAGTCCATGTTGCCTGGAACATTTGGGCATTCCCTGGCGGTGGCCACATGCCCCAACAGGGTGGAACCTCCCAGCTCCGATCTTGTGGCTCCCCTGCACCCCGGGGCGGTAGCCCTCTCATGTCCTGGGGGAGGCATTGGCGTTCTCTCGGTCCTTCCACGTCCCAGGCATCCCGATTGTGCAGCTGCCTATCACACACTTAAATAAACACCCTAAATGAATCAAACACTTGCCATAAATACTTCAGGGAATGTCAGACAAAAATTAAAAGTAATCTACTCTATGTACTCACAAAAGTGAGTACACCCCTCACATTTTTGTAAATATTTTATTATATCTTTTCATGGGACAACACTGTAGATAAGACACTTTGATACAATGTAAAGTAGTCCGTGTACAGCTTGTATAACAGTGTAAATTTGCTGTCCCCTCAAAATAACTCAACACACAGCCATTAATGTCTAAACCGCTGGCAACAAAAGTGAGTACACCCCTAAGTGAAAAATGTCCAAATTGTGCCCAATTAGCCATTTTCCCTGCCCGGTGTCATGTGACTCGTCAGTGTTACAAGGTCTCAGGTGTGTTAAATTTGGTGTTACCGCTCTCACACTCTCTCATACTGGTCACTGGAAGTTCAACATGGCACCTCATGGCAAAGAACTTTCTGAGGATCTGAAAAAAAGAATTGTTACTCTACATAAAGATGGCCTCGGCTATAAGAAGATTGCCAACACCCTGAAACTGAGCTGCAGCATGGTGTCCAAGACCATACAGCGGTTTAACAGGACAGGTTCCATTTAGAACAGGCCTTGCCATGGTTGACTAAAGAAGTTGAGTGCACGTGCTCAGCGTCATATCCAGAGGTCGTCTTTTGAAAACAGACGTATGAGTGCTGCCAGCATTGCTGCAGAGGTTGAAGGGTTGGGGGTCAGCCTGTCAGCGCTCAGACCATACACCACACACTGCATCAAATTGGTCTGCATGGCTGTTGTCCCAGGAGGAAGCCTCTTCTAAAGATGATGCACAAGAAAGCCCGCAAACAGTTTGCTGAAGACAAGCAGACTAAGGACATGGGTTACTGGAACCATGTCCTGTGGTCTGATGAGACCAAGATAAGCTTATTTGGTTCAGATGGTGTCAAGCGTGTGTGGCGGCAACCAGGTGAGGAGTACAAAGGCAAGTGTGTCTTGCCTACAGTCAAGCATGGTGGTGGTAGTGTCATGGTTTGGGGCTGCATGAGTGCTGCCGGCCCTGGGGAGCTACAGTTCATTGAGGGAACCATGAATGCCAACATGTACTGTGACATACTGAAGCAGAGCATGATCCCCTCCCTTAGCAAACTGGACGTAGGGCAGTATTCCAACATGATAACGACCCCAAACACACCTCCAAGATGACCACTGCCTTGCTAAAGAAACCGAGGGTAAAGGTGCTGGACTGGCCAAGCATGTCTTCAGACCTCAACCCTATTGAGCATCTGTGGGGCATCCTCTAACATCCACCAGCTCCGTGATGTCGTCATGGAGGAGTGGAAGAGGATTCCAGTGGCAACCTGTGAAGCTCTAGTGAACTCCATGCCCAAGAGAGTTAAGGCAGTGCTGGAAAATAATGGTGGCCACACAATATATTGACACTTTGGACACAATTTGGACATTTTTCACTTAGGGGTGTACTCACTTTTGTTGCCAGCGGTTTAGACATTAATGGCTGTGTGTTGAGTTATTTTGAGGGAACAGAAAATTTACACTGTGTGGCTTGTGGCTGGGGGTGGTACCCAACCGGGACGCCCAGGAGGACTGGAGGAGGGCTTACGCCTCCTCCAGACCACGAGGGGGCGACCACCCTGGTGGCTTTGGGGACCATGGGAACAGAGCTTAGAAGCTCAACTCTATAGGGGCCTGTGGTCACCGTCAGGGGCGCCCCAATGCCTATGGAGCCCTGGCCCTCAGCACTTCTGCCACACCCGGAAGTGCTGGGGGAAAGAAGACCAGGGACACCCGGAGTGCTTCTGGGTGCGCAGTCGGTACTTCCGCCACACTGGGGAGTGCTGGCAGAAGCTAATCGGGAGGCACCTGGAGCACATCCGGGTGATTATAAAAGGGGCCACCTCCCTCCATTCGATGGCTGGAGTTGGGAGCGGAGAAGACATAGTCTTGGAGGAGAGGAGTGGAGGTGGCCTGAAGAGAAGAGAAAGGCATTGTGAGGCCTGGACCTTGGGGGAGTTTTGGGGTTGTGTGTGCGTTGTAAATATTGTAAACATGTTTAAACGTGTGTTGGTAGGTGAACCTTCGGTGTCCGCCTGTCTGTGTCCGGACCATGCTCCACAACTGTTATACAAGCTGTACACTGACTACGTTACATTGTATAAAAGTGTCATATCTTCAGTGTTGTCCCATGAAAAGATATAATAAAATATTTACAAAAATGTGAGGGGTGTACTCACTTTTGTGAGATACTGTATATAAAATCTTAAGCCTAAAAGTGCAACGATTTTAAGTGACGTTTTTTGTCACCCTTTAAATCGGCTTATTTTAAAACCTACATATATATGCTTGGTATCATTCTTTTCAGAATTTATCGAACTTATGTGATGTGATTAGATTTTCAGATTCTTATATAAACTAAAATATCACGAACTCACATCCCACGAGATGAGACTTTGTGCCAAGAGATTTAACCACGTGATTTAACCAAGAGATTTAACGCCTGGGGCTTCTCTGTTAGTGTCAGCGTCTCACCTGCTTCTCCCATATGGGCTCTGCAACAGGCGAGACGCTCTTAATGCAGCTGACCTTCTCTACACTGTCATGCTTCAGCTGTTTGGCTTGCCTCACCGACCTCTGGCTCCGGTAGGCTCCTCCAGACAGCGACTTGGGTTCCACAGCAACCAGAGCGCACACGCTGGGGAATACACACCCCAAGCCCCAACTCCCGCTGCCTTCCGCGGAGAGTCATCCACCTTCCGGTCACTCTTGCCCTTCAGAATATTCTGCGAGAGCGACCACTGCTGCTACTCCTCGGGTGTCAGCCATATACCCAAGCTACCTGTACAGCTGCCCATGAGCCTACACTCGCTCGCTCTCTCGCACCGACTTTCTCCTCCTGCTACTTCCTGCCATCTCCTGCAACCCCCGTTTCTTTCCCTTTTACTTCTCTCTTCCTAACTGGCTCGCGCTTCTCTTTATATGCAGAGAGGACATAGCAGCTGCAGCCCATTAGCCACAGGAACAATCACGGATGTGGGCAGTTTCTCACCTGTGCGCTTAGGTGAGAAAGGCCCATACCGCAGATTGCCCTGCGGCTCACTACAGCTACCACACCCCCTCGCTAAGCCGCAAGTGCGGCGATTATTTATTTAAAACGAAACGGCCTTTGCTGTAAGAGCTGTGGACCCATAACACCACACACGCGAGATGCAGATCACATGGCATAGCAGCAGCAGCAGCAGATCGAGCAAAGAGGAGGTAAAAAAAAACTGTTTGTATTTCCCATTGTATCACCGTTTAAGAGGGGGTTTTGGAGGAGAGACCGCGTCTCTTTGGGGTGCGTTCAGCCCCCCACTTCACAACGCAAGCGTCAGAGATGTGAAGTGGCTGGCGCATAGCGCAGGCCCTGAGGACCCCCTAGTATTATTATAAAAGGTTTTACAGAGCATTCTGTTTTGCCAGGGTTTGCTCCCCAGCTTATGTGTATTTTTCTTATTGTGTTGTCTTCTTTATTTCTGTTAATGTTGTTTTTAATTCGGTGTCCATGTATCTTGTATTATTCTCTAATATTCCTTGTATTTTGTGGGTGGATCTCCAAGAGACAGGGCCACCCTCAGCTCATAAATTCAGGCTGGGGGTCCTGTAGAGGTTCATTGACTTTTATTGGAGTTGTATTGTATTGCTTTTCTTTGAATATTCTGATTTCTGAATTTCCTTTTTCTGTTTTTGGGATTACTGATTACTGGATCATGGATTTGACGTGTTGGCTTTGGATTGCCGCTTTAGGCAAAATGTTTTGGCCCATGTTTTGCACTTTTGCTACTGTGTGCTTCTTTTTTGTGATTTTTCAAATATATTTAGAGATTTTTTTGTTCAGATTATCTAGGGTTGGATAATGGATAGATGGATGGATTATCTAAATACGGCAGAATTATTTAAGGTTTCTTTCCCGTTCCCCATTTGGGGCCTGCTTAAGATGAAGCCTGCCACTAGTAGTTGGCGGCTGGCTGGTTTGGAGACATGCTATTTTGCTCTGTCCACCATAGGTAAATAGGGGAATTATGGTCACATGTACTGAAAACACTGAAATTCTTACATGTGCAACACATAGCCACTCTCTACCATCATGATTAGTTAGTATAGCAACCTTATCTTAAAACTCTTGCCTTCCATATAAAATTGCAAAACAAAGAAAACCTACAAAGAAGTGGATACCTCCTTCAACTGTTCTAAAAGGAAATACAAGTTCATGGTGGGGTGCAAGCAGACAAAACACAATTCAACCACAGTACTAGACAGACAGACAGACAGACAGACAGACAGACAGACAGACAGACAGACAGACAGACAGACAGATAGATAGACAGATAGATAGATAGATAGATAGATAGATAGATAGATAGATAGATAGATAGATAGATAGATAGATTACTATACAGAACAACAAAAATGTACAACCAGCCAGGCATTTGAATTTCTTTTCCGACTTTTTAAATGCAAAGAGCACTTTTGATTTATTTTTTTCATATAAAAGATTTTGCAGAAATATTTACAGATTCACATCATTACATGTTGATAGCTGATTGTGGCACATGTCACACATACAGGTTTAACAGGACTGCTGGCTTGGGGTGGGAGGCCCGTCGGACATTGGCATCTGGATCATGGGGTGGGACTGGGGGATGAATCTTCCATTAGCGTACCCACTGTAAGAGACTCGATTGTTGGACAGTTGCTCCTCTGCCTCTGCTTTGCGGCCTACAAGTGAAACCACCACACAAATGCATGTAATGATACAATAGCTTATGAATCAGAATACAGCATTAAAGAATTGGGCCCAAAGGAGACAATTGGCTCATCCAAAAGTCTAGTCAGGTCAAGAATGTCATCAAGCAATTGTTTTATCTTCTTTCAAAGAAACAGAAAAACCCAATCTCTTGGGGCTACAGAGATAGCTTAGCAAACAAGAGGCTTCTACTTGCTTAACCGGAGATCTAATGGGGACACCCATAGTATTTTTAGGGCAAGCTGAAGAGATTTTACGCGTTACAAAAAAGAAAGGCATACATACCAGGGAAGTTTTGAGGCTTGCAAGTTGAGAGGTTGTGCTGATAAGCTCTTTGTCCTGCTTGCAAAGCTGCTTCCTCAGTGTTTCAATTTCATAATCCTTCTTCTTCATTTTTCCTTGTAGTACAGTTGTCTTGGCATTCAGCTGCAGGGCATACAAAGTCAACGTTTAACAAATGCAAAAAGATCATTA
This sequence comes from Erpetoichthys calabaricus, assembly GCF_900747795.2. Lineage (NCBI taxonomy): Eukaryota > Metazoa > Chordata > Cladistia > Polypteriformes > Polypteridae > Erpetoichthys > Erpetoichthys calabaricus. Next base: position 170,812,820 of record NC_041401.2, read on the forward strand.
GCTGTTTTTTTTTATTTTTTTGGTGGACAGCATTCAGACTAAGAGGCAAAAGGGCTTCTTTCCCATCTTCCTCTATTTTACAAAATGTTTACATATTACATGATCATAATTAAGAGATGTAGCAAAAATAAATTTTTTTAAAAAGTTTTCACACCATTTAAGAATCCAGGATTTTCCCTAAAATGTTTAATATACTATGGCGAAAAGTCATTAATATTAATAAACACAGAAAAGTGGAGCATAAGATGAGATAGCAATGAGCGGCCGCCAGTTCTGAAGGTGTCTGAATGCCGTGGCCTCACTTTTCATGATTCAGCAAATGTACAGTAGGAGCCAAGAGTTTTGCTGGGGACACAAATGTTGTGCTTTGCAAATTTTGCTCCTTTAGCATTTTCAGATTATTTTTTTACATGTTTCTATTGTATACTGAAGAACAATTGTAAAAATTTCATAAGTTTCAAAGGCTTTTATTGGCAAATACTTCAAATTTATGTAAAGAGTCAATATTTACGGTGTTGGTCCTTCTTCATAACTTCTGCAATTTGCTCTGGCATGCTGGATATCAGCTTCTGAGCCAAATCCTGACTGATGCTGATCCATTCTTGCCTTTTTAGTTCTTGGAGTTGGTCACAATTTGTGGGCTCCTACTTGTCCACCCGCTTTTTGAGAATTGACCACAGGTTCTTAATGAGATTAAAATCTGAGGAGTTTCCTGGCCACGGGTCCAAACCTTCAATGTTATGATCTCCGAGCCACTTCGTTATCACTTTTGCCTTGTGTCATGGTGCTCCATCATGCTGGAAAATATGCAGATCATCAACAAACTGCGCCTGGATTGTTAGGAGAAGTTGCTCTTGGAGGATGTTTTCATACCATTCTTTATTTATGAATTGTGAGTAGGCCCACACCCTTGAATAAGAAGCAACCCCACACATGGATTGTCTCAGGATGCTTCATTCACTGTTGGCACAGTGACACAGGATTTCATGGTAGCGTTCACCCTTTCCTTCTTTGGACAATCAATTTTCCAGATGTCCCAAACAGTGAGAAGGAGGATTCAACTGGAAAAAATAACTTTGCACCCATCTTCTGCTGTCCAATCCTTATACTTCTTGCAGAATTTCAGTCTGTCCTTGATGTTTTTCTTGGAAAGAAGTGGCTTCTTTGCTGCCCTTCTAGCTGACCTCTCTGGAGAAGATGGTCCTGGCACTTGCAGGACACTTGTACTTGATCATTTTGTGCCAGGGCCAAAATAAGTGACAATGGGTTTTTGTGATAAAGTGAACTTTCTATGCTAATAAAGCTCTTTGCAATTAATTAATATGTACAGTATCTGATCACTGTGCACCATAATATAAAAACAATGTGAACTGCGGCCACAACAACTGAAGCTGCAAATTTTGCAAAACACATTTGTGTCACTGCCAAAACTTTTGGTCACTACTGCAGTGAAGGTTCCTCAGATGGTATCGCATGGCCATTGTCCTTGAACTGAAACAGTACTGACAGAATAAGGTTTGACATACAAACTGGACAAAATTGCCTAAACATGTATGATTAAAAAAAAACAAATGCATTGGATAACTCTAATCTGAAAATTAATAACTGGCAGTGACAAAGCATGCATTGCTCAGAAGAATTAAATTCCCGAGTTAAACATGTCTAAACACATACGACAGTGTCATTGTGCAATTCCTTGTGCACGCCTGTTAAGTGAGTGGTTGGCTATTTATGTCTTCAGTGTATAACTGGGATCAAAGACCACTGGCAACATCCAGTCAGAATTGTTAAAAATTCAAACTCAAGTGCATATCCAAGCAGTGAGCAGCACAATTTAGACCAGCCTTAGCTCATTTATCCTCCTTCTCTACATATTGAGAATGGCTGTTGGAGGAGGAGAATGGGCATCCTGGCCAAAACTGAGGATAGGATATCTCATTACCTGACAGGATGTCGGTGCGATGACGCATGCAGAATGGCTGGAGTGACAAGGAAATAAATTTGCACCTGGCCAGCATACTATAGCAGACAGACTGAGAAAAGCTGAGGATTGGGAGTGGTTCCTTCCCCAAATCGACTGGTGGCAGTGGTCCTCATATGGGAACCCAGTCGGGACACCCACAGGGGTGCCACCCTAGAAGTACTACCCTGTCAGGGTCCTAGGGATCAATGGAGGATGCTATCAAGGGGGGATCACCCTACTTTTTCTGTGGCCCAGAAGCACAGCTTCAAGGTCACAGTGTGACACTAGAGGTATTCCAGGGTCTGGCATAAAAGTGAGGCTGCTGTCTCATTAATAAGCCGGTCGGGAGGCAGTGGGCAACACTCAGCAGAGGCAAAGAGGGGGAAGAATTGCTTTTATTGTGTATTGTTATTACATCAAAATGTGCTGTATTACTGTGTCTTGGGTTTGGAACTCACTGGCACCTCTTGTGGTCACACTCTGTAGTACTGAGGTCAGTAGCAGGGGATGGACCAGTAGACTTGTCATTAAGAACACCTACAGATCTCCAAACTCTCCATCCATCCATCCATCCATTTTATAACCCGCTGAATCCGAACACAGGGTCACGGGGGTCTGCTGGAGCCAATCCCAGCCAACACAGCGCACAAGGCAAGGTGCCAACCCACCGCAGGACACACACAAACACACCCACGCACCAAGCACACACTAGGGCCAATTTAGAATCGCCAATCCACTGTGGAAGGAAACCGGAGCACCCAGAGGAAACCCACGCAGACACAGGGAGAACATGCAAACTCCACGCAGGGAGGACCCGGGAAGTGAACCCGGGTCTCCTAACTGCGAGGCAGCAGCGCTACGACTGTGCCACCGTGCCACCCTAACTCTCCAAACTCTCTTTACACTACATTCCATTCAATGACATCACCTGTATAACCTAAAATCTAACAAATCACCAGGACAAGATAACATTTATCCCAGAGTGCTGAAGGAGGTTAGTGAGTATGCATCACAGGTAAATTAATGGAAGGAATCATTAAGGAAGAGAATAAGAGGAAAACAACAGAAGTTTAACTGAACAGTCAGCATGGGTTTAGACAAGGGTGGTCATGTTTTACTAACATGCTGGAATTCTATAAGGAAGCAACAAATGGATACAATAAGAGTGGTGCATACAATATTATTTATCATGATTTTCAGGAAGAATGTGATCAGGTGCCACATGAGAGGTTGGGCATCAAACTAAAAGAGGTGGGAGTTCAGGGTGTAGATGGGTGCAGATCTGGCTCAGACACAGGAAGCAGAAGGTTATGGTGTGGGGAACCCTATCAGAGTTGGGTGGAGTCAAGAGTGGCATCCTTCAGGGGTCAGTGCTGCTATTTTAAATATACAGTATATACTCACGTTTAAGTTCTCCTGATGATAAGTCAGGACTTGATTTTACTGTATAATTTCCGGTGTTTTATAATGTCAGTTGTATAAGTTGAATGCAGAAAACTCACGCTATTGGTCCAAGAGATTATGATATGCTAACTCCCACCGGAGAGAGTCACGGAGAACACAGCCTTTCTTTTCTATGTATTGTGCCTATGTGACCACACAGTAAAACTAGAACTATTGCGATGCGACGTTTGCACTAATATGTGTTTTTTGTATCTCACACCCTCATACACCTTTATCGTAAGAGCATCCCTTATCTACGATGGAGCGTTTGATCAGAAGAAAATATGAAGCTGGTTTTAAATTAAAAGTCATTGAAGTAGTGAAAGAAATTGGTAACTATGCTGCTGCAACAAAATTCGATGTGTTTGAGAAATTCGTGCAAGATTGGAGGAGGCAAGAAGATGTAAAAAAAAAATTAAGTGTCGGGGTCTGATTTTATGATGGATTTTTCGGGTTTCAAGACCCGACTTATACGTGAGTATATACATTATATAAATAACTTGGATAGGAATATAAATAACAAGCTGGTCAAGTTTGTAGATGATACAAAGCTAGGCGGATTGGCAGATAATCTCGAATCCAATGAATCATTATAGAGGAACTTGGAGAGCATACAGAATTGGGCAGATTTGTGGCAGATGAAGCTTAATGTAAGTAAATGTAAAGTATTACTTGTAGGAAATGATAATGTTATGTTTGAATATACAATGGGAGGCCTGAAAATTGAAAGTACACCTTATGAGAAGGATTAGGAAGTCACAGTGGACTTGACACCATCAACTTCCAGACGGTGTTCAGAAGCCAATAAGAAGGCTAACAGAATGTGAGGATATATAGCGCCCTGTTGTGTGGAGTACATGTCCAAGGAGGTTCTGCTCAAGCTTTATAATGCACTAGTGAGGCCTCGCCTGGAGTTCTGTGTGCAGTTTTGGTCTCCAGGTTACAAAAAGGACATAGCAGCAGTAGAAAAAGTCCAGAGAAGAGCTGATTCCCGGGATACAGGGGATGAATTACAAGGAAAGATTAAAAGAGCTGAGCCATTTCAGTTTAAGTAAAAGGACATTGTCGTACATGGCTGGGGGTCAGACCCGGCCGGGACGACGCCTGCAGAGACCAAGAGGTAGCATATTTGTCCTCCGGGCCACGAGGGGGCAACCGCCCTGGAGCAGAAGAGGGCCACGGAAGGGAAGCAGGGAGGCTCAAGTCCGTGGAGGCCCGTATTCACCGCCAGGGGGCGCCCCGAGCCTCATGGAGCCCGGGACTTATTTACTTCTGCCACACCCATGGCGGACGATCCTTCCAGGGTCACCCGGAGTGCTTCCGGGTGCTCTCCTGACGCTTCCGCCACACCAGGACGTGACGTCAGGTAGAGCACCTGGAGCTCATCCGGGTGAGGATAAGAGGGGCTGCCTCCCTCCAATCACCGAGCTAGAGGCACTGTGTTGTTGTGCGAGACTGTGAGTTGTGTTGTGAAGAAGAAAATAAAGAGAGATTTTGTATAAAGATGTGGTCTCCAACTGGTGGTGTCCGGGCAAGTATCACAACATGAAGAGGAGACCTGATTGAAGTGTTTAAAGTTATGAAGGGAATTAGTCCAGTGGATCGAGACTGTGTCTTTAAAATGAGTTCATCAAGAACACAGGGACACAGTTGTAAACTTGTGAAGGGCAAACTTTGCACAAGCATTAGGACATTTTTCTTCACTCAAAGAACCACAGACACTTGGAATAAGCGACCAAGTAGTGTGGTAGACAGGAGGACTTTAGGGACTTTCAAAACTCGATGTGATGTTATGTTGGAGGAATTAAGTGGACAGAATTAAAAAGTTTGTTAGGATGAATGGCCTGTTCTGGTGAAAAATTTTCTTATGTTCTAATATTCTAACAGAGCTTTAAAAAAAATAGTAGTTACAAAAAACTAAACAGATCACTTTTAATTATTATTCAAAATATGCCAACTGGATCCCTAAAATTAAAAAGGTACAAAGAATTAGAATGTTACTGGACCATAAAAAATATGGAAACTGGCAAAACAAATTAGCGTTTTCAACCCATTTTAAAACAGTTGGATCACTGCATTTGCTGAAATGCTTCTTCATTCTGTTACTGAAATTTGTCAAGATAATAGTCGACTGTATTGCTATGTGTTTACATCACCAGTCTGTTCATATTGGAGACGTGTCTTGAGAGCTGAAAGTAAGCGCAAAGTGTAAATTATTAGCTAACAAAAACGAATGAAATGTTGACTTGAGATTTTGCTGCTAGAATACACTTCAAATTCTTTAAAGGACATGATTGTCTGCATCACATTCAGAGACTAGTAGCAGAATGCGGAATCGTGAGGAGCTTTCCCAGCATTGGAACGTTTTTCAAGAATCTGAGACTTTTTAGAAGCTTGGGAAATTTTCTAACATTCCCACCTCAGAAACTTTGGTCATTTGCAGTTCCAAGTACTTTTTTAGCTTCTATTCCAGGGTATGTACTTTTCATGTAACTAGGAGCCATTGTGGGTGGGGCTCACATGAAGAACTGTGCTGATTGGTTGACCACAAGCATTGGCACCATCTTACAAATCTGTTAGTAGTTTGGATTTTGGACTTATCAGTGAACATGAATACAGCAAAATGGATGGACAACGAGATTCAGACTTTAATTGAGTGTGTTTGGGGAGGATGAAATTCAAAAGGAATTATAGTCATTCACCCAAAATGATAACATTTACTTAAACATTTTGTCACGTTTCACTGAACTAGGATTAACCACAGTGCAAATCAGTGTTGCAATACACTGCAAAAAAAAAATTAAAGTTCCATGATAGCAAAAGTGGTTCTGACAGGAAAACCAGTAAATGGTTTCGCATGCTAGATGCTATTTTTGGCCAAATATTCTGGAAATGTTGGATCCAAAGATTTAGCGACAGCACTTTTGGAGTCTACTGTGGATAAACGATAGATGACAACCTCTGAAACAACATTTACTGAAGATGTTGATAAATTATTATCACAACAGTGATAAGCTTCAGGTTAGTGTGTTATTTTTGCTATTTTGTAATATGCTAACAATCACTTAATGTTTGTGCATGTATCGCAATCCACATGTTAAGACTCATATTACAACTTAATCTGTACTTGTTTGTATGTGATTCGTTATTAATTTTGGACTTGGGAAAAAAGACTCAAATGTGTTGGACAGAAAAAAGAGCAAAAAAGAATAATCGAGGTGCAAATTCAGAAAATAAGGAATGTAATTATCAGCCCGGAACAAGTGGAACTGAAAAAAAAGCACGTCCAATCCGGCTCAGAATTAAAAGACAATGAATAAAAGAAAGTAGAACTTCATAAAGACATTTACAAACGTTGACGCTAAACACATGCAGAGCAGGTTAAGGTGCAATAGCGTAGTAATTATTGTGCAAAACCAAAGTTAGACTGGTGGATAGTTAAATGAGGCAGTTTGTTTGCGCTACTGCGATCTTTACTTTCTTTTTTTATATTTTCTAATTTTCCTACTTTCATATCCTTTAACTTTCTCCACATGTGTATAGCCCCGTTTTTTTTTTTTTGAGACTTTCTAATTTCCCTGGTTTCATAGTCTCTAACCTGCTCTGCATGTGTTTAGCGTCAACATTTGTAAACGTCTTTATGAAGTTCTACTTTCTTTTACTCATTGTCTTTTAATTCTGAGCCGGATTGGACGTGCTTTTTTTTCAATTCCACTTGTTCCGGGCTGATAATTACTTTCATTATTTTCTGAATTTGCACCTCGATTATTCTTTTTTGCTCTTTTTTCTGTCCAACGCATTTGAGTCTCTTTTCTCCGCGCTGCTTTCTTCTTCACTTAGATGTCGACATTTAATTTATAACGTACTGTCCTTATACGCTTTATATGCGCTGAGAGCCCTGGATCTGTGTGTGCTCAAATCCTTCACAAGACTGAATGTTTTGCTGACTATTGTCCTATTTGATAGATTGTAAGTAGGGCGTGTGTTTGGTCTCGCAGGTCTTTAAAATATCTTCCGAGAAGATCACGTATCGTAGACTTGCTTTTTGCTTTCCAGGACAGGATTTCTTTTTATAATAGATAGATAGATAGATAGATAGATAGATAGATAGATAGATAGATAGATAGATAGATAGATAGATAGATAGATAGATAGATAGATAGATAGATAGATAGATAGATAGATAGATAGATAGATAGATAGATAGATAGATAGATAGATAGATAGATAGATAGATTGAGAAATTTCTGTGAGAGATTATCCACGTACTATACGAGGTGAGAGTTGGCTGGACGTGAATCAGAACGATATCCCCTCCTATACGCCCTTTCAAACCGCCGACTGGCTAGTTATATCCTGTGGATAGCCCAGTCAGTATTTGCACAACAATCGCTACACGAGCTGCCACAGTAACGTCAGGTAAAAAAATCAAACAGCGAATTAACATGAAATTTCTCATGAAATTGAACAAAACGGCCACAGAAACTTATGAAATGATAAAAACAGTGTACGGTGATAACAGTTTGTTTCTCACATAAATTTTTGAGTGGCACAAACGTTTCAAGGAAGGACAAGAAAACACCCAGGTCACACACGCTCATCTCGGACGGATGAAAACATCAAAACGGTGAATCAGATTGTTCGAAATGATCGTCGCCTAGGTGTTTGGGCTATCTCAGAGTTGGCTGGTATTGACAGAGAATCAGTGAGACACATTTTGCATGAAGAACTTCACATGATAAAAGTTAGTATAGAAAGTGACAATGTTTAGAATGCTGTAATTCATCAATAAATATTTTTTTAACAATCTGGTTATTTTTGTGTCTCATCTCGTATAAGTGCTACTTTGCCAAGCAACAGTTATTAAAACCAAAAGTGGCAGGTGTTAATTTCAACAATTGCTCATCAACGAGGATTTCTGCCCTTATTTATGACGCATGAATCAGTTTTACACAAAGTATGCCAAGATAAGAAGATTATGTTAAGAACTAAACAACAATCATTAACAGAATGTACAAGTTAGGGACAAGTAATTAATTTTGTATGTACAGTGGATTCTGAAAGTATTCAGACCCTTTCACTTTCTGTACACATTGTGTTTTATATGTAATTTAAATGGATAAATGGATAAAGTTGTCCATCACACTCAATAACCCAATATGACAAAATGAAAACATGTTTTCACAAAGGTTTACAAACTTATTAAAAATTAAAAACAGATCTCTCATTCATGAAGTCATTCAGACCCTTTTCTGTGACACTCTCATCTGCTTTAATTCTCCTGAGATGTGTCCAAAACTTGACTGGAGTCCATCCGTGGCCAACTGAAGTGATTGGATATCATTTATAAAGACACACACCTCTGTGTATATAGAAGGTCCCACAATTCACACTGAATGTCAGGACATAAAGCAAGCCACGAAGCCTCTGCGGACCTCTACAATCAAATTGTGGTGAGGTACAGATCAGGGAGACGGTATTAAACCATTTCTAAAGCTTTGATTGCCCCCAGGAGAGCAGTGGCTTCAATATTTGTGAAATGGAAGAAGTCTGAAATAACCACAACTCTTTCTAGAGTTTGCCTTCCTCCCAAATTTAATAACCAGGTAAGAGGGGTCTTAGTCAGAGAGATGACCAAGAAGTCCTCTGCTGAGATGGGAGACCCTGTCAGAAAGACGACCATTTCAGCGCCACTCCATCAATTAGATATTTTCAGCGAGTGACTAGATGGAAGCTACTCTTCAATAATATGCAGATTAAAAGACTCAGAGAGAATGAGGAAAATGATAATCTGATCTGATGACATGAAAATGAAACTCTTTGGCCAGAGCTCCAAGAATTATGCCTGGTGAGGACCAGGCACTGCTCATTACTTGTCTAATACCATCCCTATGGTGAAGCAGCATTGGGGTGACACCATCATGCTGTTTTGGGGGGGGGGGGCTTCTCAATGGCAAAGATAGGAAGGCTGGTTAGAATTGAGGGATAGATGAATGCAACCAAACACAGAGAGGTCCTTGAAGAAAATCTGCACATCGCAACCTTAGACTGCGGGGACGGTTCACCTTTCAACATGGCAATGACCCCAGTCGGGAGTCCAACCAAAGCCCAGACTTAAACCCCATAGAATATCTGACTGGATACCTGAAGATGGCAACTTACAGACGCTTCTCACCCAATCGAGTGGAGCTTAAGAGGACCTGCCAGAAAGAACAGGTTAACTTACCTAAATCAAGACTTAACCAAGACGACTCAAAGCTGGAAATACTCCCAAAGGGGCTGCTACAAGGTACTGAATTAAAGGTCTGAATACTTATATGAATGAAAGATTTCAGTTTTTGGTTTTTAATAAATTTGCGAACCTTTCTGAAAACATGTTTGTTATTAGAGGTTATTGAGTGTAGAACTCTGATGAGAAAAATGGCTAATGTATCCATTTAAAAATGAAAAATCTACAACAATAAAAGTGTGCAAAAAGTAAAGGGGTCTGAATGCTTTCTGAATCCACAGTATAATGATTAAAGGTCCAAGGTGCAATGCAGGCTGCTCACGTGCTTCATTTCATACTACAAGGAATTAAGAAAGCACAATGTATTTACTTCCTACCGACAGGGTAAGCCTAGTAGTGTAAACCTGATAATTAAGAATGCACGACTGAAACGAGTTGTTAGTGTGGAAAATCATACATCAGATGAAAACAGACAGATGGAAAACAAATTTCCTCATTTCTGGACATTGATTCAGTAACATCAGCTGAACACCTGGCATCCATCTTCCCCCAGAAGAGAAACAGGAGGGCTTTGTTCCAAGAACTGCAAATTATATTAAAAATATTTGGAGTTGTTTGGTTTTAAATGACATGTAGTATTCTAAATCTGAATTATAATAGTGAAACTAAGCAACATTGAGCACAAAATAAAATACGCAAGACAATGATATCTATCCAACTGGTACCAGATTGTGTTTCAGGCAGCAAAAAAAAAAAATAATGGGTTTTGGAACTGAGCCCTTGGAGTTCAGCCTGAAGACTTGTTAATCGAACGACACTAAATTAAGTGACAGTTTGAGGCAGACATCTTAAAGGCACTGCACTATACTACAGGTCTCCACAAGTGCTGCGAGGGCCCCTCTTGTCACCACTCTAAAGATTCCAAACAAAGCTGCTTCTACCAGAACTTGTTTATCTGCCCCAGACATTTTAACATCAACGTGACTGTTAAGGATGTGAGAAGCAGATCACTTACTGTGAGCACTGAGGAAGACCAGATGTTTTATTCTGTCATTTTTAATAAAATAATACTCCAGTATAAAAGTCTGCAGCAGACACTTCTCATTTCATACTCACCTTCCCAAAACTATCCTCATTTGCACAGCTGTGTGTTGGGGTCTTTGTTGACTTCATGTCTAGATGTTCCAAGTGGAAAGTCTGCAGAGGCAAAGGAAACAGTGATGGAATAACATTGGAATAAGAAGCTGTGCATCCCTTGGGGCAGCAGATGGGCCTTTCTTCTTCTGGCTCATACAATTTGTATCGAACTGAATCAGCGTTGTACTTTCTCCTGGGTTTAATGTTCTGTATAAAGTATTTTATATCTGTGAAACCTAAACCTAAACCTTAAGATGAGGAAATGACAAAAATTAAAAACACAAATCTAGTTAAAGGATTTTGAGCTGATACTTCTAAAAAGTTTCTGTGGAACAGTGTTAATTAAAAAAATATATTTGTTTAACTTGGAAAAGGTTTCTCTTACATATTATCAGACCCTGCAACAGGAATCTACTCTAAAGCTAAATCTGAAGGAGGTCATCTGGGTAATCTACCTACACAAGACGCGGCTACTACTTGGCCTCCAATCATAAGCTACACAGATATGGCCCACTTGTAATCTAAAATAATATAATATGGCAAAATTAAAATTGAGTCACATAGTACAGGAAAGACGAGAGGACACCTGATAGTAATGGATACCTTGCGCTCTTTAATGGCCTTGTTTAGTCGTTTTTCCTGGTCAAGGCGTTGCTGGGCCCGCTCAAGTGCTTCCCTCAGCAGAGCATTCTCTTGTGCCACAGCCTGGGCTTCTTCCTTCAGCCTCTCCACCCCAGTCTCTTGTTGTTGCAGACTTGCATTACTTAGTCTGAGACAAAGGGCAAGAAAATTAAAAATATACATTCTCAATGAAGAAGTCTATTTATTCAGCAGTTCTGAGACATTTTCAACTTTCAGAATGATGTTACTCTCAACACTTTCACACTTTATAGGCAGTTCACTGACATATTTTCTGGTAATGTGCCAATGGACAACAAAACTATGGTATTAATATGTGTCAGTGGATGAAAAAATATATTCTATAGATAGTGAGGCACTATATAATGGATAGATAGATAGATAGATAGATAGATAGATAGATAGATAGATAGATAGATAGATAGATAGATAGATAGATATGAAAGGCACTACAGTATATAATAGATAGATAGTGTGACGGGCGGCCGGGTCCCATGCATGGATCCAGAGGAGCAGCCATGGGATGCACTCTATGTCCCCCAGAAGGTGGCAGCCCTCCTGGGTTACATCGGGGCCACAGGTGTGGGACTTCAGGACTCAGACCTGATGGGCTCCGTGGCCACCACCCGAAGGAGCTGCATGGCTTAACAAGCTTCTGTGGGCTGGAATGCAGCCACACCCGGAAGTGCAGCCTAATTAGGCCAATTGTCACCTGGAGCACTTCTGGGAGGGCTACAAAAAGAGCCTGCAGCCAGTACTCAAGGGGCCAGAGTCGGGAGGAGAGGACGAAGCTTCAAGGGAGGAGTGGTGCTGCCAGAAGGGCAGGATTGTGTGTTGGTAGTAAGTGATTTTGGGACTGTGTATTGCCTGTGGGGTTCATGAAGAAGGTGTTCCCCACAGGTGAAGAAAATAAACAAATTGTGTTATTTTATACGTGCCTCTGAGTGTAATCTGTACCGGGTCGGGCACTATATAGCGCCATTGTTACAATAGATAGATAGATATGTGAGGCACTATATAATAGATAGATATGAAAGGCACTATATAATAGATAGATATTAAAGGCACTATATAAAAGGATAGATAGATATGAAAGGCACTATATGACAGATGGATAGATAGATAGATCTCAAGTTCTGACTCTGCGTTATGAGGAAATATGCAGAATAAACGTATGATATAAATGTTAAACTCCTTTATCAGGCTGACTGACTATGCTAATATGTTCTATTTCGAACACTGATTGTTGTGAACTCAGAGGTATATTTAAAATTTTTCTGAAGGAAGTAAAATTTTACTTCACAACAGAATGCTTCTCTTTTATGTTTAATATCTATTTAGGTAAACTTTTTCAAAAGATTAAAATTATTAATGCCATTAGTTTTAAGATTACGGCAATGCCATGTTGTACATGGATTAGGTGGCCACATGCATCTGAGTTTGCTGGGTAGACCTCTGAAGGTCACAGGTTGTGTTGTCATTGACATGACAATATACATAGTTGCCATTTTGAACTTCCCCCTATCCACCTGGGTGGATTTTTTGTTCCCTGGCTGTTTTACTGATTTCCTCTTTAGGTTTTGTTTTACTAGAAAACATTTCAGTTATGAGTTCATACCGGGTGTGCCTCTCTCGTCCACTTTCTGGTCCTTGTATATTCCCTACACATCCCCACAGTGCCAGAACACTGATAGCCATTTTAATAATTTTCATTAGTTTTGCATCTATGTGTAAGAGCAGAAACCTGTCTAATCAAGGAAAACCAAACATTTGCTATGAAACTGACTGGAGTCATTTGAAGGAATGAGAATCATCATCAGACTAAATCTGTCTTTCAGATCTTTTAATGGATTACGTGGCCATGCCCTAACCTCTTACTAACTGACTGCATGTGCCTCCCAGTGTATCACAGTCTGCTAATCTGAAGAGTTTTTATTTGTTATTGAGAATAATGCTAGAGCACTGCCTCATCTGACAGCTGCCCACCTGAGCTTGTTGAGCTCCTCTTCACATCTCCGTATGAGTTCTTCTTTGCGCTCCACCTGGCTCTGAAGCAGGACAATGCGTGTACTCAACACATCATGGTCTTTTTTCCGAAAGGTGGTCAGTATGTCCCTCTCGTCCTGAGGCACGTGCTTCAGGGAGCTGCAGCCTGAGAGCTCATCTACTTTAAGGAGATTGGCCAACGCCCTCACCAGTTCTAAGTACTGCAACGGAAAAACAAGGCCACAAGGCTGAGTCAGAATGTTTGATTCATGTGCTTCAAATTATTTTTAACACCTTTTTCTGTAACAGTTGAACACATAATTTTTTTTGTTGGCCACACTGTTAGCTTTATGATGAATTCCTCTGTCAGATTTCTTGCTCAAGATTCGAGACTTTTATTTAATCAGGTTGACACAAGAAAATGTGAAATTTGCCTTCTCAGATGTACCCAATTGAAGGCAGAAGTGAAATAAAACAATAAATTGAGACAAGAAAGGTTAAAAACATACAAGGAAATTCTAAAATATTTACATCATTTGAAAAACAGTCTTTGCTAACTGCTTGTAGCAGTTTGATTTTGACCTAAAATGGTCACATGATACTCACAAACACTTCTGCACTTCCAGATTAAGGTAGCAATGCTGCTCTCTAGCTGACCTCTCAGTGGGTATCTCCAAGTTTTGTGCCATTTTTTTTCATTTGTTTTCTATTACCCAGCAGTCAGTACTTCTTTTCATAAAATGATTTACACTGTTTGTGAAAGTTTACTACTTTTAATTGTTATTACTTTTGGAATTCAATGGGACACTCACACACTAAATATGCTGGAAGTGCCAGGTGGGTGGCCGGCATTGTTCACCTACAGTACAGTCGGGAAGCACTGCCATTACTGAGACCAGCCACCCAGTAAAGCCCCCTTTACCCATAACATACCGGAGCATTTAAAAACTCCAAAACCCAGAAATGTGAGGAAAGTGAGGTGAGCTTCAAGTATGTCTGAATTGAAATGGTTTTAAAACACCATTGCCAACAATTATTGTGAACAACACACAGACCTCGGGGAATAAACTGGATGAACTGAGGGCGTCTGTGTGATGTCTCCATGATCTAATGTGCTTTACTGGTTGCTGAAAACTTACTCGGACATAGACATTGAAATAGGTGGATTTGTATGTGAAACCCAGCTTCTGGTAGCAGACAGGCGGTGGTGTCTGACAATATGTTAATTACACTGAATACGTCAATATGTTCAATTAATAACTGTAACCAGTACAGAATACCACCGAGTCCCAAACCCCAGACCCAATAATATCCAACACATTCACAGGTTCAGATGGATATTTAATCCACCAAGCACCTTTTACAATGAAGCACAGCCAATAACCATACTAACAAAGAACCTTTTTCCTATCCTTCTGCCTCCAGTTGAGTGTTGCCTTTTACGCTGGACCCAAAATGACTTGTGGGGAGCACTTCTGGGGTGTTTGGAAGCCAGGGCAGTCCTCCCCTGACAGAATCCCCCTTGTGGCACCCAGGGGACCCCGACAGGGCTGCACCACCAAACTCCAGTTCTCATGAACCCAGGTGAGTATCCAAGCAGTGATGTCTCCAGTGGACTACTGCCACCTAATGTATGGGGGATGGAACTGCTCTTGGACTCTGGCTACTGCTCGTCCATCCCCTGGCACTTTCCATTTTCGTTGGAGGTCATGCCATCATCCAACTGGGATGCCAGCCTGTCCTCCATGGAACTCACACAATTGGAACACTTTTAGGCACAGGCTCATTCCACCATGGTGTGTTAAGTAGCACCTCTGGAGGTCTTTTCTGCTCACTGTTATCAGGCAATTCAATACTTTCTCCCAATGTATTTGTTCAACTTATTTTTATCATTTGTCCTGTAAGTCTATATCCTAGTTTTTAATGTTTCTGCTGAATTTCCCCATTGGATTAATAAAGTTGATCTAATCTAATCTCAATGTTTTTTCTTTTGATATTTTGCCTTTCACCTTTAAGAAGAAAAGCAAACACCAAGGCAATCCACGGCACCCACAATTCGGGATGCAAATCCTGCTCAGTTTATCTACGAGAAACCTACACTGTTGTCCAGCTCAGTTTTACGTATGAGCAAATGGGGTCCATCCATGAATTAATGTCATTTCTAACTTCTTCAAGAAAGCACCAACTTAAATATAAAAACTAGCGAAACTAAAAACAGGCAGAAATACAGAAAAGACTCCTCAAAAAAACAGATTTCATAAAACATCTTTTGGGCACAGATCTATAGTACGCGTACAATGAAGTTCCAATCATCATTATCTGTGAGAGGGTAATAGCAGGAAACTAGCATAAATGAAAAAAAAATAGTATGAGGGGCCTTTCCCCAAATTTAGTCAGAATTTCCGCTTACCGTTTTTTCACTCATCTCTAAACTCTCATCCAATTCCAGCTTCGACGTCTTTTCCATTATATTGTCATATTGACTGGAACCAGCACTGCTTCGAGACTGTAAAGGTGAGAGAAAGGAGGTGACCTATTACTACATTTTTTTCTGTATGTAATTTTTAAAATACTGCATTTATTTATAGACCACACAGATGAAGAAAGTTATCTAATAAAAAACATCACATAAGGTTGCAGCTGCATGTCTAATATATATACTGTAATATAC
Organism: Erpetoichthys calabaricus; assembly: GCF_900747795.2. Classification (NCBI taxonomy): domain Eukaryota; kingdom Metazoa; phylum Chordata; class Cladistia; order Polypteriformes; family Polypteridae; genus Erpetoichthys; species Erpetoichthys calabaricus. The sequence goes on from NC_041401.2 coordinate 170,828,888, forward strand.
AGCCAAGTCCCAGGTTGACAGCTTGCCTTCTAAAAAGGCAAACATTTTCCAAAGCCAACACTCTTATCAGCCTGACAAGAGTAAACTTGTCCCTCTCATAATGAGTGAACCTCAGGATAACAGCACGTTTAAAGCAGCCCACCCAGGAATTAAAGCGAATTGGAACAAACATTCAAGATCATTTCTTGCTTGTAATATGAAACCTTCCAGTTTAGCCATCTTATACACAGGCGTTTTGTACAGAAGAGTCTCACAGTAAGCATTCGGACTGAACGTTCAGCCTAAGCATCGCGCTTCCTTTGTGCTGTTCCTGCTTCTCTCTATCCTTCTGAAAGCAGTACTAGGGTGTTGTACCGTGTTAGCCATTATGAATGTACCGAAAAGTCAAGCAAAATGACACCTTTTATTGGCTAACTAAAAAGATTACAATATGCAAGCTATCGAGGCAACTCAGGACCCTTCTTCAGGGAAATCCTCCTGCTCTAGCCTTCCCCACCTGCACTCACCTCCAGTGTCCCTCGGAATGAGCTGCTGTTCTGAAATACGATTACTTAATCCTCACTTAAGGCACATTAATTGGATTGGCAGGATGACATCTTTTTGTTTACTTTTGTGCATGTTGTTTTATCCATTCAAAAATTTGCTCTAATGCTTCATTATCGTTAAAACAATATAAACTCAAATTTTCCTTTGCTAAGCTATCAATTGAACATTGAAATTTCAAGTCTGTGTATTAACTAATGTGGCTAATGAGTCTGTTACGACAGAGCACGGATCAGTAGGCAGTGTGGTCTTGGCAGCTAAGGCGACAGACTGAAGACGGTTATATTGTGCTGTCTGATGTTACGGGTGCTTACTGTTGGAATGCAGTCTGATGTCATGGCATGCCACTGGTGATATATGTAATTATCTCTGCAAGTAGGAAATTATTGTAAAGACAAACATTTCTACATCCAAGGTCATAATTACAAATTATCTTCTTTTATTTACAGATTTGAAGTATAATTTACCCCTTGTTGCATGTATGTGTACATAAGAACATAAGAAATTTGACAAACGAGGTGAATTTTACCCTTCACAAGCTTGCAACTTTGCCCCCATGTTCTTGAAGTACTCATTTTAAAATAACAGTCTCGATCCACTGGACTAATCCCCTTCAGAATTTGAAACACTTCAGTCATGTCTCCTCTTCATCTTCTTTAGCTTTACCTGAAAAGGCTCAGCTCTTTTACTTTTTCCTCATAGCTCATCCCCTGCAGCCCTGGAATCAGCCTCATCGCTCTTCTATGGGCTTTTTCTAGGGGAAAACTTGGGGGTTGGTGGCACTCAAGCCACTGTAAAAAACCTCACACTGTTCAAATGTGGTGCCGAGGTGTCACCCGCTGCACTTGGGTCCCAATCCTGGAGGTTCGTCATGTGGTGGGTGCAGCAATGCGCTATCAGCCCATTAATGCGCTATGTGTTTGCTGTCGTCCTGTCATCTTGTTAAACTCAGTGGATCGAGACTGCTATTTTAAAATTAGAGTTCAAGTAGTGTGGTAGAGAGCAGGACCTTTACAACTCGACTTGATGTTATTTTAGAATAATTAAGTGTATAGGACTGGTGAACTTTGTTGACTGTAACTTCCAAACAGTGTTCAGAGGCCATTATGAAGGCTAATAGAATGTCAGGTTATATAGCGCCCTGATGTGTGGAGTACAAGTCCAAGGAGGTTCTGCTCAAGCTTTATAATGCACTGGTAAGGCCTCATCTGGAGTACTGTGGGCAGTTTTGGTCCCCAGGCTACAAAAAGGACATAGCAGCGTTAGAAAAAGTCCAGAGTGGAGCGACTAGGCTGATTCCAGGGCTACAGGGGATGAATTATGAAGAAAGATTAAAAGAGCTGAGCTTTTTCAATTTAAGCAAAAGAAAATTAAGAGGGGATATGATTGAAATGTTTAAAATTATGAAGGGAATTATGGACACATGGACAGAGATGGAAACTTAAGAAGGGTAAACTTCAAACAAACATTTGGAGGTTTTTCTTTACACAGAGAACCACAGACACATAGTAATAATAATTATTTGCATTTATATAGCGCTTTCTCACTACTCAAAGCGCTCAGCAATTGCAGGTTAAGGGCCTTGCTCAAGGGCCCAACAGAGCAGAGTCCCAATTGGCATTTACGGGATTTGAACCAGCAACGTTCCGATTGCCAGTGCAGATCCCTACCCTCATAGCCACCACATAGAATAAGCTACCAAGTAGTGTGGCAGAGAGCAGAACTTTTAAAACTCAACTTGATGTTATTTTAGAAGAATTAAGTGGATAGGCCTGGCCAGTTTTGTTGGGCTGAATGGCCTGTTCTCGTCTGGATTGTTCTAATGTTCTGCAAATTAAGATTAAATTGTCCCCAGTGTGTGTTTGGGTGTGATTGTTTGTTTACCCTGTGATGGACTGGCGCTCTGTCTACAGTTTGTTCCTGCCTTGCCCCCTGTGTTAGCTGGCATGGGCTCCAGCCAACCCTACAACCCTGGTCTTGTGTTAGAAAATGACATGATTTATTATTTGGCTGAAGCCTTTATCCAGGGCGTCCTACAACATTTTTCGAGATACAATTAGCTACATTTCTTTTGTTTTTTTCAATGGAGCACAGGCAGGTGAAGTGACTTACTCATCGTCATACAATTCAGCAGCGGGATTGGAACCCACAACATCAGAGTCAAAAAGCAGTAGCCTCTAACCCACACTGCCTGCCTGTTTTATATTGGATTTGCTTTAAATAATCCTTTATCTTCTTGATATAATACTTAACCTGAATTCATGGGAAATATTTATAAGGATGTGAAGAATTTTGGATTGACAGATTTTTAGGTGGATTGGTTTCAAAAAACCCTCAACTGAACACCCAGAAAAAGCCTAAAGAGAACATATATTGAATTGTCAGCCTACTGATATGTTCACATGTATTTAGGATCAAACAGAATTATTTTTCCCTACCAACTTGCCAGTGTAGCCAAAATCCAGTTCTTGGTTTTCTGAAGCAGCCTGATGGGCACGGAATTCTGCCAGCTCCCTCTTCATGGCTGCAGCCTGCTGAAGAGATTGTGCCTGACTGGAGCCTATGGGTAGGAGAAGAACAGTTGACCTTTTATTAAATTAAAAGAATAATTATTCAAACAATTTAACTCTTTGGAAGGTAACACCCAGCTGGAGGGAAGGAGGAATGGAAAACTGCCTACTCTTTTGAGCACTAAATTAAGGAGCTAAAATTGTTTGTTAAAGTTTTGATGAGCCAGTGGTCCATCTCCACACTCCACAGAGAGGCCTGTTCTGTAGACTGGTGATGTTAAATTGGCTGGGAGTGAGTGTTGGTGGGTGCAAGTGGTGATACTCTCTGACCGACTGGCACCCAGTCCAGGTTGGCATCCTACCATTAACCAGACACTCCAGCTACCAACAAACTGGATTAAGCCGGTTCAGGAAATGGACAGACGGACCCCCTTCAATAAAAATACTCATAAACTATTATAATAGAGAGAAATGCCCCTTTTGAAAAAAGTCATACTGGTCTCTAAATTGATACACAAATATATCCCACTGATAAACAGAAAAAAGAAGGAGGTGAACATCTTATTCTCCTGACCATTGCGGATATAAAGAGTTTAAATGGTTCCTTTTAAAAATATTCAGACCCTGTATTAATTTTTTTACTGTTTCTGGATTATAAAAAATCCACATGTTCTTTTAATTGCAAACTCACCTGCCCAAGATAAATATTTACAGAGACAGTCAAACATTTGTACACTCCCAGAAATGTCATGTTTTTAATAGAAATAGTGACCTTTTTTATCAAGATACCATTAAACTTATTTTAAAAATACAGCCAAGACATTACCAGTGTTTCTAATGGCTTAAATTGGCTGATTTTTAATTTATTATTCAATTTCACTAGAGAGCACAGTTTTCAGCAGCCATTCCTTCAGTGTCATTATTCAGCTCTTCCTAAATTAGTCATTTTAAATGTTAATTGGTTATTAGAGAAACCTTAATAATTGCATTAGCACCACTGAAGCCTGATATTCCGTTCACTTGGGTTAGAAGGTTCTGACATTCCTAAAGTTCAGTTCTGGATTCAAAAATGGCCAAAATGGAACGGCTTTCTCAAGAAACGTGACCGTCTATTGTTTCTTTGTAGAATGAAAGGTATTCCATGTAACAAATTGTCAAGAAACTGAAGATTTCATACAAAGGGGTCTGTCACTCTTTTGAGAGGTGAGGACACAGTGGATCTGACACAGGATAAGAAAAGAAGGGGAAGGAAGGCCCAGATGGCCAACTGCATAAGAGGATAAAGACGTCAGAGTGTGTAGTGTGAGAAACAAACACCTTACAGGTCCTCAGTTGGCTCCTACTGCTGTCTGTAACAGAGAAAAGACAACTCTGGGATGCTGGCCTCAGAGGTAGAGTTTCAAGGATAAGCAATATCTGAAACTTGCAAATTGAAATAAAAAAGATTAAAGCCAGAGTTGCATTTTCACTGTTGCAGATGACACAGGTGTTTGTTGTGTATTAGAGACACCAAGTGAGCACCTATCAGGTATCTGTTTCTCACACTACATACTCTGATGTCCTTGTCCTCTTATGGAATTGTGCATTTGGGCTTTTATCTTGGTTTTTTTTATCCTGAATCAGTCCAGTTTGTCCTCATCTCTCAAGACCCCCTTTGTATGAAATCTTCAAAGTTTCCTGACAATCCGTTACATGGAACAACCTTCATTCTGCAAAAAAAGAGAGGAGACTGCTTATTTTTGGCCACTTTTGAACCCAGAACTGAACTTTAGGAATGGCAGCACCATGCAACACAAATTAGCAGAATATCATAATGCAGTTACACTCACTCCAATCATCATGAAGTGTTTTGAGACAGTGGTGCTGGCCCACATTCAGAACGGCATACAGGACACTCTGGCCCCCTGCAGTATGCCTACCGGCACAACAGGTCCACCTCAGATGCCATCGCGGCCGTGCTACATCATTCCCTCTCCCATTTGGAGAACAAAGACTCCTAACATCAGGATGCTCTTTGTTGACTACAGCTCCGCCTTTAACACGGTTATCCCCCATAAACTCGCCCATAAACTGTCTACACTTGGCCTGCACTCCACCCTCTGTGACTGGCTCCTAGACTTTCTGACTGGCAGGCCCCAGGCTGTCGGGATTGGTAATAGGATTTCAGCCACCATTATCACAAACACAGGCACTCCACAAGGATGCGTCCTCAGCCCCATCCTCTACACCTTGTTTACCCACAACTGTGTCATCACCCACAAAGATGACATCATCCTAAAGTTCACAGATGACACTGCAGTGATAGGATGCATCACTGGCGGGGATGAGGCGGCCTACAGGAGGGAGGTGGACAGTCTGGCGTCATGGTGTGAGGACAACAGCCTCACCCTCAACACAGACAAGATGAAGGAGATGATAGTGGACATGAGGAAGGAGAGGAGACCTCAACGGCCACTGTTCATCCGAGGGCTTGAAGTGGAGAGGGTGAGCAGCATTAAATACCTGGGCATCTACATCAGTGAGGACCTCACTTGGACACTTAACATCACACAGCTGGTCAAGAGGGCTCAACAGCGGCTGTACTTTCTGAGGAGGCTGAGAAAGTTTGGTACGTCAACTAAGATCCTCGGCAACTTTTACAGCTGCATTGTTGAGAGCATCTTGACCGGCTAGCTAGCTAGCTAGCTAGCTAGGATGGATGGATGGATGGATGGATGGATGGATGGATGGATGGATGGATGGATGGATGGATGGATGGATAGATAGATAGATAGATATACTTTATTAATCCCAATGGGAAATTCACATTCTTCAGCAGCAGCATACTGATACAATAAATAATATTAAATTAAAGAATGATAATAATACAGGTGAAAAAAACAGACAATAACTATGTATAATGTTAAATATTAACGTTTACCCCCCCTGGTGGAATTAAAGAGTCGCATAGTTTGGGGGAGGAACGATCTCCTCAATCTGTCTGTGGAGCAGGACAGTGACAGCAGTCTGTCACTGAAGCTGCTCTTCTGTCTGGAGATGACATTATTTAGTGGATGCAGTGGATTCTCCATAATTGATAGGAGCCTGCTGAGCGCCCTTCGCTCTGCCACAGATGTTAAACTGTCCAGCTCCATGCCAACAATAGAGCCTGCCTTCCTCACCAGTTTGTCCTGTAGAGGACCCCCCAGCTCCGATGCACAGACCTTCAGCAGTCGTGGCGATACTCCATCTGGACCCGCTGCTTTGCTGGCACGAAGTCTCCTCAGCTCTCTGCTCACTTGTGCTGTTGTAATTATGGGTGGGAATGTCTTTCCTATGCTGGTATCAGCAGAAGGATGTGTGGAGGGTACAGTACTCCGAGGTGAGAGTGAGAGTGGGTTAGGGTGGTCAAACCTGTTAAAAAAGTTGTTCATTTGGTTTGCTCTCTTCACGTCTCTCTCAATGGTGGTACCCCGCTTCGAGCTGCAGCCAGTGATGATCTTCATCCCATCCCACACTTCCTTCATGCTGTTATTCTGCAACTTCTGCTCCAGCTTTCTCCTGTACTGCTCCTTCGCCGCCCTGAGTTGGACTCGGAGTTCCTTCTGCACGTGCTTGAGCTCATGCTGATCACCGTCTTTAAAAGCCCTTTTCTTCTGATTCAAAAGGCCCTTGATGTCACTTGTAATCCATGGCTTGTTGTTAGCATAGCAGCGTACTGTTCTTACTGGAACTACAATGTCCATACAGAAGTTGATGTAGTCAGTAGTGCAGTCAACAACTTCCTCAATGTTCTCACTATGAGATCCCTGCAGGATATCCCAGTCTGTAGTTCCAAAACATTCTCTCAGAGTATTCTCAGCCTCCGGAGTCCACTTCCTGAATGATCGTGTGGTTACAGGTAGGACTCTAACTTTTGGTTTATAGTGAGGCTGAAGCAGAACCAGGTTATGATCTGCTTTCCCAAGCGCAGGCAGCGGGGTGGCGCTGTATGCATCTTTAACGTTTGCATAAAGTAAATCAATAGTCTTATTTCCCCGGGTGTTACAGTGCACATACTGGGAGAATGCAGGTAATGTTTTGTCCAGCGTCACATGGTTAAAGTCTCCAGCGATTAGCACAAGCGCCTCAGGGTGCTGCGTTTGTAACTTAGCAACAGCGGAATGGATGATGTCACTCGCTGACTCCATGTCTGCCCGAGGAGGAATGTATACAATAACAACAATGACATGTCCAAACTCTCTGGGCAAATAGTAGGGACGTAAACTTACGGCCAACAGTTCGATGTCCCTGCAGCAAGTGGAGATTTTGACGTTAACATGTCCAGAGTGACACCACCGTGTATTAACATAGAGAGCGAGTCCTCCTCCTTTGTGCTTACCACAGGTACTTGCATCTCTGTCCACTCTAACTGTGCTAAACCCGGGTAGCTCCACGTTGGCATCTGGGATGGTGTTACATCACCGTGTGGTACAGCAATACTACTGCTATGGACCACAGACGCCTGCAGAGAGTGGTAAAGACTGCTGAGAAGATCACCAGGGCCCCACTGCCCTCACTGCAGAGCATCTACAACTGCAGAGTCCGCAGGAGAACTGCCTGATCCTCAGGGACCCCACCCACCCCCAACACAAACTGTTCACACTTCTTCCCTCAGGCAGGAGGTATAGAAGTTGAAATGCAGGACTTCCAGGCTAAAGAACTTTTTCTATCCCAAGGCCATTAGAGTTCTAAATAACTGATTGTAGTTTATAACCATGGTTCATCTCATTCTATCTACCTCACAAAACTGTAACTGTATTTGACTTGCCAATCACACACCTACCTGCACATAACACTTTTTCTATTCTGTTTTTATACTTTATGATGCTTCTGGTACTTATTATCTATCTACTACTTATTATTTATGTTTATCTTTAAACGTTGTTTTTTTATCATTTGGTGTGGACAGCAAAGAAAGAATTTCACTGTACAGCGAAACATGTTTCCTTACTGTACACATGACAATAAACTTTGAACTTAATAACCAGTGTGGTGCCCGGCGGACGTCCATGCCCGGCCGGGACGCCCAGGAGGATTGGAGGAGGGCTTGTGCCTCCTCCAGGACACGAGGGGGCGTCCTCCCTGGTGGCTTTGGGGACCACGGGTACGGAGCTTGGAAGCTCAACCCTGTAGGGGCCCGTGGTCACCGCCAGGGGGCGCCCCAATGCCTTGGGAGTATTGGCCCTCAGTACTTCCGCCACACCGGGAAGTACTGGGGGGAAGAGACTTGAAGACACCCGGTGGACTTCCGGCTTCACCATGGGAGCTTCCGCCACACAGGGGTGTGGCTATGAGCCCTCAGGATCCACCTGGAGTCCTTCCGGGAGGAATAAAAGGGGCAGCCTCCCTCCAGTCAGGAGCGAGAGTCGGGTGGAAGAGGACGAAGCTTGGTGGAGAGGAGTGGAGGTGGACCAAAGACTGAGAAAGGCATTGTGCGTGTGGCCAGGACTTAAGGGGTGATTGGTGCTGAGGCACTGGATATGTGCACTGTATATAATATAAATAAACACGTGTGTGGTAAAATCATCATGTCTGCCTGTCTGTGTCCGGGCTGTTCCCCACACCAGTTGGCATGTAAACACAAAGGAAAGGGTGCTAAAATGGGCTTTGCAGTCACATGTGAATAATAAATTAAAATTCAGTCATTTGAAGCAGTAATAGCCATTATACTTACTAGTAATGCCTTGGCTGTATTTTTAAATCAATTTAATGGTATTTGATAAAAAAGTTAATGAAAAGTCAAGCAAAATGGCACCTTTTATTGGCTAACTGAACAGATTACAATATGCAAGCTTTTGAGGCAACTGAAGCTCCTTCTCCTGGTTATTTGTAGTGATTTTAATGGTTACAACCCGCCTGAAGAAGGGGCCGGAGTTGCCTCGAAAGTGTGCATATTGTAATCTGCTCAGCCAATAAAAGGTGCCATTTTTGCTTGACTTCTCATTGTATCCATAATGGCTAACACAGTACAACACCCTGCTACTATAAAAAATGGTGTCAATTTCTATCAAAAACATGAAAACTACTAAGCATGTCCAAACTTTTCACTGGTACTGCATAAAGACAAAACAATTTACTTGTCTTACAGTACTAAAATACTATTCAGACTCCTCATATTAATACGTGGTTGAGCCTCCTTTTAATAACTGTCCATTACAAAGATACGAATCACAAATTTAGCAACCATCTTTTCTTTTTTTTGTAATGCAGTTATTGCAGAAATATGGCACAATACCTTTTATGTCAGTTACAGTAAAACAAAGCCTGGGTGGGTTTTTACAGACTAGCACATGATAAATACACTGAAAACTCTGCAAAGCCTTCAGGTTCACTTAGGTGAAATGGCAGCAGGTCTATCATTGACCACAACTGCTATTTATTATATGTCTAGTCAAAATGCATCTTCAGTGGTCTTGATCTTGAAGCTCTTTTTAATTCAAAAATTCACTTCACTGTCCGTTTAAAATTATGCAAAATAGAGAACCTCCTCAGAGTGAAGGATGTTGCAATATTTTAGAAACATTTCAAATCCTGATGGAGATTTCAAACAGTGAGACCAGCAGCATCTTGATAGCTATGCAGTTCGTTTTGTTATATTTGGCAGGGAGGTGTGATATTTTTTGTTAAATTTTGGCCAAGTGGTGTGATAATGCGAGAGGGGCGATAGATTAAGGTATTGGTAGGAGGTTGTTTTGACAGTGAGCATAAAAACTGGGTTTACTGGCATCTGTAAACTGAATCCACACTAAAAGACTCTGTGACAATGCTTGTCACGAAGGTCTATATCAAACTATTCTGTATAGAACCTAAACCTCTAATCCATTCTCTTCATATTCGAATGCCAGTACGTCAGGATTTATTTTTTCCTTACTTGTTGGTCTTGCATTCTCCAAAGCTTTCAGTCTGGTCCTAAGCTCTGCCAAGGCTTCCCGTTGACGCTGGATGACTTCCTCGTGTCGATAGCCTCTACATTTCGCACCTAGGTCTGCCAATTCAGAGGGTACCTGCTTCTCCTTTAAATAGACAAATGATGCAGAATAAGAGCCATTCAAATTGTGCACAGCAATGTCTACAAAAAAAAAACAACATCGCATTCAGCTGTCAGGAACCGGGGATTCCATTTTGTTAAGCATTAGCACCTTTCCGCTGTGTGATTCCCGGTGCGTTTACTAAAATTAACAGCTAGAAATCCCAGATCCAGAATTCTATTAGGAACATGTCTTACACCAGCTAGGCAGCAAGGATCTTGTTGTGAGGATGTATTTGATGGGTTTTCAATGCTAAAAGGAAGAATGTGTCTCTAGAGAAAAAGGGCTGGAAGGGAGAGAGAGAGAAACAGAACAAGACAGATGGAGAGAAAGAGAAGGAGATCATTTGAATGTCACCACTACATGCATGTAAGCACTGGATTTAGCCAATGAGTACTAATAACCACTGCAGCAAAGCCACTCAGAGGGTACAGACTCGTTACACAGTATCTCTCTGTAGGGGTGTTAGTATCTTGGAGTGAGGAAATGGAACTTCCAGCCATCCATCCATTTTCCAACCCGCTGAATCCAAACACAGGGTCACGGGGGTCTGCTGGAGCCAATCCCAGCCAACACAGGGCACGAGGCAGGAAACCAATTCTGGGCAGGGTGCCAACCCACCGCAGGACACACACAAACACACCCACACACCAAGCACACACTAGGGCCAATTTAGAATCGCCAATCCACCTAACCTGCATGTCTTTGGACTTTGGGAGGAAACCGGAGCACCCGGAGGAAACCCACGCAGACACGGGGAGAACATGCAAACTCCACGCAGGGAGGACCCGGGAAGCGAACCCAGGTCCCCAGATCTCCCAACTGCAAGGCAGCAGCGCTACCCACTGTGCCACCGTGCCGCCGGAAATGGAACTTCAGCTTTGGATTTCAATTAAAGTATCCCTCTAATGAACAGACATTTTCCTTTGCTTTGTATTCACCTGGCAGCTAACCTAATTAACATATTAAAGACATGTGAGGGATTCGGCGTCCCCGACAGGATGGATCCTGCTCCCTTACCGTGCCAGGAGGCCATGGGAAATGAAGGTCGGCTGGGGAGCAATGATATTACTCTGCCGTGCCAGGACATGGACACAGAAATATACTGCATCCCATAAATCACAAAAGGACACTCTGGTTGGGCTTGGGGACCTGGAACATAGGGACAGTGGGTGACTGCCTCCTATGGGCAGTGTGTGTCCAAACAGTACATGGGTGCATCCTGGCTGGCAAGGCCTAGTATGGATGTCCTCAGGGTAGCATGAGAGTTGTGATCCCAGGGGCCTGCCCTGACAGATTTTGTTACATACTGATACTGACAGCACAAAGACTGTTGGGGTCCTGCCTGGCACAGAGGTGCTTCCCAGAGGCAACAGATTAAACTCAGAAAGTACTCCTGGGTCCAGAGTTAAAAGAGAGCCCTCCACTTGGGGCAGGGAGTTGGGAGTCAGGAGGAGGTGGATAAGGAATGTTGAGGAGAGTGGAAGGAACAGGGAAACACTCGGGGGGGCGGGGGAGCTATGGACTGTTCTACTGTATATTGTAAAGAGAAGCCTGCTGAGAGGTATTTCCTTATTAATAAACTATTATTTTACATTGCAGCAAGTAATTAACCATATTAAAAATAGTAAAACATAACAATTTGAAAGTAAATTATGTTTCATGCTGCGTTAAGAGTCATTTGTTGTGTAAATCAATTTCATTCTGTTGGGCTTTGAAATGAACATGCCAAAAGTTTTAAAACTTACACTTTTACTGTAAAACTTCAGTAAAAACAATTTATTGAATTCAATTTTCATCAATTGAATTGTGATTCTGTGTTTGGACTTTCATCATGACAACGCAACGTATAACTGCCCGTGAGTGAATTTCGTTTCTTCCATCCTTCCATTTTCCAACCCGCTGAATCCAAACACAGGGTCACGGGGGTCTGCTGGAGCCAATCCCAGCCAACACAGGGCACAAGGCAGGAACCAATCCCAGGCAGGGTGCCAGCCCACCGCAGGACACACACAAACACACCAAGCACACACTAGGGCCAATTTAGAATCACCAATCCACCTAACCAGCATGTCATTGGACTGTGGGAGGAAACCCACGCAGACACGGGGAGAACATGCAAACTCCACGCAGGGAGGACCCGGGAAGCGAACCCAGGTCCCCAGGTCTCCCAACTGCGAAGCAGCAGAACTACCCACTGTGCCACCGTGCTGCCCAATTACATTTCTTTCTCTCTATTAATTAAAACAACTTTTTCGAATGTTTGGCTCAGAGATTTGTTAATTGTCTTTGTAAAAACTATTCTAACGGGAAACTGTTAACGTTTTAATACAAATGGCATATCAAGATCTCCTTTGGTGTCTAATGTTATCCGCGGAAGATGTACTACATTACCTTTCTTGGACACATCCTTCTTTCTACATTAATTCGTGTGGAGGAAGACCGGATGGTGTTAACGGTTGTAGATATTCAATGGGATATTGTAAGTTGATGTTTTCATCTTCCACACGATCACCACCAACTGTTTCAGCAGAGTCTATCGATACGCATTTAACCAATTTGCAGTGTAAACGATCAACATTTTGTTGTTAATTCGTTTGACTTCATCATTTTCCGGTGCCAGGATTGCCCGCACGCTCATTTTTAATGTTGGTAACCCTTCGTGATGCAATTCTTCAATAAGATTTGGACATAATACATCTTCTTTAATTGGGAACTTAAAGTGAGGAAAACATTAAAATGAGAGAGCAAGAACTGTGTCTGTCAAAAGCATTCACACGAATGAGAGGTTAGAGGACCGTGTGTGTGGTTGAAAATGGTTGAGAGGAGGGCGTGACTTGAAAAAATTTCATGGCCAAAGTCTCGTGGGACTTGAAAAAATCTCTTCAAAAAAGTCTTGTCTCGTTGCAGGATTTTTTTATATAATTGAGAGACTATTATTTGCACCCGGGACTCAGTGCTGTGCAATTGTGCCTGGGGTTTGGGGTGCTGCTACGTCCCTTACTGGTCACAGACTGATCCATAATAATTATACATTCACCATTACAAATACCACAGCAGTCTGAATAACACCAAAAGCATGAAGCTTCATCATTATTGAACACATTCCTGAATATTTTAGCCTTGAAAAATACTATGATGAGTCTGCCAGACCCTGTGACTTAACCATGCCAATGAAAAAGTATTCACTCCCTTGGAAGTTTTTATATTTTACTGTTATACAATTTGGAATCACCATGGGGCTAATTTTGGTTTTTTGATACTGATCAACAGAAAATAACTCTTTAATGTCAAAGTGAAAGCAGATCTCTGCAAAAAGGTCTAAATTAATTAAACACAAAATAATTGATCACATAAATATTCACTTCCCTCAAGTCAGTACTTAGCAGATGCACATTTGGCAGCCATGATAGCATGGAGTCTGTGTGCACACAGTTTCTCTGTCATCTGGAATCTACACGTTTTCACTCATTCTTCTATGCAAAACCACTCATCAGGGGTATCATCAGTGAACAGTTTTCATCAAGTCCAGCCACAAGTTCTCACTTCAGGACATTAACAATGGTGAATTTAAGCCATTCCTCTGTAGCTTTGGCTTTATAATTGGGGTCTTTGTCTTGCTGGAAAACAAATCTTCTTCCAAGGCCCAGGTGTTGTGCAGACTACATCAGGTTTTCCTGCAGGATTTCTCTTACTTTGCTGCATTCATTTTACCCTCACAAGCCTTCCAGGGCCTGCTGCAGAGAAGTAACCCAACAGCCTGATGCAGTCACCTCCATGCTTCATGGCAGAGATGGTGCGTTTTTGATGATGTACAACATTTAGATGTTTAGTCTGAAGTGCTAATAAGCTATTTAACCAGAGAGCCTCCTTCTTCTTCCAGCAGAGTTGCCCATGTTCCTTCTGTCAAACTCTAGCCGGCTTTCTCTTTGCCAGTCACTCATAAAGCTGTGACTGGTGAAGCAGCCGGTCAATAGTTGCGGTCTGCACAGTCTCTCTGATCTTCTCCACTGTAGCCTGCCACTCCCTCCACAGTTATCATAGGTCTCTATCATTTGTGACGGACGGCTGGCTGCTCAACCCGGCCGGGACACCCAGAAAGGAGAAAGAAGGGGGAAAGCAGTTGTAGAGGGACAATGCCTTCCCCAGAACGCCAGATGGAGATGCCCCTGCAGCATAGCGGCACCCCAGATTACCGCAGGGCACCATGGGAGTTGGAGTCCGGTTTCACAGCCCTGCTGGGTGCCCTGGGTGCCACCAGGACACGCTGCAGGGAGGCTTGAGAATTTATATTTCCTGTATAGCCCGGAAACACTCATGAGTCATGGGGATGGAACCACAGGAGTACATCCGGGCTGAAGAAATCCGCAAGTCTCCATCGGAACCCGGAAGTGCAGACAAATCACATGGTTAGAAGGACAGAAGCACTTCCGGGTCAAAGACTATTTAAAGGGCTTGTGGAGACTCACCAAGCTGAGCCGGAGTTGGGTGGGAGCAGGACAGAGCTTGGTGGGAGGAGTGGAGGAGAGATTTCTGAACAGTGGTTGTTACTTTGTTTATGTATGGAGGTGGAGGTGCTTTTGGGCACTGCATTAAGAAGAAAAACCATTAAAGATCTTCTTGGTGATTTTACCCTGTGTGTAGTGTGTCTCTCAGTTAGGTTGAAAGAGGCAACAGCGACCTCTAGTGTCCACACATTATAGACATCTTTTTACACAATCAATCAGTTTTTGTGGATGGCCTGCGCTGGCAGATTTGCCGCTGTGCCATACTCTTTCCATTTCTTAATCATTGACAAAACTGGACACCAAGAGATATTCAGTGACTTGGGTATTTTGTTTAATGACAGTAGATTTAATCCTAGCCTTAAAGACTGAAGAACAGTCGTAGACTACTAAGCACTGTTGTAAGTCGCTCTGGATAAGAGCGTCTGCTAAATGATGTAAATGTAAATGTAAATGTAAATGTCTCCATCCCCTGACTTGTGCTTTTCAATCCCCTTTTTATGGAGTTCTTTGGAGTGGTCTCCATTGTGTAGGTTAGTCCACCAGACTGACTCCCCACTAGCTGGCCCTTCCAGATCAAGCACATTTATACTGTAATCATTTGAAACCCAACAGGTGACCTCCTAATTCTATGCCTTTTAAAGCCAATTAGTTGCCCCAGTGATGATTTAGGTGTGTCATATTCAAAGGGTCAATAATTATTTGATCAATTATTTTGTCAGATCAAGAAATGAGGAAGCACCTAGCCAGATTTCATAAAAGAAGCAAAGTGCAGCTGCCTACGAATTTGTTGCAGGCAGTTGGTACCTCATTTGCCTTGGATGACTCGTCAGAGATGGGTGATTCACAGAAGCCTGTGCTATGCCGGCTCCTGACTTCTTCCTCGAGCTTCTCGTACTGCAATTCTTTGTCCTTGAGGGCACTCTGTTCCTTTGCAAGATTCTCCTTGCATTGCCTGTCAGAAAGGAAATGGAGCAGTGATTGTAGGATTTGAAATGATAGGCACAACAATATTTCTACTCTTGTGCACATTTAAAAACCCCAGCCATCATCTTTTTAATTGCTCACAGTAAACATAGAATGACATGTGCTCATTGTAAAACAGATATATTCATTTCCAGTTCAAATACTTTTAATTATTTCTGGGGCCGAGAGACCACTCCACTGAACAAGAGATGTAGGGCATTCTGTGCCACAGTTATCCATATTACTAACCGAGAATACACCGGATATGGACGCAGGGACACGGCAATGGGACCATGAGACATACTGCGCAGGCACGCATCTCATAAACCGCGCAAAGTCGTATCCACCGCGAACGAAGGAGTCACGGCCCAAGAACGAAAGAGCTCAACTAACGTGAATGAGAAATGAAGCAACAAAGCGCCCATAGCTACCACTAGCGACACAACTACACAAAAAAGAGGATTCTGCGCTGCACCCCAGAGTCAAACGTAAGAGGCTACGGAGGCCCCACAGGTCCACAAAGATAGTATGAAAGGCGCAGGCATCACCGCCATATTGTGAGTGGCACTACTGCGGAGTGAAGTTAGGAATAATGTGCTGCTTGGGATTGTACAAACCGCTGAACGCTTTACACCAAATTCAAACACAATACAGCTCAACGATACAAACACGAGCCCACCTGGATAAGATCAATGAACGCAGGCGCCTACAACGCGCGTCTGAAACTGCGGAAGCAAAGCAGGCACGGGTTCAAAACGAAAGACCACAACTGACAGAGATAAATAATCTCTTTCAAATCTATTTCGGGTTACCCAAGACCAGGGGTTGGCGAGCGAAGCGAGCAGGGGGCGGAGCCCCCTAGTAGGAAGAAAAATGGTGCCAACATTGCAGAGGACCTGCTGGCATCCTGGAGGGGCATAATTTAGAATTCTTGCCCAGCCAGGAAACCAATAATATCATGTAGGGACAGGAGGACGTAAATTGGTCGGACTATTCACTCCTCCGTCACACCAGATGGCAGCATCCCTGGGCGACACCATGCATACGGACACCTGACCATTTAGGAATGACAGCCATTTTTATAAAATTATGGAAACTATAATAAGAAATAAATTAGAAATTTACATAAACAAAATAATATTCTAAATAGCAGCCAGCAAGGGTTTATTACAGGAAAGTCATGCAAACCAATCTTTTAGGTTTTTTTGAAGAAGCAAGCGGAATAGTTGATAAGAACAAAGCATACGACATTTACTTAGACTTTCAAAAAGCATTTGCTACAGGGGTCTCACACCAAAGATTAATTCTGAAACTAGAAGCTTTTTTACTTTCTCGTATACACAGTATAAACTATAAGAATCGTGAAAAAATTTGACCACGAAGTTTTGATGAATCTTGACGTTTTAGACCTTCCTGAGTTCAAAAACACCATTTCTGAAATTATGTCTGTCTGTGTGTGTGTAAACCTAAAACTTCGGTCAATGAGATTTTGTACAACCTGCTTTACATCAAAAGTAAGGAATCCTGTCAACTTTTGGGCCACTTCTGGTAACCGGAATTGGTACTTTAACTGATTAATTATACTATGGTCATAAGTAAAGATAGATGATTCAGATTTTGTATAGACATTTATAATGATAAAAACCAAACATATATGAAATTTGAGAAAAATTACTCAACCAGAAGTAGCATTTTATTTAAACAACCATTCAAATTTTTTGTATCATGGAAATATAAATCTGCGGTGGGCTGGCGCCCTACCCAAAGTTTATTTTCTGCCTTGCGCCCTGTGTTGGCTGGGATTGGCTCCAGCAGACCCCCGTGACCCTGTAGTTAGAATATAGCGGGTTAGATAATGGATGGATGGATGGAAATATAAATGTTTACACAATAATAAAAACTGTATTCAGTATAACACATATTCTTTCAATAACTATTATTAATTTTATTTTAATTTATACATCTTCAGTTTAACAATAATGTGTAAAAACTGAACATGCCATGTAAATATAAAGATGTCATGGGAACAATAAGCTGCTACGTCCCTGTCTTGTTCCTGGTAATACATTTAATTTTTTTTTTTATCTTCGCCATCATTATCATAATTAAATGTAGCTAAATGCAGTTTTACCTATAGCAACTTATTGCAACAAATATTATATAATACTAACACTTTTTCTATGTTTATAGGTGACTATAACTCGTTTGACTTTGCATATAATCTAGGTAATGCATATGTAATCATGAAAAAATTCCATCACTGTTTTTGACCTCCCTAAGTATGAAAATATCATTTTAATTTAAAGTTTGATTATAAATAGAGATAAATAATTGTGTATCAATATTATCAATTAGTTATGATGAGAAAAAACAAGATATGATATTTGAGAAATATTACACAACTGGAAGTGGTTCTGATGACCTTTTCCTCTCTCTCAGTATATGAGAAAGTCGAGGGGAGCACACTCCTGATTTTTTGAAGAAGCAACTGGAATACTTGATGAAAACAAATTTGGAAACTAGAAGCTGTAGGAATCAAAACTGGATCTCTAATTGTTTAACCGTCAGGAGACAAAGATGGCAGATAAGAGAATACTCAACATGGAGCAAGGTCATCAGTGGGAGTCCCTCAGGGGGTCAGTCCTTGGTTTGTTACTTTTTCTGATTTATATTAATAACACTGATTCTAGTATAGTTAGTAAACTGGTCAAATTTGTAGACAAAACTCAAATTGGAGGGATGGCAGACAAAATGACGTGGACAACCTTCAGAACTGGGCAGACACTTGGAAAGTGCAGTTTAGTGTAGAAAAGTACAAAGTGCTATATGTTGGGGACATCAATTACAAATACAAGATGGGCAACACCATCACATAGGGAGCAACGCCTGGAAAGGATTTAAGGATTTAGGTTGACACATTTTCATCAACTAAGCAATGTACAAAAGCAACAGAAAAAGCAAATAAAATGTTAGGTTATATCATAAAAACTGTTTAATTTGAGTCAAGGGACGTTATGCTCAAACTATTTAATGTACCAGTGAGACCACATCTGGAGGGTTGTGTGCAGTTCTGGTCACCACGCTACAAAAAAGACACAGCAGGGCTTGAGGCAGTACAGAGCGTGGCAACCAGGTGCAATCTCCAGACTTCAGGACATGTTGTACTCCACAGAGCAAAGGTGACTATGTGAAGACCTAATCCAAGTCTTCAAAATCCTCAAAGGCATTCATAAAGTAGATGAAGAAACATTCTTTCAGCTTAAGAGTGAATCACATACTTGAGAATATCACTGGAAAATTAAGGTAAAGTACATTTAAAACTGAAGCCAAGAATCTGGAGCAAACTACTGAGACATGCAGTTGAAGCAGAAACCTTGGCACCCCTTAAGAAGAACCAAGATGAGATATTGGGACAGCTTAGCTATTAGCTGAACAAACAGGCTTGATGAACTGAATGGTATCTTCTCGTTTGTCAAATTTCATAGGAACATTTTCATTTTTTTTGGGAATTTAAGCGTCCATATCCTTGGTTGCAATGGTGGTACAATTGTTAGTGCTGTTGTCACACATCTCAAGAGTCCTGGATTCAAATTTTCACCCTTAGAAGTTGGCTAAGGCATATGTTTTTAACCCACAAGGGTGATGAGCATGTCACTTTACATGTCTGTGCTTCAATTGTAAACATCTGTTGTAAATCACATTGACTAATGGTGCCAGCCAAATGCACAGTAAGATACAGTGCATCCGGAAAGTATTCACAGCGCATCCCTTTTTCCACATTTTGTTATGTTACAGCCTTATTCCAAAATGGATTAAATTCATTTTTTTCCTCAGAATTCTACACACAACACCCCATAATGACAACGTGAAAAACGTTTACTTGAGGTTTTTGCAAATTTATTAAAAAAAAATTGAGAAAGCACATGTACATAAGTATTCACAGCCTTTGCCATGAAGCTCAAAATTGAGCTCTGGTGCATCCTGTTTCCCCTAATCATCCTTGAGATGTTTCTGCAGCTTAATTGGAGTCCACCTGTGGTAAATTCAGTCGATTGGACATGATTTGGAAAGGCACACACCTGTCTATATAAGGTCCCACAGTTGACAGTTCATGTCAGAGCACAAACCAAGCATGAAGTCAAAGGAATTGTCTGTAGACCCCCGAGACAGGATTGTCTCGAGGCACAAATCTGGGGAAGGTTACAGAAAAATTTCTGCTGCTTTGAAGGTCCCAATGAGCACAGTGGCCTCCATCATCCGTAAGTGGATCCATAAGTGGGAGAAGTTCGAAACCACCAGGACTCTTCCTAGAGTTGGCCAGCCATCTAAACTGAGCGAGCGGGGGAGAAGGGCCTTAGTCAGGGAGGTGACCAAGAACCCGATGGTCACTCTGTCAGAGCGCCAGAGGTCCTCTGTGGAGATTGGAGAACCTTCCAGAAGGACAACCATCTCTGCAGCAATCTACCAATCAGGCCTGTATGGTAGAGTGGCCAGATGGAAGCCACTCCTTAGTAAAAGGCACATGGCAGCCCGCCTGGAGTTTGCCAAAAGGCACCTGAAGGACTCTCAGACCATGATGAGACAAAGATTGAACTCCTTGGTGTGAATGCCAGGCGTCACGTTTGGAGGAAACCAGGCACCGCTCATCACCAGGCCAATACCATCCCTACAATGAAGCGTGGTGGCGGCAGCATCATGCTGTGGGGATGTTTTTCAGGAACTGGGAGACTAGTCAGGATAAAGAGAAAGATGACTGCAGCAATGTACAGAGACATCCTGGATGAAAACCTGCTCCAGAGCGTTCTTGACCTCAGACTGAGGCGACGGTTCATCTTTCAGCAGGACAACGACCCTAAGCACACAGCCAAGATATCAAAGGAGTGGCTTCAGGAAAACTCTGTGAATGTCCTTGAGTGGCCCAGCCAGAGCCCAGACTTGAATCCGATTGAACATCTCTGGAGAGATCTTAAAATGGCTGTGCACTTATGCTTCCCATCCAACCTGATGGAGCTTGAGAGGTGCTCAAAGAGGAATGGGCGAAACTGGCCAAGGATAGGTGTGCCAAGCTTGTGGCATCATATTCAAAAAGACTTGAGGCTGTAATTGCTGCCAAAGGTGCATCGACAAAGTATTGAGCAAAGGCTGTGAATGCTTATGTACATGGGATTTCTCAGTTTTTTTATTTCTAATAAATTTGAAAAAACCTCAATGTTGTATCTCCGTTACATAGATGACATCTTCATAATCTGGACTGCCAGTGAGAAGGACCTCCTCCATTTTCATAATAAATATAATTGATTTCACCCCAACATAAAGCTGAAGCTGAATTACTCAAAAACAGAAATCAGCTTCCTTGACACCACCATTCAAGACAACACCCTTGTAATTTCTATTTTTCACAAACCGACAGACAGTCGGACCTACCTGAAAAGTGATAGCTTCCACCCCAAGCATATAAGGCGCTCCATTATTTTCAGCCAAGCAATACGGTACAATCATATTTGCTCAGACCCGACAGACCGGGAACAACAACTGCAGGAGCTCAGACAAGATTTCATCAGACAATGTTACACCCCCAAAACAACTGACACTCAAATAAGAAGAGCTACTGCCATACCCAGAGACAACCTTCTGGAATATAAAAACAAAGACAACAAGGATAGCATCCCCCTAGTTGTCACCTACAACCCACATCTTGAAACACTTCGAAAAATTATAAAAGAACTTCAGCCAATACTAAACAATGACCAAACACTGAAAAATGTATTTCCTGAACCTCCCCTCCTGGCATACAGACAACCACCAAACCTTCAACAACTAATTGTCCGAGGCTCCCTAAGTGAACCAACAGAAAATGGCACATCTCCATGCCTACAGAAAAGATGCAAAACATGTGCCCACATCTATGATACAGACCGTATAGTTATACCACACTGCCAACTTGAACATCACATAAAGGGATCATTTTCCTGCAGATCATCTAATGTAGTCTACCTAATTTTCTGCATGAAATGTCCTGACACTCCGCCAGAGATTGAATTTACACAGGTTCCACATTAAACATGGCAACACAGATGTTCCTGTAGCTGCCCACTTCAACAGCCATGGACACTGTGAGAAGGACTTTAAAGTCACAGGGCTTATGGGCAACTTCAAAACACAGCAAGAGAGAAAAGAATGGGAAGTTAAACTCATGCTAAAATTTAATACTTTACAACATGGATTGAATAAAGACAAGAGTTTTATGGCCAGATATGAGGATTGTTTACATCTCTCAGAATGACAGACAACCTGACTACAGACCCACATTGTTTTGAAAAAACTCATTACAAACTTCAAAAGACTTTGTTGGACAGTTATCTTATCCAGAGATCTTGACAATATATTGTTCTTTTCTCTCCTGTTAAATTAACCCTAGCCTGAATGAATCTATTAATTTTTTACATTTAAAATTTCTCATTTAAATATTTACCAATGTTGTTTCTTGTCCTAGAGTGTGTATATAAACACAGGGAACTCCAGTTTCTTGCCTGAAGAAGGGGCCTGAGTTGCCTCGAAAGCTTGCATATTGTAATCTTTTTAGTTAGCCAATAAAAGGTGTCATTTTGCTTGGCTTTTCTCTACAAAAAACTCAAGTAAACGTTTTTCATGTTGTCATTATGGGGTGTTGTGTGTAGAATTCTGAGGAAAAAAATGAATTTAATCCATTTTGGAATAAGGCTGTAACATAACAAAATGTGGAAAAAGTGATGCGCTGTGAATACTTTCCGGATGCACTGTAGGTTTGCATGTTTACTCAGCACTCTGGTTTTCATCCCAAAGGTGTGTGTTTTGGGCTGATTGGTGATTAGATGAGCAGCATCTGTGTGTGCATGTGTGTGTGTTCGAGTAGTCCCTGTAATGGACTAGTACTCCATCCAGGTTTAGACGTTTCCACTTTGCCCCCAATACTGACTAGGCTCTGCTCAGTACAGTCCTAAACCATATAACCCACATTCAACACTGGATGGGTAGTACTTGGTGCCATCATTGAGCCAAGATATCTTCAAATTCTGTTGGATTAGTGTCACTTTTAATTTGGAATCCAGTTGGCATTAACAGGCATTTGTTTAATCTTGCTAACACAGCGCTTTGAGGGGGATCAATTTTGCACTTTGGCTATTTCAAGCTGATTTTGGCTCCACTCCTGGCTGCCTTCCAGTAAGCAAAAGTCATCAGCATGATTCAGCCATTGCGTCATGAACTCATTTAGAAGCGGTTTGCTTGGGCGCACTTTAGCAGTTGGCTAGTTGAGTGTTCATTTAGAGTTATTGTGGCTTTTACTAGCTTTCATGGAATGCCATAGTGGATATTTTTGAAGTCTGTAAAAGGTCCTGATAGTGGTTTCCTCCTAATTATCACACACAGATGACAGAGAATATGGATTTATTGTATGTGGCTCTGGCCTTTGTGAAAGCTCACGTTGTTAGGACTGAGGATTTCATCGACAACAGGACAGTTCAGTACATTTTGGATGCCACTGTTTAAGCCAAATGCTACAGATGAACATTAGATTAACAAGATACAGTTCATTGGTGGAGCTTGACATTTAGGCCTGGGGGGACAGGTGAATCGTAAAAAATAAGTGCAACTCTGTGTCAAGAAACACAAGGGGGGGAGCTCCTTTATACCAACAGCAATACGTCTGCACAATGCCTCACTGGAACTGGGACTGCCAAGTTGGAAGCTTTATAGACATTCTGGTGTGTGTTCAGATCAAAGTTTGTGTATAATTATTTATTTTTTTAATTTAAAGAGCTTCCGCAATTTCCCCCAAATGTAACATATTTTAGACTGCAATGTTAGGAAAAGCCAGCTTCTGGGCTTTCCCTTAAAGATAGGGTGAGAAGCTCAGTCATCCGGGAGGGGCTGAGAGTAGAGCCGCTGCTCCTCCGCATCGAGAGGAGTCAGATGAGGTGGCTCGGGCATCTGATCAGGATGCCTCCTGGACACCTCCCTGGTGAGGTGTTCCGGGCACGTCTAACCGGGAGGAGGCCCCGGGGAAGACCCAGGACACGCTGGAGGGACTATGTCTCTCGACTGGCCTGGGAACGCCTTGGGATTCTCCCGGAAGAGCTAGAAGAAGTGGCCGGGGAGAGGGAAGTCTGGGCATCTCTGCTCAAGCTGCTGACCCCGTGACCCGATCTCGGATAAGTGGAAGAGGATGGATGGATGGATGGTTGTTAGGAAAATCCAGAATGATTCCATGAACTTGAAAATGAATTACACTGGCCACCTTTTAAACTCCGCGGTGGGCTGGCGCCCTGCCCGGGTTTTGTTCCTGCCTTGCACCCTGTGTTGGCTAGGATTGGCTCCAGCGGACCTCCATGATCCTGTGTTAGGATATAGCGGGTTGGAAAATGACTGACTGACTAATCTTTTAAACAGTAGGATGATAAACACCAAAGAATTCAGAGCAGAGGTCTACCATCCACTATGTCAGCTGTGGAAGACTCTTGAATTGACATGGATCAACATTGACCTGCCTCACCTTATATATTCTGTGCAGTTCCTGGTCTAATGGATTCCAGCTGCCATGTGGACTACACACTACTAGGAAAGAGTTGGAAAAAGCAGCTAATTGGAAGTTCATTTGCCACTAGACTCTATTTTGTTGAACATTAAAGCTTGAAACACATAGTTAAATGCAACCACTCTAAAGCTAAAAGAGGATCTTCAACTTGGACAGCTGGATTACAAAAGATTAGCAACTGGATATTGGGTACAAATTCAACGCATACATTAGACATGGCTCATTGTGAAGAATACCTCTTGATATACGCAAGTATAAATAAAGTATTAACTTCTAGAAAATCCTTTAAAAAGCTGACATTGTCAGTTTTGCCAGTTTAAGGGAGTTTAATAGTTTCAGATAAATCAGCCTCATTCCTATTAGCAAACTCATTTGATGCTTTAATCTCCTTTCTCTGCCATAAAAACAGCAAAGAGGTGCTCAGCCTCCCATACTGGGTGCACACGTATCCCAAGACACAGCTGCGTACAGCACAAGTGTAAATTAAAACAGCCTTAATAATTCTAAATATCAAATAAGAAGATAAGGAGAGCTGGCCTGTTTTTAGAAACAAGTAAACACAAGAGAGTGACGTGTCAAACACTCAGATTCTGGGAGGTTGTAGCAGCGGCAGGTTTTCATTCCATCTGTTTTTTAATTAGTAACCAATTACTTCTACTACATTTAAAATGTCTTTTGTCTTAATCTTAAATCCTTTTCTTAATTGTTTTTTTTTTTACGCAGTAGCCTAGCAATCACACACATGTCTGGAGGGCCATGGTTTTCACTCCTTTTCCTGGTCTCTTAATTTAGTTGTTAATGAAACCCGTTATTTAATTCTATGGCTGGCTTTAGCGCTCATTCTGCTACACCAGTCATTTGCAAAACTAATTTTCTTTCTTCTGAGATCACCATCTAAATGCTTTACAGACCAGAGTATTTTCCAGACCTTTATTTTTTTCTACTGAAATATTGTATTGATACTGTTGAATGAAAGACTCCAACGCAAATGTGAACTAATCTGGCCTGGTCGTCTCTTGGCCTGCCTTTAGCCTCATTATTGTTTGGCTGCTGGTTAAAAAAGACATGAAACTAGTAAAATGCAAGTCAGTACGTAACACCGCTACTTAAAATGTCCTATATCACCCAGCAGCCCCGGTGATATAACGCTATTGCTGGGAAGAAGACTGAGCAGACAGGGCCTTTAAAAATGAACCTAAAAAAACGTGGGAGGATCATAAACATCCATCTGTTTTTTATACGCCTCATACACACAATTGGATTGCGACTTGACCACCTTGGATTACAGTTTCTGTCTGGACGTATGTGCAGTCCTGTGCCTGCCTGATTGTGTTGAGTCCATACTGACTGGACACATGTTTGTCAGAGGGAGCGCTCCAAAAATACTTCAAACCCCACACCGAATCAGGAACCTGGCAGGATAAAACTTCAGATTGCTTTTAGAAAGCTGGTCACAGGGTGTTTCAATCACATATCCATCATCAACTACACCTGCTATTTTTGGACAATGTTTTCAGTGTTTATTGCTTGCTGTTAGCGTTGTAATTTGTTATCGCTGTTGGGGAGCTAGGGAGGGCCTTTGTGTATGTGGCTTTGGTTATATTATGTGTTCTTTTTACTTTCTCCTATACAAAATATAGGGAAAGTATTGTAATCTTCCAAAAATTCAATGTCGTGATTTTGATGAATCTCAACGTTTTAGACCTCCTTGACTTTCTCGTAAAAGTATAGGAAAAGTATTGGAATCCTCCAAAAACTCCATTTTGAGATTTTGATGAACCTCCCTGAGTTCGAAAATACCATTTTTGATTTATGTCTGTGTGAGTGTGTGTGTATTAAACACGATAACCTGAGTACGCTTTCACTTAGGTCAACCAAATTTTCATACAAGTATCAGGTACAAAACATGGATTTCTATCAATTTTTGGTATATTTCCGCTAACCAGAAGTGGTACTTTACCATTTATTCATACAGCTGCAGGGTCCGATTTACTCAACATTACTTTTATAATAATTGTTCAATATATTATTAATTTGATTTGGTTTGTTGTTGATGGTTCTTTAATGTAAATAATATAAAAATATAATCACTGTTGTGTGGTTTACTCCTCAAATATCCATCCCCATATCTGAGCATACGAGAAAGTCTAGTGGAGACCACTCCCGATTTTTTGCTTATTTGATTCATATATTTCATTGTTAATGATCTATTTATTGTGCCAATAACAGTGTCACTGTGTGCGAGTGTGTGGGTGTCAGGTCAATGTTGGGTGTGTTCCTGGGGTCCACAAAATAAAATACATAAATCATCGTCTTTGGACAGAGTAAATCTTCGCGTCCTCATGACCACTTCAAGTTAAAACCAGCACAGCATGTTCAACTAGCATTTGTAATTGGTAGTTAATGGAGAAAGTGGTAGGAATGAAAGCTGGCAGTCAGCCTGGCCATCCAGGAATTTACTTTGACAGCCCTGGTCTAGTGGCAGTTATTGTAAGGAGCGCCAAACACAAAACTGTTCCCTTCTACACCCCTGAAAACAAATTGGCTTGTGTTACTCACTTCAGTTCTTTGTTCACTCGTTTCATTTCTGCATCTTTTTTTTCTACCAAATCAGACATCATAGACAGCTTTTGCCTGAGTGAAGACATTTCTGCCCTTTGCTCCACCACAAGGGCGCGGGTTTTCTCCAGTTCATGTTTCTGTTTCTCACTGAGCTCACCTACAAGAATGAAAAAGAAAGTTAAAAAGAGTAGGTGAGGTTTAGCGACTGTATAAGTGAGGTGCTACTGAATACCCAACAGTGCTGTGGTATCACTGAGGATTTAGAAGAAACGACATACTGTACCACTCACAGTGAAAATCACTTCTTAAGTATCCTATGTGCTTTGCAAGTTATATCTTAGTTAAAATCAGTCTTGGTCACTCATATTTAAAATCTTCTCAACAATCAGTGAAATATAACTGAACATTATTATGGTATCTTCATACGAGGGTAAATTAAAAAAAGTTAAGGCAATTTGAAAATTACACAGAAACCAGTGGACAGAAGCTGGAACAACACAACACGTTCAGGATGGCTTATGGGTAATGTGAACATGCACAGTGCAGAGCTCATCTTAGTCTAGATCAGTGTTTCCCAACCTTGGTCCTGTGGCCCCCCTGTGGCTGCAGATTTTTGTTCCAACCAGATTCCAAATCAGTGACAACACCTGATAACAGGGCTCTCATTTAATTAGCTGGTATTATTTTTCTTTTATTTTACATTCTACATTCAGAAAAGCACAGCAGCATGATTTTTACATTTATAAGACATTTAGAAATATTTCTGCTTTTGCTAGAGATTTAAATGCTTAACTCTCTTTTGTTGATTTCATAATATTTTGCCCTTTTTCCCCTTCGTTGTATCTTATTAATGACAACTAAAAATGAGCAGCGCAGACATGCTGGCAAACAACACTGAATAATCAAAGGCTGCAAGAACTTTTGCAATCAGACCCACTAATTAGTAAATAATGGATTAACTAAACAATTAGAACACCTAGAAAAGTAAAATGAAAATCAAGATGAAAATATTGTTAAAAAGAAAAAAAATACATTATTCCCTTATAACTGTTTGGTACATTTTAATATATATACATATACTGTATATATATATTATATATATTTCTATATTGTTTCCAAAACACAAAACTTGGGAAATAACATATCACTTAATTAGCCCAGGAGTCCAATTAAAAACAGAAGCTGGTTGGAACAAAAGCCTGCAGCCACAGCGGGGGCACTTGTTAGACTGAGGTTGGGAAACACTGATCTACATGAAGCCAAGGTCAAAGAAACATGGACACTCCGCTGAGGGATTGCACCATTGTTGAACAATGCACCATTTTGAAATTTCTTTGGGCAGATGGACAGAAACCTGCTGAAATTTACTGATGTATGCTGGCTCACTTCAGAAGAGAAAACAGCATGACTCAATGAAGAGTTTATAAATGAGTACAAAGATTTAAAGTGGAAAGATCAAGTGTAACCAGCAAAGCTCAATCTGGTCAACCATCAACATCGCAAACACAAGCCCACATCGACATGGCGAATGCCTTCATCAGAGAATGAAAAACTGTTGCTGATAACTTGGAAGACCATAAAGATGGAGCAAGATGGATACCCAAACAGCTTACTTATCTACACAAGACAACATCCTGCAGAGAATTTCAGCAGGTTTCACTCCCGCTGCCTAAAGTAATCTCACTATGGTGTGTTGTTCATTGGTGCAATCCTGCAGTGAAGCATCCATGTTCATTTGACCTTGGCTTCAACTAGACTAATGGCAGAGTGCTGCATTGTGCATGTTCAGACTATCCATAAGCCACCAAGAATGTGTTGTACAGTGTCAGCTTCTATTCATTATGGTTACTGTGTAATTTTCAAACTGCCTTTACTTTGTGATTTACCCTCATACATCGACTTTGTGATTTACCCTTGTACATCACTCTCTGAGCATATTTAACAATGTAAAAGGTCACTTGCAATGGATTTTAAGTTCAGACATCCTGGTAGATCAACTACTACTGGTAGAGAGACCTGCGATCTACTTCACTGCTTTGCCTGGCTGTATTAGACTAAAGGCAGCAGAGGCTCTCCATCGGTAAATAAAGAATTTAGCACTTCTGCTATGACCTATGCAAATAATAAATACATGACAAAACAGTTAAAAAAATCAACAATTTTAAAAACACTGCATGCTGGATCCCTTCCGATAAATACCCAAAGAAGAAAGGGAAATAGTTGGGCACATGACAGAGGAAATGCCAGATCAAGGTAATATTTAATGAAAAACGACACTGAGAACAGAAATCCAGAAGAAACCAAAAGACAGTTGCAATATGGATGTAATTGTCCTGGAGACACTTGGCTAAGTTTAATATACTGGAGGTAGTCTCTCAGTCAAAGTCTCCTTTGCCAAGGTTAATATACTGGAGAAGTCTCATCGTCCTTCTGGAGACACCTAGCTAATGTTAATATACTGATGGTAGTCTCAAAGTCCTTCTGGAGACACTAAGTTAACGTTAATACCCTAGTGGTAGTCTCATCATATTTCTGGAGACACCTAGCTAAAGTTAATATATTGCAGGTAGTCTCATAGTCTTTCTGGAGACACTTAGCTAAGGTTAGTATACAGAAGGTAGTGTCACAGTCATAGTCTTCTTGGCCAAGGTTAATAAACTGATAGTAGTCTCATAGTCCTTCTGGAAACACTAAGCTAATGTTAATATCCTAGTGGTAGTCTCATCATATTTCTCGAGACACCTAGCTAAAGTTAATATATTGGAGGTAGTCTCATAGTCTTTCTGGAGACACTTAGCTAAGGTTAATATACAGAAGGTAGTCTCACAGTCAAAGTCTCCTTGGCCAAGGTTAATACACTGGAGGAAGTCTAATCGTCCTTCTGGAGACACTTAGCTAAGGTTAATATACTAGTGGTTGTCTCATAGTCCTTCTGGGTTCAGCTGGGATGCACAGTGTTGGTGGAAGTTAGGAGGACCTATGGACTCTGCTGAATGCAACACAGAACAAGCATCAAAACAGCACTGTGGGGGCCTGATTCATTCAATGCAAACACAGACTGACAAAAGACATTCTTGGTTTGACCCTAAACCTAAGACAGAGTTGCTTCACAAAGAGAAAGGAGGAAGGCCCACTGGTGGGAAGATTGGGACCAGCTATTCCACATGTTAAGGAAACAATCTCAACCTCTAAAGTAAGACTAAGAGGCACAGAGTGCTTTATGCTGTAATATTGTGTGCCCTGTGATTTTGTAAATACCTTCTTTAACCGTCGTCAGACATTTTCTTCATCTGAAAATATTTAAAATAAAAATAATCTCTACTGTTTCTGGGTGTGACACATTGAAGGATGTCACAGCTGCTACTGTTGATCCCATGGTAGATAAGATGACATTTAATTCCAAGTGCTTAGTGCATGCTTTTTAAAAGAAATTTCAGATTCATAACATTTTCATGTATGTATACAAAATATACAGTCACTTCACACTGTTTTATTAATATTGTGGCAACCTGACCCACCACGGTGGTCTGACTGCCCCATCTCAAAGGTTTAGGAAGCTGATGTTGTACAAAACAACACCACTTTCATGTACAAGTTACACCCAAAAAGCAAGTATGTATGCTCCTGTCATAAGCCAAGTCTTGCAATCCTAGGCCATCTGGGGGCTCCCCTGTCTCCAGATTGGGGTTTCAGGGTCACTCCATTTCCTGGCCCTTAAGTAGCAAATCAAAGCTGGCAGGCTGTTCCTTGTTAGCTCTTAAGCAGCCTACAGTGTCTACAGTCTTCACTCCACAGCTTCCTGGGTAAACTGACCACAAGCTGAGTCACTTGCCTGAGTATAAAGCTCTCTCCGTGGCCTGCCACACCCATCAACCATGCTCATATGGTGACGGGCACCTTCTAGTGCCAAGCATGGACAACAGGGTAGTGCCATTTGGTATTTATACATTGTACTTTACATTTTTTTTTTTAAATATGGGATTCATTTTCAGTTGTAACAATACTGTAACGAAATCTGAGATTTTTCAAGAGAAAATAAAGCAGAGGCCTGGTTTTACATAAACAGCATTACAATAATTTACCTCAAGAGAAGACAGACAGTAAATACATGTCTTTCATTTAAACAAAAGGTTGTTGAAAAGAAAGAAACATTTCTATCTGTTCAATGGCAGGTATCTCCGATAAGGATTTCATTTTTCATTTAATGATGTCTTTTCATTAAACTTCACTTTAGAAATGTCAAAGAGTCATAATGTTCTTCACACAGAGAACCATAAACAGTTGGAATAAGCTTTAAAGTAGTGTGGTAGACAGTAGGACTTTAGGGACTTAATGTTTTTTTAGAGGAAATAAGTGGATAGAACTGGCAAGCTTTGTTGGGCTCAATGGCCTGTTCTCGTTTCGATTGTTCTAATGTTCTAATGTCACAACCTGAGACAAAGGCATGTAATTCTGTATACAAAATAGGAAACAGTTATCATCATATAGTGTAACTGGAGTAGGGAACAAGAAGCCCTACAAGATTTGAACAGGAACCTTGACAACTTTCTGAGGAACTGTGGTGTGCAGCCAAGGATTCCTTGCACATGTTTCAGTAGCTCAAGGTTTCTATCAAAAATAACACCAGAATTCATATTTAACAAATAGTATTATTAAGGCACATGGGAGACTGTGAAGTCAGCTGAAACAAGGTCCCGTGGTCTGATCAGACTAAAGTGGAGCTTTTAGACCATCAGATGAAAGCAGCAAAATACAAAGAAATCCTGGAGGAAAACCTGATGCCTTGGGAGAACATTTGGTTTCAGGCAGGACATCAACCGCAGCCATAAAGCGAAAAGCTTCACAGGAATGGCTTCAAAACAACAATCTTAATGTCTTTGAGTGGCCGAGTCAGAGTCCAGATCGTAACCCAACTGAGAACTTGTCAAAGTCTGATCACTTGTGATCTCCATGCAACCTGAGAGAAGTTGAGCAGCCTGGCATATAAAACTATGAAAAAACAGCAGCGTCCAGATGTGCAAACCTGACAGAGGGGAGCCCTTTCCACAGACAAGGCTGTCATGGCTGCCATACGTGCATCTACTAAATATTGACTTGAAGGGGATCAAATATGTGTGTTAAAAATTTGTAATTACACTGTAAAAAATGTTTTGTTGGATCAACCTAAATAAATTACTTCACAAGGTAACAAGCAATTTAATTGATTTCTTTCAAATTTTAAAAAGTATTTGAGTAAACTTAATTCATTTGAGTTTGTTTTAACCTTTTCAAAAACTTGAATAAAAGCAAAAAATGTATTTAGCTCAAACCAAATTTCTTTAAAAAGTCAAATTAACTGCGGTGGGCTGGCGCTCTGCCCGGGGTTTGTTTCCTGCCTTGCACCCTGTGTTGTCTGGGATTGGCTCTAGCAGACCCCTGTCACTCTGTAGTTAGGATATAGCGGGTTGGATAATGGATGGATGAACTCAAATTAAAATTTTGTCCATTATTGTATTCACTGTAATGCCAACTTATTTAAATTCTATATATACAGTCACAAACTCGAGGCAGAGTCATATAAAGATTTGGGGCAGCCACCCGTATAATTTGGTTTCCTGGCTGCAAAGTTGCTTTTCAAAATAATACAGAACTGATGTGCAGAAAACCGAGTCCAAACAGAACTGAGGGAATAGGGAAAAGGTGGAAGCTTTTAAAGGGGGAGACAGGAAGTGAAGTCAAAGGGGTCGGGCTCATGTAGGTCTTCTGCCATTGGTGCGAGCCCGGACGTGACATCACAGGGGTCGGAGCCGGCAAGGTCTCCAAAGCAATTTTTTGCTTTAGACTAAACAGAAGAACTTACATTAAGCGACAGCAAGGTTTTTCAATTTGAAGTAAAGCAAAAAATTAGGGTTAGTTGAACAAACATTAATATAGTTCATTACAACTACTAAAATTACCTTAAATCAAAAAGAGCCCTTTTTCTCTTTTTAGAGTGTAATTTAGGCCACGTTGCAAAAATCTGTTTCCACTTTGGCAATAAAGAGTCTTTTTTATCAGTGTCTAACAAGTGCAATTAAATCCACTGGGAATCAAAGTGGTAGAACATTTAAATGTGAACACATTTTAGATAGATAGATAGATAGATAGATAGATAGATAGATAGATAGATAGATAGATAGATAGATAGATAGATAGATAGATAGATAGATACTTTATTATACAGACTGTATTAGTGTGTGCACTGTTAATATTACTTTAAAATGTAAAGCAAAATCAAACACACAACCGTGAGTGAATGTTGGTAGTGTAAGTGGACAAATATCAATTTGTTTTGAATAAATTAGTTTCTTTAATAACATCTCCACCTGGTGGAACACTGCAAATCTGCACTTGCCAAAAGGTTCTGCTAACTGCTTGCTTACTTTTCAGAAAGGAAGATTCCGAAAGTTTCAAGGTGAGCTCCTCGTTCGATTAATAACAATAGCTGATCATGATTCAAGAGTGTGGAGAGGTGTTGTATATTAGTTAGACATGTAAATAACAACGTCACCGTACACAGTACATGAGACACAGGAAGGAGATTAGATAAACACAGTTTACTGTAGCAAAAACAACATGCAGTGGAAAGCACTTGTGCTTTTAAAGTAATGTAAAACTCGGCCTGTACCCGTTTAGCTCTGTGTATCTCACTGTCTCATGAGTTTATGCAAGTAAAAATCGCACCATACTCTGTTCATATGACAATAAACTTGAACTTGGACTGGATGCTCCCTGTCGAACATCAGCTCAAACATCATATTGAATATTCTACAACTCACTTAGACTATCTGTGACAAACTCCTGCCTTGCTATGATTATTTACAGATGTCCACTTCACCAGGATACCAAAACTAAAAAAAGGACTAAATTATATTAATAAAACGCTGTTGCTTCAATGTTCACTGCAGTGAATGTTCTTCTTGAAAATTCTCAGAAACTGTCTTGTAGCTTGCATAGCTAAACTAACCCATGTACAAAAGAACCAACAATTGTCTCTGAAATAGCTTGCAACTGACAAAAGCAGTTTGCACCCATCATTGTTTATTTCCGCAACAAAAAACAGACTTTGCTTTAGTGTTTTCATTCAGCAGAATATTTCAAATAATAACACAAATGAAAATGGCATGGACACAAATGATGGGACCCTTAACCTAATATTTTGCTGCACAACCTTTAGAGGCCATTACTGCAAACAAGTGATTCCTGGAGCTCATCATGAGACTTCTGCAGCTGTCCACAGGTAGTTTGGCCCACTCTTCCTGAGCAAACTGCTCTAGCTATGTGAGGTTTAAAGGGGGTCTTCTCCAGACTGCATGTTTCCATTCTTTCCACAAATGAATGATAGGATTCAAGTCAGAAAGCCACTTCAGAACAGTCCAGTGTTTTGTTCTTAGCCATTCTTGTTTGCTTGTAGCTGTGTGTTTTGGCTCATTATCCTGTTGGAGGATCCATGACTTGAGACTGAGACAGAGCTTTCTGACACTGGGCAGTACATTTTGCTCCACATTGTCTTGAATGTCTTGAGATTTCATTGTTCTTTGCACAGACTCAAGGCACCCTGTGCCAGACGCAGCAAAGCAGCCCGAAAACAAAACTGAGCCCCCTCCATGTTTCACAGAAGGTTTGGTGTTCTTTTCTTTGAAAGCTTTATTATTTCATCTGTGAACATAGAACTGATGTGACTTGCCAAAAAAGCTCCAGTTCTGTCTCATCTGTCCAAAGGACATTCTCCCAGAAGCATTGTGGCTTGTCAATAGGCAATTTAACAAATTCCAGTCTGTTTTTTTATGTTTTTCTTTCAACAATGGAGTCCTCCTGGATGGTGTGATCAGACACTCATGGACCTTGACCTTGGAGTTCAGCTTGTATCTCTTTGGAAGTTGTCCTTGGCTTTTTGGATACCATTCTCACTGTCCTTCTGCCCATTCTGGGGTCAATTTTCCTCTTTTGGCCACATCCAGGAAGGTTGGCTGCAGTCCCATGGACCTTAAACTTCTTAATGATATTTGCAACTGTTGCCACAGGAACATCAAGCTGCTTCGAGATGGTCTTCTAGCCTTTGCCTTTAACATGTTTGCCTATCGTTTTCTTTCTCCTCAGACGACTTTCTCCTTTGCTTTCTCTGGTCCGTGCTCAGTGTGATGATAACAAACAGCTCAGTGATGACTTTTCTCCATTAAAATCAGCCAAATGACTGATTGCACAATTGGAGAAATGTGTGACACTAAATAAAGAAAACAGGTAGTTTGAAAAATCATTGGAATCCAATTATTTAGGATCTTTTCTAAGGGTACCAACAAGCGAGTCCAGGCCATTTTAGAATAACATTGCAGAGTAAGCACTACTTGATCTCTTTTCACACTTGCTTTGCTTCACTCGATGAGACTTCAAAGGTATGAAGGTACACAGGGGGAAATCGCTTCATGTCATCACCTTTCAGCAGGCATACAAATGAGCTAAAAGGGGACCAACACATCTGTCCACGTCTGTACATCTAATGTTTCAGTGACCTCATATGAGTTTAGAAATTCACAAAATGTGTTACTACAGTGTCTTATAGTGTTCATTCTCTTACATTCTCTGACCCTTTACAGTTATGCATTGTTATAGTCTCTCTATTATATAAAATATCCTGGGATGAGACAAGAATTTTTAAGGGAGATACTTTCAAGTCCTGTGAGACAAGACTTTGTGCCAAGAGATTTAACCATGCCCGGGGCCGGCAATAAAAGAGAGTAGATGACAAAGTAGAACATCATAAAGAGGTTCAAAAACGTTGGCGCAATACATATGCAGAGCAGGTTAGAGATAATGAAAGTACTAAAATTTGAAAGTCTCAAAAAAGTGATAGTAAAGATCGCATTAGCGAAAACAAACGGAAATATTACTCGGTGAAATAACGGAACAGTGAAAAGAGATTGAATATATTGTTCAGATTTAAACTTTAAGTCGGAGACTTGTAGATTGTCTAATTCGTGTTGCCATCAGGGAAAAGTAGTGTTTCTTCCCAATGAAGAGGCGTATCCATGAGAATTAAAAGATTTGTTTTATGGTGAAAGTGAAATCCACATACACGAGCGGCAGAGATGCAAAGTGGCTGGTGCGTAGTGCAGGCCGAGCGAAGCGAGGAAGGGGGCGAATCCACCTAGTAAAAAAAAAATAAAAAGTCCAACTGCACAAAGTCCTTACAACATAACTTCAAAGTTATTTTTTATCCCAACACATGTGTATTAATATGATTAAATGTCAGAACTCTATTTAGAGTCGTAAACAGGTTTTCTATACTCTAACTGCGAAAATATTCGATTTATAAATAAAGAATCCTACTTCGCGAAAATTCATTTATCACGGTAGAGTCTGGAACGGATTAACCGTGATAAACGAGGGTTCACTGTATTATGTTTTGAAATGCTTTAAAATGTTATAATAATTATTTCAGTACCAAATTGGCCGTAGAGTGTGTGTGTGTGTGTCTGTTAGCCCTGCAATGGACCCTGTCCAGGGTTTGTTCCTGCCTTGCGCCCTCTTCTGGCTGGGGTGGTCTCCAGCACCCCCTGTGACCCTATTCAGGACTAAGAGGGTCAGACAATGACTGACATTTCCATGTATGGAAATGTTTTAAAAAAAAATCAGAAATTAGGATTTTTGACCAGTTTTCATTCAGGGTTAGAACAATTGCACTGAAAAGATATGACATAATGACAAAGCTTACCTGTGACATCTGACAGCCTGGCTGTGGCGCCAGCCAAATCTCTTTTAAGACATGCAATGGTGTCTTCCAGTAAAAGGCTCTGCTGTTGCGACCGAGCTAACTCTTCCCTATAAATGAAACAAGCACAAGCACCATTAGAGTTACACTGGATTTAGAAAGTAATCAGACCTCTTCACTTTCTGCACACTGTATTGCGTCTTACATTGAATTCGTTTATTTAATGTATCCTTGAGATGTGTTTTGACTGAAGCCTACCTGTGGCAAACTGAATTGACTGGACATCACTTAGAAAGGCACACACATACCTGTGTAAAGAAGATCATACAACACATACTGCATGTCAAGACAAAAGCCAATCCAAGGAACTCTCTGTAGACATCAAATTATGGTGAGGCACAGATCAGGGCAAGGGTACAAAACCATCTGGAAAGCTTTGCGTGTTCCAAGGAGCACAGCGGCCTCAATAATTGTGAAATGAAAGAAGTCTGGAACCACCAGGCCTCTTCTTAGAGCTAAATTCAATAACTGGGCAAGAAGAAGTTCTGATTAGGAAGATGACCAAAACCCCAATGGTCATTCTAACAAAAGTCTTCTGCTGAAATGGGAGACCCTGTCACAAGGATGACAATCTCAGCAGCACTCCATCAGCCAGACATTTATGGCTAGACAGAAGGTACTCTTGAGTAAAAGGGATATGGCACCCAAATGGGATTTAAAAGACTCAGAGAGCATGAGGACAAACATTCTCTGGTCTGATGGGCCAAAAATTGAACTCTTTGGGCAGAACTCCAAGCACTATGTCTGGAGAAGGCCAGGCACTGCTTATCACTTGCCTAATACTGCACCATCCCTACGGTGACACATGGTGGTGGCAGCAACAAAGTGGCATGGAGAGAGGGGTAGAAGAAAGGATGAATGCAGCCAAATACAGAGAGGTCCTTCTGTAAAACCTGCTCCAGAGACTGGGTTGAATGACCCAAGGAATACAGCCAAGTCATTGCTGGAGTGTCTTCAGGTCAATAATAAGAATAATAATAGGATTGTTTCCTGCCTTGTGCCCTGTGTTGGCTGGGATTGGCTCCAGCAGACCCCCGTGACCCTGTGTTCGGATTCAGCGGGTTGGAAAATGGATGGATGGATGGATAATAATAATTTTTTGCATTTATATAGCGCTTTTCTCACTACTCAAAGCGCTTAGCAATTGCAGGTTAAGGGCCTTGCTTAAGGGCCCAACAGAGCAGAGTCCCTTTTGGCATTTTACGGGATTCGAACCGGCAACCTTCCGATTGCCACTTACACCCCACAGAACATCTGTGGAAAGACCTGAAGATAGCAGTTTGCAGACTCTTCCTCTCCTATCTAACGAAGCTTGAGAGGATCTGCCAGGAAAAATTCAATAAACTGCCCAAATCAAGGTGTGCAAAGCTTGTAGACTTGAACGAAGAAGACCTAGAATTTGGAATTGCTGCCAAAGAGGCTTCTATAAAGTACAGAATTAAGGGTCTGAATATTTATATGAGATTTCAGTTTTTAATTTTTAATAAATCAAAACCTAGTTTTTAATTTTTTTAAACACATCTGCAAACCTTTTCTGACAGCATGTTTTCACTTTGTGGCTTGCCAAGCTCTCAATCCTGGCACAATTTCTACTGTGTGAAGTTGGCATTGTGTCATCATGTTCATGTCATATTTGACAGGCTGATTCCACGAGCTTTCAGACTGATTGACAATTCTAAACTGTGGTGACATAAGTAAGAGTAAGTTTGGACAGCAGTGTGATCTGTGATCGACAACTGAGTTAAGAAAATAGGTGAACTGCATAAGGGAGAAGGGCACATTTCTTATCATCCATATATTTCATGATTCATGAACTCATTTAGAACGTGCACAAACCATAAAATCTACTTAAAGAAAAAATATTCACGGGCATCTCAGAGAAACAAGTGTTCTTTTTTATTTTTCAGTTTTATAACACTGTAACCCATTAGGTTCAAGGTACTGCCAATCACTTTATATTCCATACAATGATTTGAAAGCAGCCAATTTAAAGAGATGTAATTACACAATTTTATAGTACACATGGTTCACTTAGGCCATGATTAGACCAAAAGATGTTTCTCTTTAAATTATTAAATGATACTCCACAAATTATTAATGTCCTTATGATCCTGAAGGTTTGTAAATTGGTGCATTATTCATCATCAAGTTTCCTTGACAGACACCAGATTTCTAGCAAAGGAGAGCTGTGATATGCCAAATTAATCTGAGACATAACATTTTATCACTTGGAGAAAAATGCTACACGTTACACACCGCCAAACAGTCCTTGCAGTCAGTACAACATGATTTGGCAGCCTGGCTTATAATAATTCACTACAGACTGCCAAACACACTGGCACTGATCAAAATTCACTTTCTAAAATTCAGGCCTGGGGTCATCGCTGCCTCTCAGATGAGAAGAATGACTTTCCGATGGCCAGACATTCAATAAAGAATTGCCAAAAAAAATCATGAAGTAGGAGGTAAGCGCCCCCTTTTACTCACTTGAGATGAGTGCACATGTGCTGTAGTGACTCCACCTCGTGATGGACAGCAGGGACGGCTTCCACAACTATTTTTTTGCTGGGTGGCCTCTGTTCAGCATCTATAATGTAAAGTGAAAATTTACACCTCAGGTCTGTATTGAATTGAATTGAATTATAAACAGAGCAGTCAAAAAAAAAATAAAAATGAGAAAGGAGGAACTATAGAGCAGAAGAAAAGCTTAAACATCAGTAGAAACTGCCTGAGGATTCAGAATCATTAATTAGTAAGAATGAGGGTACTACTTCAGACATTTCTAACACAAGTTTACTTCAGTGAACCCGCTGA
Organism: Erpetoichthys calabaricus; assembly: GCF_900747795.2. Classification (NCBI taxonomy): domain Eukaryota; kingdom Metazoa; phylum Chordata; class Cladistia; order Polypteriformes; family Polypteridae; genus Erpetoichthys; species Erpetoichthys calabaricus. The sequence continues at coordinate 170,868,196 of NC_041401.2, forward strand.
GTAACAATAGCCACATGTTCTTATGTCATGATATCAAGGGTCCCTTAAAACTTCCATAATTATCTGGGTTGTGACAAAAGTGTGTATTGTTTGTAAGTGTTTGTGTCAAAGTAGAGTAAATGCCTGCTAGAGGTAAAGAACTTCTCAGGATGTGGGAACACCACCCGACTCTGCAATGTACAGAGCCCTCCATGATGTTTGGGACAAAGACACGCTTTTCGTTGATTTGCTCCTCTGCTTTACAGTTTAAAATTACAAAACAAACAATTCAGACATCGTAATTATTACACATTGTTATTATTATACATTGCAGACTTTCATTTAAGGGGATTTGCATACACTTTGGTCACACAACACTTTTTTCTACATGGCACCCCCATATTCAAGGCACCATAGAATGGCAGGTTTACTAAAGCTGTCATATTCAGGACTTTGTCGCGTATCCCTGGCATGCAATGACTGCTTAAAGTCTGCGATTCACAGACATTACCAGGTGCTGAGGGGCTTCTCTGGTGATGCTCTGCCAAGCCTCTAATGCAGCCATCCTCAGCTCCTGGTTGTTTCCGGGGCTTGTCCCCTTAATTTTTGAGAAATATGGAAGGCTTGCTCAATTGAATTTAAATCTGGTGACTGGCTTGCCTATTCAAGAAGTTTCCATTTTTTAGCTTTATGAAACTCCAGTGTTGCCTCAGCACCATGTCCGGGTCATTATCTTGTTTTAGGAAGAATTGTCGTCCAATGAGTTTGGAGGCATTTACTGAAACTTGAGCAGATCAGATGTCTCTCTACACTTCAGAATGCATTGTGCCACTGCATCATCAATGAAGAGAAGTGTGCCAGAATCTGTGGCAGCCACACATGCCCAAGCCATAACACCCCACTACAGTACTGTGTTTAACAGATGAGGTGGTCTGCTTTGAATCTTGGGCAGTTCCTTTTGGTCTCCACACTTTGCTCTTGCCGTCACTCTGATCAGGTTCATCTTTGTCTCGTTTGCAGGCTCTTTTAAGTCCGTTTTCATAAACTGTAATCTGGCCATCCTGTTGTAGTGGCTAACTAGTGGTCTCCATCTTGCAGTGTGGCCTCTGTATTTCTGTTCTTGAAGTCTTCTGCTGATAGTCTTCTCTGACACACACACATCGGTCCCCTGAAGACTGTGTCTGATCTGTCAGACAGGCGTCTGGAGCTTTTTCTTTACCATTTTGAGGATTCTTCTGTCATCAGCAGTGGGGAGTTTCCTCGGCCTACCATTGTGATTACTGAGCTCACCAGTGTGTTCTTTCTTCTTAATGATATTCCAGGCAGGTGATTTAGGTTACCTAAGGTGTTACAGATGACTCTAATCATTGTATTCTTGTTTTTCGGCCTCATAATGGCATATTAGACTATCATTGGCACAGCTCTTCTCCTCATGTTGAACAATGGCAACTACAGACTCCAAAGGGTACAAGCACACCAAAGTATCTTATGAAACAATGAAACTCACCTGAGGAATCTCAAACACCTGTGATGCCAAACATTATGGTGTCCTGTAATGGGGGGTGGGGCATTTACACCAAGTGTTGTTATTCTCATCAAAATCTCGACATCGAATCATCGAACGATTACAATACTTTTCCTATACTTCATATACGAGAAAGTTAAAACCTGTTGTATTGTATTGTATTATAACCTTAATGAATTCTTCTATGACTAAAAAACACACCCTTTTTGAGGCTCTTGTGCCAGAACTACACTCCAGATTTCTTCACACAGCATGATAGACAAATGATCTCTTTAGCACTATGGAGATTAGGTAGAAAATTCAGAGACAGCTTTGTGTCTCCAGGACGAAATTGTTGTTAGATTAAGCAAGAAGTTACAGACAATGAGGTAACTTGGGTTTTAAGGGGTAGGAACAAAAGAAAGGAATGAACACCACAATAGTAGAACTTTCAGTGAAGAAAAGGCTAGTAGGATGCAACATGGAAAGATTTTAAGTTGCATATGGCACCTGTAGATTTGAAGTCCTTTCTCTAGCACAAACCAACTAAATATGGAGCTGAGTGGAAGGACAGATGGTTTCCTTACCAACTGATAGGATGGTGACCCTAAGAAATGAGAGATGTAGTCATGGCATTTTAAGGTTGGAGACCTTTTCCATACAGAATCTGATACTCTACTGAGTTGAACTATGATTTTGAAAATCAAATGGAAAATAACGGAAATGAAGTCACATGTAAAGCAAAGCAAATAAGAAGTAATAAGTGAGCATCATGTGTGAAATGAGTAGAAATGCACAGCCATGGCTTCTGTTTCATGACATAATCAGCATACATTTTACAACTACTGACACACACCGTGTCTTCAGGCCACCCCAACGAGATGTGCTTAAGCAGTTTCTCACTTTTGTATTTTTCAAGCATCTGCGACTTCTCCACCTCTGCAGTCTGCAGCTGGTCTGACATCCTACGGAGCTTCTCTTCCAGAGAAACAATGGTGCGGGAGTGCTGGTGGATCTGCTCTTTGAACTCTGCTATTTCACTCATGTGTCTCTCCTGCTCGGCAGTGGCCTCCTTTTGACGGTGGCTCTTCTGAGTGTTTAAATCTTCTCGCAGTGTAGCCTAAGGACATAAAGTTAACATGTCACTTTAAAGTGACTGGCTCAGGAGTTTACCCAGTATGCATCACACTGCAGTGTACATTTTTGCAACACCAGCTCAACAACTTTCTCGGTTTCTAAAATTACTTCATGTTGCCCTCAACTGTCCCGCATTGCGATTACAAACCTCGCACAAAGCTTTGTTTCAGTTAGCCATATCCAACTTTAAAATAAAAGATGTAATTTCTTGGTAATCTGTTGCTGGAGTAGGATCTGGAACCTCATGACCCCGACTCGATTAAGCGTTCTGAGAATATCAAGTTACAAAGGTAGAAAAAACCTGGGCCACAGTGTTGTGAAGCATAGCGGAGAAGAGCTGTTTACATCCATGGCATCATTAGGGTTGACAAGAATTGTGATGAGAAAATGTTAAGTGCTACATTTGAGGGCTCCTCTGTTATGGAAGGAATTTGTAATCTAAGAGTTTGGAATTTCTCTATTAAGTGAAGTAAACTCAAGTAAAAAGCTGCTAAGTAATTTCTGCCTATAAGGCCATCAATGCAGGAAAACGCGGTAGGATGTGCCGGTCATGGTCAGTTTGAAAAACACGTATGTCCAAATGCAACAAAGAACTTGAAAAACCAGGAAAGAAGATGGTGCTCTACAAGGCCTGGGCACAATTAGAGTTCATTACTGAAAAAAAAACGCAAACCAGAAGAAAATGAAATCCAAAGCCAAACTAAATTTGAATTCTCTCTAACTAGAGCTAACATGTCCTTCATCAGGCATGGTGTAACCTCACACCTTGTATGATGAAGGGGCCTTAGCTGCCTCAAAAACTTGCATTTGTAATCTATTTAGTTAGCCAATAAAAGGTGTCATTTCACCCCACTTTCTCCTGTATCAATCTATGACTAACACAGTACAACACTCTACTGCTATAGAGCAAAATTTGCAAGCCTTTTAGTTGTTGATTCTTTTCCCATTGAACATATAAACTTGGATGCTAAGGACAGCATGGTGCTCTCTTTTACAGTGGAGGGAAGTGATATCACATCATCACATTGTCACCAATCACGTGAGGGGCAACCAACCCAGCCACCAAATGACAAGATGGCCATCCACTAAACGTGGAGGAATGGCAGACAGTGAGGAGGCAGTAAAAACAATCGAAGAAGATTTGGATAAGCTTTACAAGTGGATGAACACTTGGAAAATGCAGTTTAACACAGAAAAGTGCAAAGTGCAACACATGGGAAAAAGGAACATCAATTATAAATGCAAGATGGGAGACATGGTCACTTGGGAAACAGCATCTGAAAAGGAGGTAGGGGTTTTATAAATTCATTAGAACACTCTAGACAAGAACAGGCCATTCAGCCCAACAAAGCTCGCCAGTACTATCCACTTATTTCTTCCAAGAAAACATCAAGTTGAGTTTTGAAAGACCCTAACGTCTTACTGTCTACCACACTACTTGGTAGCTTATTCCAAGTTTCTATCGTTCTTTGTGTAAAGAAAAACTTCCTAATGTTTGTGCGAAATTTACCCTTAACAAGTTTCCAACTGTGTCCCCATGTTCTTGATGAACTCATTTTAAAATAACAGTCTCGATTCACTGGACTAATTCCCTTCATAATTTTAAACACTTCAGTCAGGTCACCTCTTAATCTTCTTTTGCTTAAACTGTAAAGGCTCAGCTCTTTTAATCTTTCCTCATAATTCAACCCCTGTAGCCCTGGAATCAGCCTAGTCGCTCTTCTCTGGACCTTTTCTAGTGCTGGTATGTCCTTTTTGTAGCCTGGAGACCAAAACTGCACACAGTACTCCAGATGAGGCCTCACCAGTGCATTATAAAGGTTGAGCAGAACCTCCTTGGACTTGTACTCCACACATCATACTATATATCCTAACATTCTGTTAGCCTTCTTAATGGCTTGTGAACACTGTCGGGAAGTCGATAGCTTAGAGTCCACTTTATGTCAACACAACATTTTCATCATCTAAACAATGTGCAGGAGTGATTAAAAAACAGTAAATAAAATGTTAGGTTATATTGTAAAAAGTGATGAATATAAATCGAGGCAAGTTGTGCTCAGATTACATAATGTACTAGTGAAGCCATTCCTGGAGTATTGTGTGCAGTTCTGGTCACCACACTACAAAAAGACATAACAGCACATGAAGTTGTGCCGAGGAGAACAGCCAAGGACATCCGAGGACTTAAGGACATGTTGTACTGTGACAGTCTCAGAGAATTAAATCTGTTAAGTCTCGAGAAGAGAAGACCTAATCCTGGTCTCCAAAATCCTCAAAGGCACGGATAAAGAAGACCCAGCCAAATTATTTCAACTAAATGGTGAATCACATACTTGAGGATGCCAGCAGAAATTAAGAAAAGAGCATTTAGGACTGAAGCCAGAAAGCACTTCTTTAGTCAAACATTTGTGAGAGTCCCAAAAAAATGATTGAGTCATATAGATGAAGCCAAAACAATGGCAAACTTTAAGAAGAATCTGGATGAGATATTGGAACAGCTTAGCTATTATCTAAACCAGGGGTCCTCAATCACGGTCCTGGAGGGCCGCAGTGGCTGCAGGTTTTTGCTCCAACCCAATTGCTTAATTAGAAGCACTTATTGCTCAAGTAAAACTTCTGCTTCACTTGAAATGTCTCGCTTGTTAAGATTTTGAATGCTGATTGCTTATTTTAGTCCTAAACAGCTGTATTCTTAGTTTTTAATGGCTCCTTATTAGCAATGACATGCAAACGACAAAAGAGAGCAGCATTTCTCCATTTAGCTTGTTTCCATTTACACCTGTGAGCATTTATCATGCACTGTTGGTTTAATTAAAAATACTTGGAAGGAAAGTGAAGAGAAAAAAGTGAAGGACTGAGTAATTCTGAGGACTGTGAAGTGAAGGACTGAGAACTACTCATTCATTTTGGATGATATCCTTAGAAAGGGGAAGAACATCCAAGATCAGAGAATGACCTGACATAGCAGAGTTAAAGCACTAACAAGCCACGAAATTAAATTATTGGTAAGAATTGCTTTCTAATTAAGCAGCCGGGTTAGAACAAAGCCCAGCAGCCACTGCGGCCCTCCAGGACTGGGATTGAGGACCTCTGATCTAAACAAACAGTCTTGATGGACTGAATGGTCTCCTGTCGTGTGTCAAATTTCTTTTTAGAACAATACCACAGTTCAGACGAGAACAGACCATTCAGCCCAACAAAGCTCGCCAGTCCTATCCACTTAATTCTTCTAAAATAACATCAAGTCAAGTTTTGAAAGTCCCTAAAGTCCTACTGTCTACCACACTTATTCCATGTGTCTGTGGTTCTCTGTGTGAAGGAAAACTTCATAATGTTTATGTGAAATTTACCCTTAACAAGTTTCCAACTGTGTCCCCATGATGAACTCATTTTAAAGTCACAGTCTTGATCTACTGGACTAATTCCTTTCATAATTTTAAACACTTCAGTCATTTCTCTTCTAAATCTTTGTTTGCTTTAACTAAAAAATCTCAGCTCTTTTAATTTTTCTTCATAATTCATCCCCAGTAACCCTAGAATCAGCCTAGTTGCTCTTCTCTAGACTTTTTCCTAGCACTGCTTTGTCCTTTTTGTAGCCTGGAGGCCAGACCTGCAAAAAGTACACCAGATGAGACCTCACCAGTGCATTATAAAGCATAACCTCCTTTTTCTTGTGTCCCTTATGAAGACAACTCATAAGGTAACAATAGCCATTTAAAGATAAAATGAAGTCCTGAAATAAAAGTGATGAATCCTGTTCAACTGTTAAATACCGGCAGTCAGATGAATGTGATGTAAACTAACGCTCGCAAACCCACTTTATCCAACTGGCAGGTGCAAAGGGCCAGAGGTTATCTAAGCATTACAGGAATCAAAGGAGGTCAGCCAGATTAATTTTTAACATTTTCCCAAAAAGCATTCACATGTGTAAATGTGCAACAGTGCTATCAGCAATGCATTTTTCATAAAAGGTTACTAAAAGCCACACGATGCCCCGTTAAAGGCAATCATCTTCTAATTCACCTCTGCTTTCCTGGACGATTCCAGTTCCTTTTGGAGCTCTGATATTCTTGATTTCAGGGTTTCTTCTTCTCCTGATTTTTTTTCTATTACCTGTTAGACACAAAAGAAGTTCAAGAGAAAACAGTAATGAATATCACATGCACTTCTGCATAAACCTGATCTCTTTGATGGAGATAGTTTTACCCACACAAGAAAAGAACACCAGGCATCAGCCAGAGCCTGTGAATTGAATAGATGGAGCACATCACTTCACTAGCTAATCTCACTTTACAATTAAGATTTCACTGATTAGTGTAATTAGGACACTAGATTTAATTCTAGGCCATGACAGAGTAGGCAGTCATTTAAATCACACTTGTTAGGGATGTAAAACAATGAGAATGATTTTCAAAGGCTCTTAGGCCTTTCACGAAATAGATGTAATATAGACTGTATATGGAAATGAAAGCTGGTTGCATTTTTAGACACAAATGGGAATGCAATGGCAAACAGCTTCCTAAACTAAAAAAAACTATTTTTTACAATCAAAAGTACAGAGCTGCACAATATGTTAAAGATATCACATACTTTAAAATATAACAGGCTTCTCAAGGTATCATCCACCTTAATAAAAGTGTTTCTATGTATGTGTTTGTCCATCCAGTTTCTATGTCTCTATTATTCCCACAGATGGTGCACCACAAACATTTGTAGTAATAAAATTAATTGCATTTGTCATTCCAACAGAGGGAACATCACAAACATTAAGGTGCATCACTAACATCTGTAGGAATAAAATGTATTGCATTTGTCATTCCAACAGATGGTGCATTGCAAACATTAACCATGCTTTTACAAATCCCATACCAAATGGCATATAACAGAGACATATGCCTTGCATTCTAAAATAAAAAAAATAATGTATTCTATCTGTAATAACTATTTTTAAGATCAAAAATAAAAAGTTGCACAAGATAATAAGGCTACTTCACATTTTGCAATACGGCTTTTCGAGGTAACATTGACCTTAATATAGAGGTAAGTGTCTGTATTGTCTTCTTATCTGTGTGTCCATCTGGTTGCTATGTCTCTACCATTCCCACAGATGATGTGTCACTAAAATTTGTATTACTAAAATGCATTGTATTTGTCATTCCAACAAATGGCACACCACAAACATCCATCCATCCATTTATCCAACCCGCTATATCCTAACAACAGGGTCACGGGGGTCTGCTGGAGCCAATCCCAGCCAACACAGGGCGCAAGGCAGGAAACAAACCCCGGGCAGGGCACCAGCCCACCGCAGGGCACACACACACACACACACACCAGGGAAAATTTAGAACCGCCAATGCACCTATTCTGCATGTCTTTGGACTGTGGGTGGAAACCGGAGTACCCGGAGGAAACACATGCAGACATCGGGAGAACATGCAAACTCCACGCAGGGAGGACCTGAGAAGCGAACCCGGGTCTCCTAACTGCGAGGCAGCGACACTACCCACTGCGCCACCATGCCGCCCACACCACAAACATTAGCAATATTTTCCAAATCCCACACAAATGGCAGAGAACTGACATATGCATTGCATTTGTCATTCCAACAGATGGCGCATCACAAATATTTGTAGTAATGCATTTTACTAGCGCAAATGTTTATAATGCACCATCAGTTGGAAAGACAAATGCAATGCATTTTATTACTATATGGAATACAAAATGCAGTCCAATAGATGGTGGACAGCAAATATTAATGCTGAATAAGCTGAGGTCTACGTTGATTACTTAGATTTAAACCTGTCAGGTAGCACAGCTATGAAATTACTACAAGTTAAATGCCTTCAAACCCCAAAGTTCCTTATACACAAAAAAGCAGACAACATTTAAGAGTTATGCTGGGCTAATTATTTTGTCCTGGTAGGATATCTTAAGGCCATTTCTGAGAGGTGAAAATAAACCTAAGCACCATCAGGAACTGTTGATCAGATGGATGCATTGAACTTCTGTCTGATTAAAGAACTGTGAGAATATTTAACTGGTATATTGAGAAGTACGCTGGCTCTAAATTAGCTGCAATATACAGTATGGAGCTTCAGCAGTGCTTCAAAAGTGCAGCCCATCCTAGCTTAACAGAAAAGTGAATTATTTTCCAGAGAAAATTTAAATTGCCTGGCCATGATGCTTATTAGGTTAATGCTAATACAATTTTATAAAGGTGTTTAACTCAAAACACATATTCAAAGGCAGTGTGCCAGCTCTGCCATGGAATTTGTAAGGCTTAAGGTTGACGCTTCAATCCCTAGAGCGTGTAAGTCATGTAGCTCGGCAGTGCGCCATTTGAAGAAGCAATTATATTATAAACTTGTGATTTGTGAATTACTTTTGATAAAAGACCCAGTTAAATATACAGATGCAAAATGTGTACATACAGGAACTTCATGTTAACTGTTTTATCATTTTTATTTAGGAAGAATAACACCATTTGTGCAAAAATGCCTATTTGATGACAGCTAAGACAAATATAAGCTATATTTACATTATAAAAATAATGTTACATCTTGCCTGAAGAAGGGGCCTGAGTTGCCTCGAAAGCTTGCATATTGTAATCTTTCTAGTTAGCCAATAAAAGGTATCATTTTGCTTGGCTTTTCTCTACAAAAATAATACAGTATTTCTAGATTTCAACATCTGGAAGACTGGCAGAGGAAATGGCTTGCTCAGTATCCCAGTGATGGAAGGCAGCCCCTTTACTGATATTCCTGCAACACAGCCACTTGGAGACCACTCTGGCAACCACCTGCTCATGATTTGTCCTGGACTTATCAAGAACACTTGCATTAAGTCACTGACAAAGACGGGAAAAAATGTGTTGGTACCTCACCACGAAAAAAAAGGAACACACAATCATCTCTGAAAAAACTTGAAACTGACAAAAGTAATGGGAACCCATCATTATTTACTCCGTATCAGACTTTGCTTTAGAGGTTTGATTCAAAAGAATATTTTAAATAATAACACAAATGAAAATAGTATGGACAAAAATGATGACACACTTAAACTATTATTTTGTTGCACGAGCTTTGGTGGCTATCACTGCAAACAAATGATTCCTGGAGCTGTCTAAGAGACTTCTGCAGCTGTTCACAGGTAGTTTGGCCCACTCTTCCTCAGCAAACTGTTACAGCTGTGTCAGGTTTGAAAGGGGTCTTCTCCAACTGCATACTATATCTTAGTTCTTTCCACAGATGTTTGATAGGATAGAAGGCCACCTCAGAGCAGTCCAATGTGTTGCTCTTAGCCATTCTTGTTTGCTTTCAGCTGTGAGTTTTATGTCATTATCCTGTTGGAGGATCCATAACTTGAGACTGAGACAGAGCTTTCTGACACTGGGCAGTACATTTTGCTCCACAATGTCTTGAATGTCTTGAGATTTCATTGTTCTTTGCGCAAAATCAAGGAACCCCATGCCAGATGCAGCAAAGCAGCCCCAAAACAAAACTGAGCCCCCTCCTTGTTTTACAGAAGGTATTGTGTTCTTTTCTTTGAAAGCTTCATTTCCTCATCTGTGGACATAGTGCTGATGTGACTTGTCAAAAAAGCTCCAGTTTTGTCTCATCTGTCCAGAGGACATCCTCCCAGAAGAATTGTGGCTTGTTAATATGCATTACAGCAAATTCCAGTTTGACTTTTTTATGTTTTTCTTTCAACAGTGGAGTCCTCCTGGGTCGTCTTCTATTGAGATCACTAGTGTGATCAGACACTGATGGACACCTTGACCATGGACTTCAGCTTGTATCTCTTCTAGAAGTTGTCCTTGGCTTTCTGTCTACCATTCTCACTGTTCTTCTGCCCATTCTGGGGTCGATTTTCCTCTTGTGGCCATGTCCAGGGAGGCTGGCTACAGTCTCATGTTCCTTAAACTTCTCAATGATATTAACAACTGTTAACACAAGAACATCAAGCTCCTTGGCGATTGTCTTCTAGCCTTCACCTTTAACATGCTTGTCTCTAATTTTCTGACTGATCTCCTCAGACGACTCCCTCCTTTGCTTTCTCTGGTCCATGTACAGTGTGGGACACACGATGGCACCAAACAGTGATGACTTTCCTCCATTTAAATCAGCTAAATGACTGATGGCACAATTGGAGACATATGTGATACAAATTCAAGAAAACAGTTTGAAAAACCACTTGAATCTAATTATTTAGAATCTTTTTGAGGGGTGCCAACAAATGTGTCCTTGGCCATTTTAGAATAAGCACTACTTTGTCTTTTTTCACATTTGCTTTACTTCACTCATCAAAGGCATGCAGGTATACAGGGGCTTTTCCTTTCATCACTTTTCAGGAGGCAGACAGCACTTTTTCATCTTTTCCATTCATCTCCCCATTCATTTTAATGATTTTAAGTTCATCAGAGTGAGTAGGAACACATAACTGGTCAGTGAAGACTTCCTGTTTCACTGAGGTATAGATATGAGGTAACACACAGGCCAAATTCTCTGAGAAAGACTTGAGAACACAGTAATAATATGCAACAAATGAGCTACACAAATCAGGAACTGGCTAGAGGAAAATGCAATCATTTATAACTTTAAAGTAACTAGAAATGTTAAGAATTGTCCTGGAAGTGGAAGCGTGTCTACAGTACTGTATATTGACCACATGCACACGGAGAAAGATGGTTGGAGTGGCAAAAGAATCACCAAGGATAACAGATGGAGAACATGTAGATGTTAGGTGGGTCTTGGGGTCAGAAGGTCTCCAAAATTATGATCAGACACCACCTACAGAACCATCAATTATTTGGGAGGGAGGCCATAAAAACACCTCTGCCATCGTTAATTTCAGGTGTCTAACATTATTGAAACTTTTATTGGGAATGAATTCTTATGGTCAGATGAGACAAAAACGGAGTTTCTTTAGAAACAAGCAGCAGACGTAGGTTTAGTGTAGAGGCACGTAGAAAAGTCAGTCATCCCCACTGTGATCTCTGATCTTGTAGGGTTGTTTTATCGATCAAAGGCCTGGACAACACATACATGATATCATGGACTCCCAAGTATTGGCAGATATTAAATCAAAACCTGACTGTCTCTGCCAGGAAGCTTAAAATTGGGTGGCGGTAGAACTTCCAACAGGACCCAAAAAACAAATGTTTTCTTAACCAAAATCAAAGTTTTGCCATGGCCATTCCAGTCCCCTGGCCTAAACCCCATTGAAGCCTGTGGTATGAGCTGAAGAGGTGAGTCCACAAGCGTGGACCTCACAATCTGAAGGATCTGGAGATTTTCTGTATTGAGGAATGGTCTCAGATCCCTTGGAATGTGTTCTCTAACCTCATTAAGTATTATAGGGGAAAACTAAGAGCAGGTATGTTGGCAATGGGAGTACTGAACAAAGTATTAAATGAAGAAGTGCCAATTGTGAGAAAAACATAATAAAACTTCTTTAACCTTTCATTTTTCCTGCAATTAAAGGTTCGATTTTTGCTATTATTTTGAATGAAAGATCAAGAGGATAAACAATAAACACTTTTTTCCCTGTTGTGTTTTTTAACCCAGGATGCCAATATTAGAAGAGGGCACCATACCACCTGCAGTACTGGCAAACAGGGCACAAAGTGTGGAATAGCAGTAAAGTTCAAAACACATTATCATATCAATGCATTCTGTGGGATGCTACCTTTAAAAGGTTCACAGATTAGTAATGTTCTATTCAATTTCTCATTAAATACATTCAAGAAAAAAGTGTTAATCATGTGGTTTTTCTCTTGTCTTAAAAGCTTTAGCCAAAAAATCAAGATAAGTATGCAGATCTTTAAAGCATTGTGAGGAATGTCATGTAGGGAATCAGGTAGACACAGACCTTATTCAGTTCACCGCAGCTTGTCTCCATTTCCTGGAGTCTCTTCTGCTCGTGACTCAGTGACTCAGCCAAGCGACCTCGCTCCTCATTCAGACGGCTCTGCTCTTCTTTCAACAACTCTTGCAAACGCTTAATATGGAAAAGAGACAGAATGAAGCAGAAGAACAACAAATGGGTACAGCTGTGAGAGGAAAGTTCTGTACTCCAACCCAAAAAAAGAAATGCAGCGTATATACACTGAAATGTTAAAACGGTCACCTGACCTTCTTAAGGTAATGGCAGTTAAATCTTGAAATACTCAGCAGCAACAGGAGGATGCATTAGAGCACTGGGGCCGAATTCCGGTCCTGGAGGGCCGCAGTGGCTGCAGGTTTTCATTCTAACCATCTTCTTCATTAGTGACCCATTTTTGCTGCTAATTAACTTTTAATTAACTTGACTCAGGCCCCTTAGTTGTTTCTTTTTCCTTAATTGACAGCTAAACAATAATGAGACATGAAACGAGCCGCCACATGACCAGCTAACCTGTGCCCATCACACAATATCTGAAAATAAAGAAAGGTGATGGTCCCGGTGACACTGATCTCTCAGGTCATCAAAACATTTAGAAAAAACAATGTCATATCCAAGATATCCCTGTACTTGGCCGCATTCATCTTTCCCTCGATTGCAACCAGTCGTCCTATCCCTGCAGCTGAAAAACACCCCCACAGCATGATGCTGCCACCGCCATGCTTCACTGTGGGGACTGTATTGGACAAGTGATGAGCAGTGCCTGGTTGTCTCCACACATACCGCTTAGAATTAAGGCCAAAAAGTTCTATCTTGGTCTCATCAGACCAGAGAATCTTATTTCTCACCATCTCAGAGTCCTTCAGGTGTCTTTTAGCAAACTCCATGCGGGCTGTCATGTGTCTTGCACTGAGGAGATGTGCGGTATGTGTGGAGACAACTAGGCACTGCTCATCACTTGTCCAATACAGTCCCCACAGTGAAGCATGGCGGTGGCAGCATCATGCTGTGGGGGTGTTTTTCAGCTGCAGGGAATCTGCAACAATTTCAAAAATTCTTTTTTTTGTCTGTCAATATGGGGTGCTGTGTGTACATTAATGAGGAAAAAAATTAATTTAAATGATTTTAGCAAATGGCTGCAATATAACAAAGAGTGAAAAATTGAAGGGGGTCTGAATACTTTCCGTACCCACTGTATATATATATACTAGCCATGTGCGCCCAACTATGTTGCGCGTGTTAAAGTTGTCTGTGAAGGGCTCCCTGTTTAAACGTGGCTGCCAGTCGTGAACTGGGCCCTTCGTCACAGCATTATGATTTTTTATAAGGGAAACAAAATTACAACACAAAACCCTTGGACATTGATTCGATAGGAACAGCCTACTCGGAATCACTGTCCGAATAGTAATTATGTGGTGGTGGAGGAGCATTTCTGCTTCTCTCCGTTCACAGTCTGTCTCGTTTTCATGACACTGTCGTTTCCTCTCACGATCTCTTCTCAACCTTTCTCCAATCTCGCAGGTTGCTTTGTGGCAATCCAAAGAGTAAGGAAGAACCAATGCTTCTTTCTTGAACTCCAAACGCCGACTGATGGAAAATCACAGAAGTGTGTCCGACTTATATACTCTGACTGCCGACTCCAAGAAGTGGGTGAACATTCGATTTGGAAGAAGTGCTGCCAACGACGGTCGATAGAAACACAAAAAACCACAGTCTCGACAATGAAGCAGGTGTCGACGCCAGATCTAAACACAAAGAGTGGTGTCGACGCCAGATCTAAACACAAAGAGTGGTATTGACTATGTTTGTAAACAAAAGTAACAACCAAGGTGATGTGTATTCAGCCAGTACAAACAGCACGTAGTCTCCTTTAGTTCAATCCTCTTTAATCACCACACTCCAACCTCATCCAACGATCCTCCCCCTCACTTCCTCTCCTCCTCCATCACTACTGCCCTCTACTGAACACAGCAGGAACACCACACAAGGCAGTGAATTCGCGGACAAACAAAGATCAAGATCCAAATGAAGATTATATATAAAGATATAAATATATATATATATATATATATATATATATAGTGAGTGCCATGGAGGACAGATATCTACCTAACTGGACAATGGCACGACCTCTTGCCTAGATTGGAAGGTACCAGGCGATGCAGGAGCCAAACGCCAGGAGCAGATCCATTCCCCATACGTTAGGTGGCAGTGGTCGACTGGAAGCATCCCAGTATGGACACCCTTTTGACACACTCTTTCTCCTGCTAGGGTTCTGGGAAATGAATGGCTGTATCTTTTAACAAATACACCACATGCTGCCCTGGTGGTGTACTTCTTTCTACACTGGCTTGACAAATTTGTCAAATGCCAGCCCATGACTATTTTTTCTTCTAATCTCCTTCCATGTTGCCATACTTGCATTTCTCCTTTTTACCTGGCCAAAACTCAGAAAACTGACAATTAGCCTTGTAATGGACTAGCATTAATCCTCCCATGGTTGATTGATGACTTTCATCTGACACTGCTGGATTGGAATTTGCCTCCCCATAACTCTGATTCTCAGTCTATTTGCAAAAGATACTGCAATTCTTGGGCCTCAAGTGTGATATAAACCAGAGAAATATGCATATCACAGTGTTATTTTCCTGTTTTCACAAAGATGTCATGGCCGTATGCACTGTCAGAATGGATGGCAGCGTGCTCTCTGAGATCATAAGCAGTTCTCCCTCACCTGCTGATACTGCTCCTCAGATATCTCCTTGACTCGCTGTATTTCTTTTTGCATCTTTTCCTCAAGTTCTTTCGAAGCTTTATTCATCTTTTCCTGCAGCACAGAACTATGGGAAGTCTGTAGCTCTGCAAGTTGAGCCTTTAAGGAATAGACAAGAACATGCAAAAGTTAAACTTAAATATGTCCCAAAAAGACAATAATCAGGCAGATCATTTTTCAAGAGGGCATCTCACACTTCTTTTCTTTAACTAGTTGACAGTGTCTGGTATTTATTTCATTACACCAGTATGAAAATGATGGAAACATGGATGCTCATCAGGCATTAAAAACACAAATCAGGAGAATGTTTTGCATTGGTTTAGATTTTCATAGTGTACTTCACAAAATATTATGGCTTCAGGTACCACTATAGGTACAGAGTGAGTGTGTTTTGGGACACCTGGCGACCCTGACTAGTTATTGATAAGGTGCAGATGCCTACTCTACTCAAGTATGATCACCCTGGAGTACCTGCAAAGCCTTATCTTTGACTTTAGCTTCTTCATGGTGCAGCAGCAGATTCTTCACACAGCCAGAAATTCCTGCAAAATGACAGCTCAGTTCAACATTTCATTTCTTAATTTAGCACCAAGTAATTCAATTTACTCCTGGACTATGAAGTACATCCATCCATCCATTCATCGTTGAACCTGAGTAATCCATTTTCAGGTCATGGGGGCCCTGGACCTATGTCAGTTACAGTAAACATAATGCAGAAACCAGCCGTGGATAGGATGCCCGTCCGTTGCAAAGCCAATACACACAAAGTCCCACTCGGTGCCGAATTAGTGATGATAAGTATAGAGGACTACTTGCTGAAATACCAGTGCAGGGATGGGAAAGGCTGCAAATTCCATGCAGGCAGCACCCAATCTGCCATTCAAACTCAAGACTTGAGAGCTTTGCAGCAATGTTGCTATCCACAGCAGTCAAAATAAAGCAGTAAGATGACTGATATGAGCTTACGGTAATAAACACTGAAAACATATATTATATTATCATTATGTATGGATTTATTTTCAATCTACTGAAGTTTTCGTGATGACATGCTTTATATTTATTGTTGGAAAGAAAAAAGAATTACTTTTTTGTTATAGCATTGCGTCCAGTCCAACAATAATCCCCTTCGTAGAAGTCATGTTTAGTTTCAAAAATCGTGTGACTTTTAAAAGCAAATAGGGTAAAGGGAATAAACTTTAAAGGGCAGGAAATTAATGAGAAGTTACGTTATAATCCCTCCAAATTTTAGAGCCATATTGTCATTTAGACTTTATTCTATAAAGGTTAGTCCAGTCCACATCTCTGGTTCTATCATAACTGCAACCTGCAGTTGAGAAGCCATGGACTATTAAGTGACTTCACTTGTGTGTCTCCCTTAGTTTACCCATTGCAAGCATCAAAATAAACAGTAATATGCCATCTGCCTCATAGCTCACCTTCTTCAGAATTAGAAATATCAAAACCAGCTTTCTCAATACTCTTCACCACTTCCTGCTGCCATGACATCTCATCAGATAAGACGCCAGCAAAGGCTTTCTGAACCCAGACTAAGGACTTCTCAACACGCAGTTTTTCCACCTTTTCTATTTCTCTCCTCAGTGTTGATATGGAGTGTACACCTTTCAGCCGAACCTTAAACCAGAGATTTGAGAAACAATTTGAGTAAAAAAAAACAAAGCAGACATGAACATACAGTAACACATGACACTCGTGCTCATATTTAAACTGCTCTTTGCCATGACAGTTGCAGCGGTAACAAGCAAAGCTGGTCACACCAAACTTCCTGAACTCTCACAACAGTCTCCAACTCCAGCTCTTGGTGGGAAGTTCCCAGGCGCTCCCAGAGTCAGGGCCATCTTAACAGCAAAACAGTGCACTGGGGCCCCTACCTACACAACCACTCACAGGAATAAAAATGTAAGTGGTCGAAAAAATGAAACAAATATTTATTGTATTGGTAGTTCCAACAAAATCAGTGTTTAAACATTAAAAAACATGCTGTACAGCAATGATGAGTCAACACAAATATTTGAACAAAATAACATGAGCCTTGAAAAACACAGAAATTTCAACATATACATGATACTCAATTGGTAAACCATACAGATGGAGATGGCACAGTATGAAATTACTATGAATTATTGGTTATTAATCAAGTGTTCAACACAAACATTTATGAAATTTCTTTTCTACAGATGGAGATGGCACAGTATGAAATTTCTATGAATTATTGGTTATTAATCAAGTGTTCAACACAAACATTTATGAAATTTCTTTTCAGAGAATTGAGTTGAAGTGACGTTAACGTATATGCTTTTACGTTATGTAGTGTGTGAGATCCGAACGCATACCTACACGTGAGGTGGCAGAGGTGACCGTGATACTAAATCAGAGGCGAATGCCAATGTCCACTTGTGACACCATAACAAATATTTATTGTTTAGCATAGTATAGTATTTATTTATTGACAGCAAGTCACAACATACATAGATTAGCATGGGGCCTCTATGCTCATGGGGCCTCCGGGCAACTGCCACTGTGCCCATGCATTAAGATGGCCCTGCCAGAGTGTCTTCCTTTAGGTCTCTTTTAAGTTGGCCTGGCTTGGCTTGTCTTCATCTGAAGGAATCCACGGGGTATCCTCATTAATGGCTAAGCTCACCACTGTAGCTATCCATTGACCAATCTTACAATCACCCACAGTCACAAACAATAACCTTAAGTACTTGAACTGATCCATTTGGAGCTGTTCCTACAAGTGATTCTCTTCTGAGATGATAGTAATCTCTAGAGAACAAGTCACTGTCTACTGAGATTATCTATCCATCCATCCATCCATTTTCCAACCCGCTGAATCCAAACACAGGGCACAAGGCAGGAACCAATCCCAGGCAGGGTGCCAACCCACCGCAGGACACACACAAACACACCCACACACCAAGTACACACTAGGGCCAATTTAGAATTGCCAATTAACCTAACCTGCATGTCTTTGGACTGTGGGAGGAAACCGGAGCGCCCGGAGGAAACCCACGCAGACACGGGGAGAACATGCAAACTCCACGCAGGGAGGACCCGGGAAGTGAACCCAGGTCCCCAGGTCTCCCAACTGCGAGGCAGCAGCGCTACCCACTGCGCCATCGTGCCGCCTACTGAGATTATAATAATTAATAATAATTCTTTGCATTTATATAGTGCTTTTCTCACTACTCAAAGCGCTTAGCAATTGCAGGTTAAGGGCCTTGCTCAAGGGCCTAACAGAGCAGAGTCCCTTTTTGGCATTTTACGGGATTCGAACCAGCAACCTTCCGATTGCCAGTGCAGATCCCTAGCCTCAGAGCCACCACCTATGCCTGTGCAACAAGTCAACCTCTTCTGACAGAATTTAAATCTCATTTGATCGAGTCACTATCAGCTACAAAATGATCCAGTGTGAACACCCGAGGTCCAGTGAAGGCCATTACAAATAGCAAAGCTGTAACTGTTGGACTCCCAAACATGACACTGCCCAACTCTTGGCTTTTCCTGACTATGCAAATCAAAAATAGGAAAGAAGACAAGATGAGGATTTTAGGAATCCAATGCCAACTTTACAGCTAGATATCACACCAAATATGCAAACGTAGAGATTCGGTGAAATGTAACAGCAGCTACACAAAACCCCTCCCGGCACACAATATACAGTTAGGTACATAAATATTTGGATAGAGACAACTTTTTTCAAATTTTGGTTCTGTACGTTACCACAATGAATTTTAAATGAAACAACTTAGATGCAGTTGAAGTGCAGACTTTCAGCTTTAATTCAGTGGGGTGAACAAAACAATTGCATAAAAATGTGAGGCAACTAAAGCATTTCTTTAACACATATCCACATTAGTTTTCCTAGATCGGAGGTTTAACTGACTATTATCACTTCACTGATTTTCCCAGGGAGGATAAGGAATATGGTCCCTTGATAACTGGAGCAAAACTAATTTTTAATTTTTTTTATAAAAGGTGAACACCATCCCAAACAGTCAGACAAACTTCTAAACTGTCTATGGAAGCAACAGCATCACAAGAATTATGCATCTGGAGCTTCATTGAATGGGTTTTCATGGAGGAGCAACTGCACATAAGCTGAAGATCACTATACGCAGTGACAAAGTTTGTTTGTAGTGGTGTAAAGTAAGCATTTGGCGCTGGAGTGATGAATCACATTTTACTATCTAGCAGTCTAATGGACGAATCATGGTTTGGTGGACTGTGTAGTGTCTACTACAAAGTTTGGTGGAGCAGGGATAATGATCTGGGGCTGTGTTTCAAAGTTTGGGCTAGGCCCCTTGGATCACATGAAGGGTACTGTTAATGCCACAGAATATAATGCCAATTGTCTGCTTCCAACATTGTGGCAACGGTTTGAGGAAGGCTTTAATTAATTTAATTTCTATTCCAGTCTGACTGTGCCCCTGTTCACAAATCCAGATCTCTAAAGGCATTAAGTAACTCAGGTGGCCTGCATACAGCTCTGAACTCAACACTAGATAGATAGATAGATAGATAGATAGATAGATAGATAGATAGATAGATAGATAGATAGATAGATAGATAGATAGATAGATAGATAGATAGATAGATAGATAGATAGATAGATAGATAGATAGATAGATAGATAGATAGATAGATAGATAGATACTGAACACCTTTGGGACAATTTAGAACACCAATAGTGAGCCATGTCTTTTCATCCAACATCAGTACATGGCTTCTCAGTTGCTTCTTTGGCTGCATGTGTGAAATTCCCAAAGACACTCCGAAATCTTGTGGAAAGACTTCCCAGAAGATTGGTAGTTCTTACAACCATAAATGTGGGGCCAACTCCATATTAATGCTCACGGTTTTATAGTAGAATGTCCAACAACCTCATATAGGTGTGATGGTCAGGTGTCCACAAACATCTTTCCATATAATGTTTATATACTGTATGTGTGTATATTGAAGAGTCATCTCTACTCAAATAATATTGTTAAAAACAATTAAGATACTCACACTACAGTCTTTAGTCCTTACTTCCACCCATTCATCATTTAGTAAGATGTGCTAAGATGTCATGTCATTTTCTGACCTGTTTAATCCAGACCAGGGTTGTGGGGGGGACTGGAGTCTACCCCAGCTAGCATAGGGTGCAAGACCATCTATTGCAGGTGTATTAAAATGTGAATTTATTTTGTAATAGTTCATTGACTAGAAGCATATGGACAACTTTCTGTTTTGTTATTTACTGATTGCATTACCAAAACCCCTTAAGAAATCAGAACCTTTGCCATCTCTACCTCTGCAGTGTTCTTTATTAGCTCACATGTCTGTCTTGCTTTCTGTACAGTTATTTAGTTTGGAGTTTAAAATCATCACTCCAGCTCATAAGTATGCCATTTGTATTCCTAAAAATTTCTCTGTTCCAATATATACCATTACTCACAGTACCCTGAGACGCCACCTGTGTAGTAGTGAGACAGGACAAACTTTAAAAATCAATAAAAAAAAATGTAAAAATTTAAACATAATTGGTGTTGAGAACAATTTATATTGATAGCTTTCTTATCCAAGGGCTTCTTGATATACAATATTTTTGGTTTTGCTATCAGGGGCGAGAATGTAGCTGTGATCTCTTTGGCAAAAATGTAAAAAGTTGGCAAGGTATCTCCGGCCAAGCAGAAGGTAGGTACACTCCAATATGAAACGTTGGCATTGTATCTGATCGCGTTCAGCTTTGACAGGAGAGCGTCCCCCGCATAGGGAGAAGAACATGTGGCCGTTATATCTCTGCCAATGAGCAGTTACCCTCTAAAACACACATAACTCTGATCTCTCTCTCATAAAAACGTCAAACGTTACTCTTTACAAATCTCTAGATGATAATGTCTGCTGAACAAACAGCTAGCTAAGTGGAGGCGAGGTGCACTCCAACATGTGGCAAAAGGTACAATGACTCGAACGGAGGTTGGCGTGTGAGTGAGGAGGGCCCCACCCGGCTTCCTACTCCACTTGGACCGGAGCCTGTTTCTAGGATTCACAGAAATAAATCGCTGCTGCAACTGAATTATAATACTTAGCGCAATGAGAGAAGTCACAAAATCAAACAGAATGTTCAAGCAAATTATAGAAAAAAACCTGATCTAAATCTGTCAAGTAGTTCTCTTGTGAAAAGCGAATAGACAGACAGACATTGGATTTCATATATAGAGATAATAACTGCTCTATCCATTTCATGTGAAAAGCAAAATATCTTGCAGAAGTTTCAACTGCTGCAAATTGAAAAATATAAACGAACAAATTAAAAATTGACAAAACTATGTATATGCCATGTTTTTTCCATAAATACTACAATGGGTTTATTTTTTTAACCATTCATATAGCATTGATTACCCTTGGTCATTCTTTATTCATTGTTTTGTACAATTTGTGAATTGGAAGTTTCTACCATGGTAAGTGTAAGCACAATAATCCAATTCTAACTGAACACTTGAATTCATATCAGATGGGGCATTTATTTCAATTGTATTCCATATATGAGCATTCAATTCTTCAAGTAGGGCTATATTGTCAGAATTTAAGTAGTATTTAAAAATGTTCTATCTGAAACTTAAAGTAGAACTGAGTCACCTCTCAAGTCCTCTCATACAAAACTGTTCAGCACCAAGCCACAAGCCTGAAGGTTCCTCTATAACTAAAGGAGTAACATGACACGCATTGCATGTTGATCAGCACATGCAAGTAAGAAGTTCACTGTACTCTGAATATGTAACAAAAATGACTTGATGAAATGAGAGAACGGCTTTCCATGCTGTGCTGCACACAGAAATGGGTTAAACTATTTCTAGCCAATGCTCTTCAACACCCACACAAGTACTGCCTCCTTCTTCGCCTAAAAGGATATACTCTACTCTACATCACTTCCATAATTTACAACATGCTTATCAGTAACCAGTAAACTATGAGTCTTACACAAAGCCATGTATGTTATAGAATTTACTACACATATTGGAGATTGTGGCGATATGTGCAGCATTTGCAGCACAAACAGATCTTGATGTCATTGACTCATCTCACCTGGCATTCTTCCAAAGCCTTCTTCAGCTCTTCAGAGATGGCTGTTAACTTCATGGAGTCTTCTTTACTTGACTTCATTGACTGCTGCAACTCTTCCACTTGCTTCTGGAGATGCTCTCTATCTTCAATGATGTGTTTCATCTGGTCAATCACCTAAAAGTCAAAATCACATAAAGCAGAGCCAAATTAGAAGCTCACTGACAATAAAGTGCATATTTACATATGATGACAATATCATTTTTAAGATGAAATGCAGCAAAATATGTTTATTACATTATACATATAAAATGTTAACATAATTTAAATAATCTATATTGTTAATAATTAAACGTGAGGACACAGTGTCGCAGTGCTAGCTAGTTCAGGGAGTGTTCCTGCCTTGCGCTGTATTCTTGCTGGTGCTGGCGCGACACTGGAATGATAGATGGATAGAATAATTAAACATGTACTATAAAGATATTTCAATATTCCTTAAAAGTTTTGAAGAATCGTCGTTCTAAGCTTACAGATGGCTTAACATCTATTACAGAGCTGATTGTGTGGCGATTGGGTATTTGTAGGAAGAAAAGGAAGAACAGGAATTGG
Organism: Erpetoichthys calabaricus; assembly: GCF_900747795.2. Lineage (NCBI taxonomy): Eukaryota > Metazoa > Chordata > Cladistia > Polypteriformes > Polypteridae > Erpetoichthys > Erpetoichthys calabaricus. The sequence goes on from NC_041401.2 coordinate 170,891,151, forward strand.
GGGTTAGTACGTTTGAAAGAGACAGTACTGCTGCAATAAATTATTTCATTGAAGGTCACACATGGCGCAGCAAGCATCTTGCGTGAGGCAGGAACAATCTCTGGACAGGGCACCAGCTCATCACTATCACTGCGCATGATCCCATGTTTAATACATGCTTTAACTCCTATCATCATGAAAATGATATCAAGTATACATCTCAGTATTTTAATCATCCAGAGAGCTGTAATATCACGAATGTAATGGACTCTGTGTCCTGTCGGAGGAAGAGAAAGCCCGTTTAAGAAGCACATAGTGGTTCACACACATAGAGCACATAGAAGAACACATACAAAACAAAGCATTTAATGTGCTAATTTAGTTACGATGGTATTTGAGAAACTAGTAAATTTAAAGATTTAAAGACTAAGTTTATGATGTTCTACTTTAATGACAAAATAAACTACGTGATTAAAGTGGAAATTTCAAAATTAAAGTTGACATTTCAAGCATTTTTCTGTGTCCCTATTTTTTTTTCTTTACTCTGTACCCTAATAAGCTTTCATATGACAGGCACGGTGGTGCAGTGGTAGCACTGCTGCCTCACAGTTAGGAGACCCGGGTTCACTTCCCGGGTCCTCCCTGCGTGGAGTTTGCATGTTCTCCCCGTGTCTGTGTGGGTTTCCTCTGGGCGCTCCGGTTTCCTCCCACAGTCCAAAGACATGCAGGTTAGGTGGATTGGCGATTCTAAATTGGCCCTACTGTGTGCTTGGTGTTTGTGTGTGTCCTGCAGTGGGATGGCACCCTGCCCAGGATTGTTTCCTACCCTGTGTTGGCTGGGATTGGCTCCCGTGACCCTGTGTTCGGATTCAGCGGGTTAGAAAATGGATGGATGACACTCAGGCGGTGGGCTACGACTCTTCTTTTCATGGCAACTTTGATATCTGACAACTTCTTTTTTATTTCGGGCACTGTGCGACTTTGTGAACTTGAGCTTTCGAGTTTCTCCGACACTCTATGTCACTCGATCAACTTCCTTTTGTTGTTTATACCACTGTTTAAACCAACAAATAGTACGTTTTTCTTTGCCTCCACTTGGTATTCGCTGAAATTCTTCTATTTTCCCCCGTGCTTTTGCCATTGCCTTTTCACAGAATGCTGAGCTTAAGAGCTATTTATATTGATTTGCATATTCAAAGAGTCCTCCCACAGTCTAAAGACGTGCAGGTTAGGTGCATTGGTGATTCTAAATTGTCCCTGGTGTGTGCTTGGTGTGTGTGTGTGTGTGTGTGTGCCCTGCGGTGGGCTGGCGCCCTGCCCGGGGTTTGTTTCCTGCCTTGCGCCCTGTGCTGGCTTGGATTGGCTCCAGCAGACCCCCGTGACCCTATAGTTAGGATATAGCGGGTTGGATAATGGATGGATGGATATTCAAAGAAGCATAATTCTAGGAGGAGTTGGGGTGGGGCAGCAGGCACATGCACGTGCGTTACTTTTAACATTGACCGGGATTTATGGAGGGGAAGAACGTGAAAGTTGTTGTTCGCACAGATTTCTGCATCTGGATTTTTTTGTGCGTACGCACATTTCTGCTTTTGTCCTTACACCATGTTTTAGTGTGAATTCTACGCACGGCGTTATGCATGAGGCCCCTGGTGTTGTGACTTTAATTTATGTAAATTTATGTCAATGTTACAAAAAAGCATGTTGCGAAAAATGTGAAATAATTATAGTTCTAGCAATAATTTTATCTGAGATGTTAAAGGGTTGGATAATGGATGGATGGATGTTAAAGCACTCATGGAGGGCAGATATGATACTCAATTCCAAGATGGTAAGACCAACAAATTGACAGCAAGTAGGATGCCTGTGGTTTGTGTATTTTTCCATAACAGAGGTACAAAGGACCATCTGGAGCTAAGTCATCCGCTATCACGGTATCATCGAGCAACTGATTTAAGTCACATTCAACTTCAACAAGTGAGATGTTGGGGCTCAGAAAGATTCCGTGAAGAAAAGCAAGTTAAAGCAATCTAAATACGAGATGTAAGTTTGTTAACACTCAGGTCACTACTTTTTTTTGAAGTAAAATTTTATTTTAAATAATTACTGGAAAGAGAAATGTTCCATCCAACATGTTAATTGTGCATGTTTATATCTCTTGATCTGTTGGTAATTTTAGATACCAACAAAAGGGAGCCAGGACAGTAGACCCTCCTTAGAGGAGTTTATTGAGTGTCATACCTGCTGATCTTCAATAGCATTTTCAGAGGCTGGCATTACTTTGGATGTGTACATGGTCTGGATGATCCGACTCCTGAAACGTTCCAGCTGAAATGTTATAAGAAAATATACAGAGTTCCAGTAAAAGGCAGCACCATAGAAATAAATTAGCATCCTGATATAAGCAAACACCTTCAGAGTTATTATGATTGGAAAGTATAGCTATGTATTCTTGTTGTATTCTAGCTCTCAGTTCTCATATTAGCATGTCAGGGGATGCCCAACAACAGCAATGAATACTTGGTAGGCATCTGCAAAGATGTGAAAAAATTGTCACACCTCCTCATTTTCTGCATCTTAACAGCTGCTGTACTGAGCAGGATTGTCAATGGAGAACTCTGGCACATGTACAGTACACATATACTGTATATACAGAATAAATATATGCTAGTGTCAGTCACAGAACTCATTCATTGGACAAAATTAAACCACAAGACAATGATTATATTTTTATATTATGTACATTAAACAACCATCAACAACAAATCAAATCAAATTAATAATATATTGAACAATTATTATAATAGTAAAGTTGAATAAATTGGGCTCTGCAGCTGCATGAATAAAAAGTAAAGAACCACTTGCAGTTAAAGAAAATACCCCAAACGTTGATAGAAATCTATGTTTTGTTCCTAATACTTGAATGCAAAATTTGGCTGACCTATGTGAAAGTATACTCAAGTTATCGTGTTTACATACACATACACACACACGCACACACACACACACACACACACAGACATAATTCCAAAAATGGTAGTTTCGGAATCAGGGAGGTCTAAAACATTGAGATTCATCAAAATCTGAAAATGGAATTTTTGGAGGATTCCAATACTTTCCCTATACTTCATATACAAGAAATTCTGGGAGGTCTAAAATGTCAAGATTCATCAAATTCTCAACATCGAATCTTTGGGTGATTACAATATTTTCCCTAGACTTCATTTACAAGAAAGTAAAAACACCGTGTTGTTGGCGTTGCAATATTTCCAAAAGCCAAAATATCAGATGTTGAATTTTCAGAAACAGCCAAAACACTTTTTGGGAACCTCAAAAATATAAAAACACCAAAAATATGTAATCATTTTGATAATAATTATTTTAGGAAGTGCAGAACATTTACATTTACATCATTTAGCAGACGCTCTTATCCAGAGTGACTTACAACAGTGTTTGTTAGTTTTTTTCGCATACCCCTTGGAGTCAGAGCGCAGGGTCAGCCATTGTACAGCGCCCCCTGGAGCAATTACAGGTTAAGGGCCTTGCTCAAGGGCCCAGCAGAGTAGGATCTCTTTTGGCACTGACGGGGATTTGAACCGGCAACCTTCGGGATACCAGCGCAGATCCTTAGCCTCAGAGCCACCACTCCGCCTGCATATTGTGTTATTTACTAGAAAATGGAACAGATGTGAAATATTTTTTTTAAATATTTGAAACGGTTCTTACTAGAAAAGAAAAGTGATAAAATAAAACATATGCTTCATTAAAACAAATAATGAATGATGTATCAGAAGAGGAAATCAATCAAATTGTGAACTAGCAGTGTGGGACTTTAAATCACAAAGTTTGCCGGACCAAGTATTACTAACTAGTTCACCTGTAACACCCCACTCACAAATAGGTTTCAAAATCTGACATGGTATAGTAAAAAAAAATCTGATCTCATTTCATCCCAATTTAATTCCATTCACATCACAAGGGACTCAGGCTTATCCTTGCAGACAGTACCGAGCACAAGGCAAGAAACAGCATCAGAACCATCACAAGGCCCACTTTGTCATGATTTGGGGTCTTCAAAGGCCACCAGTGTTTGTTTCCATCGTCTGGTCTCCTTCCAGTGTTGCTAGGGGGTGTGGCCTCTGAGGTCGGGACCCATTCATAATCGGTGCAACAGGATAAAAGGATGGCTATGACTGCAAATCCTTATCTGATCTGAGGATGCCAATCTCTGAAGTATTCAAAGTGTTATTTTGTGTTCTTTCCTCGTGTGTACTGTACTTTCAGTTTTGACCCTCTTGTTCTCTTGACTACAATTATCGTGCCTTGTACTGGGCTTCTGTTTTGTTTCACTTCACATTTTCTTGTTTTGTTTTGTTTTTGATGTGCTTTTCCTGGTTTTTGCAGAAAAATGTATCAGCCAGTTCACCGACAGAACACACATATGCACAAATCCACACTCACACTGGGCCAATTTACAGTCACCACTCAAAGTAACCTGTTTGTCACGTGGAATGTGGAGGAAAACTTCAGTAGCCAGGGGAAAAGCCACACAGACACAGGGAGACTGCATGTGGACAACATCTAGGAGCTGCAGCTGGGCCAGAAACACTATGACCAGTACATGAAATCACAGAATCACAACAGGTTTGTGAATTCACAACATGTGAATTTCCTCTTGGGATTAATAAAGTATCTATCTATCTATCTATCTATCTATCTATCTATCTATCTATCTATCTATCTATCTATCTATCTATCTATCTATCTATCTATCTATCTATCTCAGGTTTGGTGTAGTATTCCATAACAGCATTCTAAAGTGATCTGTGATAGTTTCCACAATATATAAAATTGAATTTGATTGCATGATTCCCCTTTATATTAACATATGTGTTTATCTATATGCTGCAATGCAGAGGACTATTTTTTAAAATGAATGTGCTTTCCCAAAACTCCATTACACATTAATAAAGTATATCAAATCAAACAAAAGAATTAAAACACCTTCTGTATAATAAAAAAAGACATTGACTAAGTGTTTAAAAGTTTGCTTTTCTAGAGCTTTAAACATAAACCCAAGAAAAAGATGAGAGTTCTTTAAATAGTAAAAACTCCAGTAAAATAAGCAGGACAGAGAGCAGAAAAACCTTAAAAGAACAACAGGTAGGACTCAGTGACAACTCCTGAATTAGTAACTGTTTAGACATTCCAACAGAATAACACGCAGAAATTCTGCTGTCCTAAATGAAAGTCAGTAACATTGAATGTGTGCTTTTCTCTTACCCGAGACTGGACTTCTTCAAATTCCACTTTAACATTCTGGTTTTTACGGCCTATCTCTAGTATCTGCTGTCTTCCATTTCCAATCTCATCTAACAGCTGAAATTGTTTCTAAAGATAAGAAGAATGGAGATGAAATTCTAAACAAGAAAGATACGTTTCAAGGCGGAGGTCATGAAATCCAAAAAAATGATCAACAAGTGCCTTTATAAAACACCACATCTGCTCATACTACCCTAACCAGGCACAATGAACCAGTGACTAGCGGGCTAAGCTCCATATATTCAGGTCTTAGGGAATGTAACTTTAATGTACCTGCTTCTCCTTTTCCAAAGAAACTTTTAAGCTTTTTTCTTCTTTATGACTCTTTTCAACTTCTTCCTCAAGTTGCTTAATTTTTTGCTCCATCTCTTTGAAACCCTGAAAAACAGAAAAAGTAGAGTTTTTAATGGTCAGATTCTTTGTTAAGGGTATTCATATTTAATTTTTTTTCAGTTAGGAGACTTTATGCTGAGAAAGGAGGGATATGATGGAATGTCTACATCTTTACTAGAAAATCTTGATGAACACCACCTCAGGTCCCCAATAATCATCATGAGGTAAAAGCTAAATGGAAAGAAATAAAGAAAATCCATTTATATATATATTGTAGGAGGGACACAGAAACATTCTGCCTCATCCACAGTGATTTGAAGTTCAGTGGAATAAGCACAAAGCTCACCTGGGAGGTGCGAAGAAAGAAAGAAAGAAAGAAAGAAAGAAAGAAAGAAAGAAAGAAAGAAAGAAAGAAAGAAAGAAAGAAAGAAAGAAAGAAAGAAAGAAAGAAAGAAAGAAAGAAAGAATAGTGATTGTGTTTAACAAGAAGCCTGTTTTGAGGTATTCACGTTAATAAAACCTTTAATTTAAAACTAGTACTTGTGTCTGTGTGGTTGTGTCTGGTGTTTGGGGTGCAGCAAAAAATATAAAATATAAATAAAAAATATAAATTATCTCTCTATTATAAAAGAAAATCTTGAGACGAGACTATTGCCAAGAGATTTTTTCAAGTCCCGCCCTCCTCTCAACCATTTCTGGTTAACGGCCCACACCCACGATCCTCTCACGTCTCATTCGTGTGACTGCTTTCGTCACAGTTCCTGTGCTCTCAGCTCTTATAAATTTTAACATTTTCCTAAGTTTAAGTTCCCAATAAAAGAAATCCAAATCTTATTGAAGAATTTCATCCCGAAGGGAAAAGATGCAGTCAAATGAATTAACGTGAAAATTGTCGATCAGTTACATGGCAAATTAGTTAAATGCATATCAATAGACTATGCTGAAACAGTTGGTGGTGATGGTGCAGAAGATGAAAACACCAACTTATAATATCTTGTAGAATATCTACAACGTTAACACCGTCCAGTCTTCCACCGGCTGAATTACTGTTGAAAGAAGGATGTATCGTAATATTATTGCGTAATTTTTGTCTGAGTGATGGGCTATGCAATAGGACAAGATTAGCTGTATTCAAAATTGGTCAAACAATTCTAACATGTAAAATTTTAACAGGCGACAAGAAAGGTAATGTAGTACATCTTCCGTGGATAACATTAGACACCAAAGGAGATCTTAATATGCCATTCGTATTAAAACGTTTTACAGTTTCCGGTTAGAATAGATTTTGCTATGACAATTAACAAATCACAGGGACAAACATTCGAAAAAGTCAGTTTATTTATTAGAGAGAAAGAAATGATTTTCACTCACAGGCAGTTATATGTTGCGTTGTCATGATGTAAGTCCAAACAAAATTCAATGCAATATCGACGAAAAGTTAATTCCAAATATTGTTTTTACTGAAGTTTTACAGTAAAAGTGTAAGTTTAAAAAGTTTTTGTGTGTTAATTTCAAAGCCAAACAGAACGAAAACGTATAACTCAATGAATACCTCTAACGTAACATGAAATATAATTTTCTTTCAATTTATTATGCTTTACTATTTTTTACTATGGTTAATTCCTTGCTGTAATGTAAAATAGTTCTATTATGCATATGTAACAATTCCCATGAAAGTAACAATCTATTTAAATTGTATATCCGCTTCCCCATACACTGTAAATACTGTAAATACATTATATATATATATAGGCACAATGACCATGCAACAAAACAGAAATGCAAGGCAGATTTCATGGTCAACAAGGAAAGCAAGTGGTTTGAAGTCAAAACTAGAAAAAAAGATCACTAATTAAACATGAGACCTCAATTTTAGCATTAAGAACATTCAAAAGCTTAGATGCAAGAAAAGAAAATTACAAACAAGATTATTATAGGTAAGAATAAGTAACAAAGAAAAAAAATCCATACGATTTTATAAAACATAGATATATAATTAGTAGAAGAGTAGTGTCCTTATGTACAGTAATGTAAGTTTCTAAATATGTGTCTGGTGATAAGGTCAAACGGCTCAGGGAGCAGAAAAACAAAAAAACTCCAGTTAAGCTGAATAAAAAAAACAAAATCTGCAGGGGTTCCAATGCCAAAGGCAACTGAACAAACATGACAATAGGCTATATGCCCACTCTCTTCCACATTTCGCATCAGCCAGCTTCTTCACTTCTGCTGTGGATATCAATACAGACTAGCTATGGCATTTTTCACCTGATCGCTTCAAGACGTGACCAGACTTACAGGAAATGACAATAATCTCATTATTCAAATATTGTGCCAAACATCTAGAGCTAAAAAGGAGAAGGGCTTCAAACTATATGTTTCAAGCTACAGTAATGCCTCGCTACTTCGCGGTTCACTTTTCGCGGATTCACGACTTCGCAGGTTTTTAAATACAAGTGATTGCCCGCCTATCGCAGAAGTTATGTTCCAGACCCATCAGCAACAGGAGAAAATCCACGATATAGAAAGACCATATAAATAACATTTTTATAGTTTAAGCCTTAAAATACCCATCCCACATGCTTTAAACACATGTAAACTTATAAAACACACTTTGTTAACACATATGATAAGTGGATGTGGGGCTAAGGATATGAGTAACATCTCACTATTATAAAACATTTTAACTTCACGCAAGACAAGACAGTGAGACAGGAAAATAGGTGATGTACAGGCTTTTAAATTATTGACATGCAGAGCGACAAGCAGCACAAAGCCAGCACAAAGTCCACTTCTCCTTAGCGTTCATTCAGCTCCCCACCCCCTTGACAATGCGAAGTGGCAGGAGCTACTGCGCCTCCGGGGAGGGGGGTTTGAGCGAACATGCGTTCAGCCCTCAGACACCCCCACTCCTCCTCCTCCTTCCGAACGCGCAGAGCGACAAGCAGGCATTTTGGCAGAAGCAGCACAAAGTCCATTTCTGCTCAGCGTGAGTTCAGCTGCCCCCCTTCACAAAGTGAGTGCAGACACATTGACGTCTGATCGCTGCGTGCAGTGTTGGTCTGCGGTGTTTAAGAATGTAGAAAGTGTTTAAGAGCATAGGAAGTGTTTATAAGAGTGTGGGAAAGGTTAACAAGAGAGTGAGAAGGGTTTATAAAGCCTTAAAATATGTATAAATAATAAAATAAATATAGGTCGCTACTTCGCGGATTTTCACCTATCGCGGGGGGATCTGGAACATAACCCCCGCGATAGGTGAAGGATGACTGTACATCCACAATTACGAAGGTAAGATCTGGACATATTAAAAATTTGCATCTACTATTACATTAGGCTTATTTAATAAAAAAAAAAACAGAATTTCATTAATTAGTTATTACACTTTATTCAAGGACATTACGAGTATGTACATTATACAGTATAAGCTTAATACATAATAACATGAGTCTGCTGGGCATCTTACCTTGTAAAAAGGTGAATGTCTCTGTCTAAGCCAGCAAAACAGTGAACGGCAAACCGCTGCTTCATTTTAAGGGTCTCAATTTGTTTCCTCAGCTGGAGGATCTCTTCTCTGAGAGACATGTTTTCATCAAGCGCTAGGTTGACAACTGCATAGACGTGGTCCTTGAGGATTTTATCATCCTCCTCCTCGCCCAGCGTGCCATCTTCCACGGACATTTTCTCCTCTCCCAAACCCCCGGTCTTGAAAGAGGAACGGAGAAATTGTTCCACTCAAATAACGCAAGAACTGCTCCCTTCTTCAGCAGTTGCTGCCCTGTCTCGGACCCTGGCTCATGAAAATCCTCATTTTTAAAATGCCAGCTACAAACTCGGATATGGGAAATAACCATAAAGCTCTCCGCATAGTGATGATCAATTAAGATTGGGTTTCTGCATCGGGGGCAAATGTATGAGAACTAAGTACCTTGTGATACTTACTGGAAGTTAGACATAAAGGTACACACCAATATTCAGCTGTAGAGCTACCTATACACTGAAACTTAAAACTTTTTTTTCTTGGACATTCTTGCCAATAAACAAAAATCACAGCTGCAGTATGGACAACGGAAGTGACTAAGCTGGCTGAGATTTCACCAGAAGTATGTCAGTACTACCATGTGCATTATAGCCTATTGTTGGAGAAGTGACCAAGAGGCCAGCTTGCTCTCAATTAGACATTTACAGGCCAATTGTTCCATTTGCTAAATCTTGTTTAATTTCATCTGTGCTCTGCTTTATTCTTGAAGGAGGATCTCGTCATTCAAACACCTAGTCGGTGTCTTTCTTTCCATGCCTACACTTCCTCAAGTATCACTTAGTAAATGACGGTGAAGCTTATAACAATTTTCTGGAGTTCATATTTAGATTTTGGTATGTTAATGTTTTTTGCAGTAATGGTATTATTGAAATTCATATTTTTTCTGAATGTGTCCTATAATGTATGAGCTAATTTTAAATAAATTTCCAATATTTATTTAACATTACCTTTTCTTGAACAATGTCATTTTCCCATGCCAGCAGCTCATTGTCCTGCTTCTTTGCATCCCTCATTTTTGAGAACTGTTTATCATAGAAGGCAAAGATAAATAAGGGCAAAAGCAACATTTCAAGAAATACAAGATAAGCTGATTAGGTGTAGTTCAAGCATAATTTGTGAAAGAATAGTACATTTAGCAACCTTTTATACTAGGATGTCACTAAAAGGGACAAAAAGCTTTGATCAGGCAGAGAGCTGGTCATTCAAACTGACATGTGAACCAACTATAATTTGCAGTATTCCAGTTAAGCTACAAAAAAAAATGCACTCTTAACTTTCAGTTTACCTTTCTTAGTCTAAACTAGGAAAATCTATAATCCTATTAAAGCTGCCGAGATAATCTCCAGATAAAATAAAACGCAATTATTCTTTATGTAGCGTGCTAGAAGGTTCCTACCTTGGTGGACATAGCTGACAGCTGACTGTCTCTCTCTCGTATCTCTTGTCGCAGTTTCTCCAGCTCACCTGAAAGGCGCTGAACTTGTTGATCTCGTACAGAAATGTCCCGTTGTAAGCTGGTTACCAACCCTATTGAGAGCACAGCCAGAAAACAGCAATGGCATTTATGTGCTTTTCAAAAAGATTATACATATAGTGCCCTCCATAATGTTTTGGACAAGGACACATTTTTCCCTAATTTACCTCCCTGCAAACAATTCAAACGTGATTAAAGTGCGCATTGCAGACTTTCATTTAATACATTTCAGTCACATAACACTTTTTTTACGTGGCCCCCCAATTTCAGGGCACCATAATGTTTAGGACACATGGATGGCAGGTCTATTAAAGCTGTCATATTTAGTACTTTGTAGCATATCCCTTGTATACAAGGACTACTTGAAGTCTGTGATTCAAAGACATCACCAGGAAACAGGAAACCTTGTCACAAACATTATGGTGTGTCTCTGTAGAAGCTGAGCTGGAAAAGTAATAAAATGCTTTTGTTTGCATACAGCTAACTGAAAGACTTCATACACCAATTAAAAACAATTATTACAATGAATTAAGCCATAATGAAAAAAATATCGGTGGTATGGTAGTGCATTGATAGTGCTGCTGCCTCACAAGGGGGAGACTGGGGTTCACATCCCAGGTTCTCCCTGCAAGGTGCAACCATGTGGGTTTCCTGCAACAGTCCAGAAACTTGCAGGTTAGGTAAATGGGCCGTAGTGTGTGTGTGTGTGTGAGTGAGTGTGAGCGTGTTCACCCTGTGATAGACTAACGCCCTGTCTAGATGTTGTTCCTTGCCTTGCGCCCAATGACTGTTTGAACAGGCTCCCATGACCCTGCCCCGGATAAGTGGCCTAAGAAAATGTATGGATGACAAAAATATAAAACTGTGAGACTGCCTACTTTCAAAGGTAGTCGAGGAATGTCTGTTTGTTATCCTGCATTGAAGGAAGTCGTTGAGTGGCTAGAGATTTGTAATTTAATACTCACTGATCTTGTCTTAATCTTTGAAATTAGCTTATTCATTCAAAGTGAAAGAATTGCTTAACATGTAAGTTTTCTTAGAAAACGTAAGAACTGCGCACTTTGGATAAAATCCTTAACTAGTGTCACATGTATGCACATGGGAGACAGTCTAAGGGTTCAGCCGATGGTAATTCTCCAGTGGGTGGCACTGTGTGATAACGTTCACTCTTTTTCTCCCTCTGCAGACTGGAAGATTGACAGCACTCCTCCAATAACATCACTTCTGGTGATCATCCATCTGGACCTGCCTCTTCCTGCCCGGCTGCCATATGACAAGAAGCCCCACCATCTTGGGCAGTGTTGATAAGGGCTTAAATGTGGGAAGAATGTTTCACATATTTTCACACATTTCTTTTGAATTAATATATTCAGTTACGCAGGGTTTACCTCAGGGTGCCCTACAACACTGATGGTCTCTGTCTTTAGTTCTCACACTAGATAAATAAATGTAAACTTAATTTAGCAATGTGTTTATCATGGAGTTCTACCAGGAAAGTGAAACCATAGTTTGCTGCATACATTTCATTGAAAAAAATGCAGTCAGGATCAGGAACAATGACCACGGTGTCAAATGAAATTTCACTGTTGATGTGCAGAACAAGCAAATCTGTGTGATGGCGTAAGTGTTGGTAAAATTTAAAGGTAATTTTTTTGATTTATAAAACAAATATAATTGTTTTATTCACATAACAGTGTTGTACTACAACATGCAGTTTTATGAGTGGACCAAAGATTGAGCAACTAAGGTTCTCCCTGCAAGGGGAAACGTCAATGTTCGGCTTTGCACAGATAAGGCTGCTAACCCAATGTAAATAAACCTCACTATATGGTGTTGGTGTTGAATGAAATACTCTATATTAACAATGTGTCATTGTGTATAATTAAGCAACTGTAATTTACCATATATACTAGCGTATAAGTTGGGTCTTGAAACCCAAAAAAACAGACCCTGATTTATACGTCTGTTCAAAAATGTGACACTTAATTTTTTTTACATCTTCTTGCCTCCTCCAATCTCACATCAGATTCTCAGACACATCGAATTTTGTTTCAGCAGCGCAGTTACCAAACTCTGTTGGGCCCTTCAGCAAGGCCCTTAACCTGCACTTGCTGAGCACTTTGAGTAGCAAGAAAAACATTATATAAATGCAAAGAATTATTATTATTATTAATTTCTTTCGCTATTTCAATAACTTTTAATTTAAAACCAGCTTCATATTTTCTTCTGATCGAACGCTCCATCATAGATAAGGGATGCTCTTACGATAAAGGTGTATGAGGGTGTGAGATACAAAAACAGAAATCAGTACAAACGTCGCTTTGGAATAGTTTGGGTATTACCGTGTGGTAACGTAGGCACAATACATAGAAAAGAAAGGCTGTGTGCTCCGTGGTTACTCTCTCAGGCATATCATAATCTCTTGGACCAATACCGTGAATTTTCTGCATTCGACTTGTACAACTGACATTATAAAATATCGAAAATTATACGGTAAAATCAAGCCCCGACTGAGAACTTAAACATGAGTATATACGGTAATATTTTAGTGTATTTACACTGTATAATATGAATGGTATCCAGAACATTACGGTCTTAGTAAAACTGGTAGTTTTTCTATTGAGTTGAAGTTAGAAATGAGGTTTATGTTGGCAATATGCCTCTTAGGATAATGAATGTCCCATCTGCTTCTGATCTGAAGCTATGTTCCATATTTGTCCCTGTGTTTTTGTCTTTTATTAATCAACAGAGTTTAATCAGTTCATGAATGGCCTTAGCCAGCATATCTAGTGTCACCTGCTGACATGGTGTTCTCCCGCCGCAGTCTCTCCATGTCACTCTTCAGACTAGTGATCTCCAGGTCTCTCTCGGTGAGGGAGTGTCTCATTACTTCACTGGAGCCTTTCTGGAGTTTAACCATCTAAATCAGAAACACCAGGACTCATGTTAAGAGATGCATCTGCCCTTCTCAGCCAAGTACAACTGTGGATTTAAGAAAACTCAAAACCGTCCAACTAGTCTTGTACCTGTTCTCTTAAGACTTGAATCTCTTCTTCTTTTGCCATGATATCCTTTTCAAGCCCTTGAGGTTTTTTCACCATATTGTTGTCGATGCCATTCTGAGACACCTGGTACTGCAGTGAGGTTACTTTATCCCGTAGACTGGCGATCACTATGTCCTTGTTCCTGGAGTCTGCCTCAAACAGCAGCAAACGACTAACTTCATCCTCAAGCCGCAGAAGTCTCTGTTCCTGTAAAATATTTGAGGACATGCCTGAGAGTTTTAAGCACATTAAGACCATTTATTTCTTGAGTAATGAATAAGGCTTTAAATCACATATGATCCATCCATCCATCCATTATCCAACCCGCTATATCCTAACTACAGAGTCACAGGGGTCTGCTGGAGCCCAGCCAACACAGGGCGCAAGGCAGGAAACAAACCCTGGGCAGGGTGCCAGCCCACCACAGGGCGCATACACACACACACACACACACACACACCAAGCACACATTAGGGACAATTTAGAATCGCCAGTGCACCTAACCTGCGAGTCTTTGGACTGTGGGAGGAAACCCACGCAGACACGGGGAGAACATGCAAACTCCATGCAGGGAGGACCTGGGAAGCGAATCCAGGTCTCCTTAATGCGATGCAGCAGCGCTACCACTGCGCCACCGTGCCGCCCTCACATATGCTCACATCGCAAAAAAAAAAAGAAAAAAACATCCAAGAAAGGCAAATCCATACTGAAATACACAATTCTTTATTACAGTATGTCTTGTTAGACCAGCAATGTGGCCTAATGGACAAAATGGATGGGAACCACAAGCTTACAGGCTGCAGAATAATAAACTCACACAGTTATTGGGTAAGAGGTGACAATTAGCATGTAAATCAGGGAAAATATGAAAAAACAATAAAACAAAGGGTGAAAAAGATTTAATTAACAACATGTCATGTCAGTGTCTAACACACTTAATCCAGACCAGGGTTGTGGGGGATGCTAGAGCCTACCCCAGTTAGCACAGGGCACAAGACAGGAACAAACCCTGGACAGGGTGCCAGTCCATCGCAAGGCAAACACACACACAAACACCAAACACACACTGGAGACAATTTAGCATCAACACAATTAACAACATCAAGTATTTTTATAAAAATTTCCCTGACAGAGTTTAGACATAAAAGCAGCTGTTCCAAGGGTGGGCACCACAAGTTCAGTAGCAGAGACCAGTACTCCCCTCCTGTTTCCCGTACTGGTCAGCTGACTTTTTCTAAAAGGCCATTTTAGTGCTCCCTTAAACTGCCCCTTGAGGCCATGGATTTGAACCAAAAGGTGTGTGCTGCAACAAAAGGCAAATTCGAAGAAAACGAGGACTGAGGACGTGCTGGAGGCTTGAAACCACTAAGCAATTATGCTCAATTTGTAAGACTAAAAGACTACATAACACTGCAATGCACTCAGTTCATTTACCTATGCAATTCTCAAGATCTCTATGATAGTAAATACCTTGGTTGTTCTAATAGATGAGTTATTTTATATTTTTTCCAGTTTCACAATAGGAAAATATCCACTCAATTCCAACAAAAAGCTCTGTTGAAGAAGAACAGGCCCGAGGTTGAAACATCCTATGGATTTCTTTACATTCAACATTAGTAGTGTCACATAGCTGTGAAGATACTGTTTATGCTTCATACATAGTAAAGTGAAAAATGAAAAGATCCAAAAAAGGTGCATACAATAACGAATATTTGTATTTAAATGGAGAAAAACTGACAAGACTGAGAGACATCGCAAAGCAACCCAAGAAAAAAAAAATGTTCTGAAAAGTTCATCATCAGCTACATCCAGACACAAGGTACAAGTCAAGTTCTGTCAGCAATGGGGGCCTTTACATTTCATCCATCAAGTGAAATAGAAAGTCAGTCTTTATATGGTAAAACACTATAGGACATCAGCACATCACGTCAGATGTAAATATTCTGAAAAATGTGATACTTGAGAGAATTTGCGAAATCTGTGAATACAATTAGATAACTGTGGACTTCACAATTTTCAATTACTTTCACACAGTAAATAGGAACGAGTATTCAAAGACCGTAGCCAAATCCCCAAACTTGTGATACATGTGGAGTTCGATTACTTAGCAGCTAACTGAGATTTCTAGTATCATTGTTAATTAAAGGTAACTTGTGCAGTTCTCCATTGTCGCTTGTACCTTGGTTCATGGCCAGACCTACTATCAAGGGGACTTAGTTGTGCACTCTGGGCACCTGTTTGGAAAGCAGCCTGATAACAAAGAAAGTCCAAGTTCTCACCGACAGTATTTAGTCTGATGTGTCAGTCCTGCTCTGGGGTGGCCAGTAGAAGGAGTCCAGATCTTGGGACAGTCAGTTGAAACTTTGCCTACAGTCACACCACAATGGAGTAGCTTGATCCATTGTGTCTGGCAATGTTGACACATAACATGCCTCTTTCCTTGCTTCTGGTGACATTCAAGGCATTATGGAATGCACTAACAATATGCCTATGGCCTACGTCTTTGATTAAGGCTTTTTCAAAGCATTGTTTCACTTGGACCTTGCTGGGTAAAAAAACAAAACCTTTGTGTGTTTGAAAAATTGTTAACGCCTCACTGCTCAACCCACATTGCTGGTTGGAGGGTCTAAAACAAACTGACTACTCTTTGTGAAAGTACAGAAAATGTTCTGCTTAATTTTTCTATCAGTACAGGTACAGTCGACCCTTGATATACCACCGGCCTGACATGCGAACAACTTGCTTTACAACCAAAATTTTTGTTTTGAATTACGACCAACATCTTGCATTACGAATGCGGTCACGTGTATCCGCTTGTGCGATTGTAAACAAACAGCCGAGAGCGTTTGTAAACGTCAGTCGGAGCCCAGATACATGTGTTTGTGGACGTAATTTCGGTCAGTGCAGTGCTTTATATAATTTATTTCAATAATTGCTAAGGAGGGAAGCAAAACGAAGAAGGAAATTGTGTGGAAATATGAGAGTGGCGTTCGTGTGACCGATCTCGCTAATATGTCGAAATCCACCATCTCAACAATTTTACAAAGAAAAGATTTGTATAAGGAAACTCCTTCCAAACAATAACCACCTTCCATTTCATTCTCCTCCTCCTTTCCTCCTGCAAGCCAAAGATGTCAACTTAAATGGTGAGTACAGTATGAAATTGTTGTTTCTGGTAGGCTAGGCACTTTTTATAACTTTTTGGTTAGTACATTAGAAAAAGTATTGGTGTTTTTGGTAAATTATGCACATTATACAACCCTTTTCTATTAAAAAAGTTAAGTAAGTGTTGCTGTGGGCGGTTCGGAACACATTAAGGGCATTTCCATTATTTCTTATGGAAAAAATAGTCTTGACTTACAACTAACTTGAGTTACAACCAGCCCTTGCGAATGAATTGAGTTTGTAAGTCAAGGGTCCACTGTATATGTCTCTGCAGCACACAGGTAGTCGGGAACACAAAAGTTCAAAGAAGAAGGAACAACCCTCAACACTTAGATCTGAGCCTTTATTTTAGCTAAAATTATTATATTAAGATGATATCAAATGTGATGGACAGCGCGGGCTCTTTCCTGGATGGGAGGCTGTCGTAAAGGAAGAACTGGGGGAGCAGATGTGCACAGGGCACTGCCTCCACCCAAACGCTAGATGGAAGACCCCCTGGGTTGCAGCGGCAGTGCAATGGATTCCCGCAAGGCTCCATGGGAGTTGGACTTTAGCATAGTCCTGTTGGATCCTTTGTGGGCTGCCAGGGGGAGCTGCAGAGCCCTATTTTGGGCCTCCACCACACCTTGGAGTACTTACAGATAATTCTGATGGGCCACTTGAAGTGCTCCCAGACACAGCATACAAGTGACTGCCTCACTTCATTCATGGAGCCAGAGTCGGGAGGAAGAGGGATGAAGCATGCCAGAGGAGTAGTGAAAGTAGAAGACAGAAAGAGAGAGAAAAAAAAGAAAAAAAGAAACTTCTGTACTGTCTGTTTATTGGTGCTTTGTACTGTGCTGGGCACTGGGCAACAAAGTAAAGGGTTTCCACAGCAGCAAATAAAACATGTGTGTGTTGCTGGACTTGTGCTTGGTGTCTGTCTGCGTCCGGTTTGGGGAGCTGGTGCACCCCCTAGTGGCCAAACATACCTTTTCTAGAAGAAGCTCTTCCACATTCTGTGATGAAGAAGTTATAGGTGCACTCCTGGCTGAGCGTCCCATTCCAGCATTACTGGTCCAGGAGCCTAAAACAATCAGAAATATTTATAAGTGATTTCTATTTGCAAGGCATAGGCAAAACTTTTAACACTTAACAACAAGAAAGAATTTTTTACAAATAAAATTATTTCACATTTTAATGCTAACCATGTGTGACCCAGTAGAGGTGGCAATCCTTTGCTGAACATAAATGTTATTCTAAACCCAAGTTCTTGCAATTCACTGTGGTGTGTGTGAATTGGGTGTGCAGCCTATCCAACCAGCAAGGGGTGCCAGGCAGAAACCAGCCCAGGACAGAGGGCCAGTCCAACACAGCACACCATATTCATTCAGGCAACACTTTAGTTAAGGTACTGCAAACAGCATCTTTTAATTATTGACTCTTATGTACCAAGACTGTAATGAAGGCTTCTTTTGGTGTTAATGACACCTACAGAGAGCATCAGTCAGGTGGTTATTCATCTCTGTGCAGTGTGGCATTTGATATGCTGGTAAAATTACCACTGAATATAAAGGATTTATAGGCCATATGTTGAAATAAATAATATCAAGATAAATACGGGTCACTTATGACACTCCTAACCATTCTAAAGTGAAGTTACTTTAGCAGGCCACACTGCACTGATATGAATAGACATTTTATTGATGCTTTGTAAGTGTCACTAAAACCAGAAGACAGCTTTGTTAGGGTCTAGTTACATAAGACTAAATTAGTAGTTTTTGCAGTACCTAAAGTAAGTGTTACCTTAATACTATATGACCAGATTGATATAATATGTCTTTGGGGATAAAACATAAATACAAGGAAGAGAACCCATGCAGACATGTTGAGAAACATACAGACTCCACAATGACTTGGTGTGGGATTTGAACCCAGGACCTGTGATTTACTGGTGTTAAACACTGTGCCACCTTGCCAACCATAAAGACAGTTAATGGACAAAAACAAAGTTCTGAGCCAGTTTACTTGTCTCTACTACAAACAAGCTTACACTGTCTAAGCTCAGAATTTAGATTTGTTGGAACATCTCATCAAAAAAAAAAATTACAAATAATAATTTCTTGGGCAGCACAGTGGCACAGTGGGTAGCGCTGCTGCCTCGCAGTTAGGAGACCTGGGTTCGCTTCCCGAGTCCTCCCTGTGTGGAGTTGCATGTTCTCCCCGTGTCTGCGTGGGTTTCCTCTGGGTGCTCCGGTTTCCTCCCACAGTCCAAAAACATGCAGGTTAGGTGCTTTGGCGATCCTAAATTGTCCCTAGTGTGTGCTTCGAGTGTGTGTGTGTGTGTGTGTCCTGCGGTGGGCTGGCGCCCTGCCCGGGATTTGTTCCTGCCTTGTGCCCTGTTGGCTGGGATTGGCTCCAGCAGACCCCCATGACCCTGTGTTAGGATATAGAGAGTTGTGTAATGACTGACTGATGGATGACTAATAATTTCTTAATAATAATTTTACTATTTAACTGCCTTTAAGGCTTTCTCTAATATGACCTTTAAAAATCACTGCAGAATAATCAACTCACACAGTTTTGGGTAAGAGGTGACAACTCTCAATTTAAATTGGGGAAAGTTTTAAAATACAATGAAACAAAGGGTGAAAAAGATGCAATTAACAACATGTCATGCCAGTTTATAATCTGCTTAATCCAGACCAGGATCATGGGGGATGCTGGAGCCTATCCCATCTTGCAAAGGGCACAAGGCAGGAACAAAGCCTGGACGCACCTGCATGGACACACACCCACAAACCAAACACACACATGGGCCAATTTAGCATTGCAGCAATTAACAACATCATTTATTTTTATAAAGATACGCTTTACAGAGTTTAGACAATAAACGCACCTGTTTTAAGGGTGGGCACCCCAGGTTCAGTAGCAGAGACCAGCACTCCCTTCCTGTTTCCGGAACTAGTCGGTCGACTTTTCATAAAGGGCCTTTTGGTGCTTCCTGAAACTGCCCCTTGAGCCCATGGATTTGAACCAGAAGATGTGCGCTGCAAGAAGGGCAACTGGGATGAAGACGAGGACTGAGGACGTGCTTGGGGCTCCTCAATGAGCTGCAGTTGTCCTTGCCAAGCCACACGATGAGTCATTGGAGGGCAGGAGACCTGAGATGAGTACATAGAGGTGAGGAAGTTTTAAAGCCATGAATACAGCATGAGCTGATAGTAAATTAAGTAGGAGTGAAAACACAAATTTCATGTAGCTCATCTTTCACAAATAAAAAATAAATATAAACAACCATAAACTAAATGCAACTCTAGATTGTACAGCTCACTGGCAAAAAAGAGTTCATGCATATCTCAGCAGCAAAGCTCGCCATAGTGCAATCACCGCACTGGACATGTTCTGTCTGAGGAGCTTGCACACCGTGCTGGACACAGCCATCATTCTCTGAATGACGGCATAAATAGTACAATATATTAGTATAGTAAAAAAAAGTATAGCCACAGAAAATATGATTAAAACCTAAGAAAAGAAAGTCATGAAGATTTGATGGAAATGACAAATCTATGGAAAATACAAACGAGGGAGAAAAGAAAAAAATCTAAAATCTCTCCGTGGTTAATATGTAAACTGCTACATACAATAAATATGAATGGAAAAAAAAGACATTTCAAAACTTTACTAGAGATACTTTTGCCCTTTTTATGGAATGTCAAAGAAAGGAAGCAACCAGCATACTGAAGGAGTGTGTTCAACTATAAGCTCATAGGTTGGACCTCCAAATCCAAATCGCAGTACGTCCCTTGGAGCCAAGCGCACTGAGGCATTCTGGATTCGACAGTCATTCACAAAAGAGCCATGCTGAGAGTTGAGATCTCGGAGTACAAAGCAGCCCTCAGTCTCACTGAAATCAATGAGAGCATGGCGGTCTTCAATCCCACTATTCTGGGGAAAAAGCAAGAAAGACAACTTGGCTTAATAAAATGGATGAATCAGGACATTTCCTAGAATATTGGTGGTTATATATATATATATATATATATATATATATATATATATAAAACATTCTTACACTCAAGTTATATCAACTCAGACTCATGGAGGGCTCACAAATCAACGCTAATGGCAATGAGGCACAAGGCCAGAACCAAACCTGGATGGGCCCATTCATGCACAGATCTATGTAAGAGCTTATTTACAGTGAGTTGCCAGTTTATTAGGTACACTTCCAGCTTAATACAAATTCAGCATTCCATCAACGTTATGTCATTGGGTTCTGGAGTGTGATATAAGTCAGTTGGCATTCAACCGAGCATTGGAATGGGCAAAAAACAAATGATCTTGGTGACTTTGAACTTGGCGTGATAGTTGCCGCTTGGTGCATCAGTTCTGGTATCTCCCATATGGCTGGATTTTCACATACAACCCTTTTTTAAGGGTTTATTGGGAATGGTGCACAAATCAGAATACTACCAGTGATAGGCAAACCTGTGAACAAAAATTCCTTGTGAATCAGGAGTGACAAAGGAGAATAGCAAGAATCATACAAGCAAACAAATGAGCATATCACATCCAGATTCAACCATGATGTGCAGAACATCACCTCAGAATGCACCACTTATCAGGTTTTGTCTAGAATGGACAACTGAAGATGACAAAGGACATGTCAAGTGTTAATGTTGTCAGCGAAAAACAAGAAAGCACTTCTCCAGAAGGCATAGAAGCATCAAACCGGGATTACTGATAAGTACAATAAAATCGGGAGTGGTCTCCACTAGACTTTCTCGTATACTCAAATATGGGGATGGATACTTGAGGAGTAAACCACAAGACAATGATTATATTTTTATATTATGTACAATCAAATCAAATTAATAAAATATTTAACAATTATTATAAAAGTAAAGTTGAATAAATTAGACTCTGCTGCTGTATGAATAAAAGATAAAATACCATTTCCGGTTAATGGAAATAGCCCAAAAGTTGCTAGAAATCTACATTTTGTACCTAATACTTGTATGCAAAATTTGGTTGACCTAAGTGAAAACGTACTCAAGTTATCGTGTTTACATACACACACACACAGACAGACACACAGACATAATTCCAAAAATGGTATTTTCGGACTCAGAGAGGTCTAAAACGTTGAGATTCATCAAAATCTCAAAATGGAATTTTTGGACGATTACAATACTTTCCCTCTACTTCATATACGAGAAAGTCAGTGAGGTTTTAAACGTTGAGATTTATCAAAATCTCGACATCAAATCTTTGGACGATTGCAATACTTTCCCTATACTTCATATACAAGAAAGTAAAAAAAGTGGTTTGGTTCCTTTTGCATCAAGCTGATGGAAGGATCCGAATTTCACACAAGCAATGAGAGTCCATGGAGCCATTCTGTTTGCTTCCAAATTTCAGGCCTATGGTAACAGTTGATGGCATTTGGAATGTTTTCTTGGCACACTTTTAGGGCCTCAATAACCAACATTAAAGAACATCTGAAAGGACAGGTGAATATGAACATCGCTTCTGACCAAATTCTTCCCTTCATCACTACAGTTTTTTCTGCATAGGTACCACATTACTGAACTACCCAAATGACATCTTGCAGAATCCATGCCCAGATTAATTTATGCTGTCTTGAAGGCCAAAGGCCGTCCAACACCCCAATAGGCAGGTGTACCTAATAAACTGGCAACTCTGTGTATAATCTTCAGTCTAATTAACTGGCAGCTCTTTGGGATGCAGGAGATAAAAAAAACAAAGTGCCTGAAGAAAAACTAAAGAAAAACATAGGGGAATTGTGCAAACTCTTTTTAAAGACTGACTAGGCAGAAGGTGTGAACCCAGGGTACTAGATATGCAAAGCAGCAGTTGTACCAACTTAGCTGCCATACTTATCTTATTTAGTTAAAGGAATTGTCACACACGTGCGACTAGGAGGGAGCCGAGTGGACCAAGTGAAGGTAATTACCCACCAGGCCAGGGGGTGGCGGGATACACTAAACCTACTTCTGTTATCTCTGCAGGCCAAATACGGGGAAACCTGCCTGATTCAACATCACCTCCGGTTCTGGCGCACAGATTGATGCCACTTCTGGTTCTGGCCAAATGACATCACTTCCGCCTTTTGGCTTATAAAGCCGCCATCTGTTCCAAACCTTTTCAGTTTAGTTCAGGACTCAAAACCATGCACATGAGTGCTCTTTTGAAGCCCTTTTGCAGCCAGGGGACAATATATGGGTGGCTGCCCCAAACCTTTTTGTGTGTGTTGAGGCTGTTCATTTCACAGAATATACTTACAGATGAATAAAATATGGAAATGATTGACATTGACTGAATTTGTTTCACATTTCTGTGTTTTAGAGAGCAAAATATTTACCTGCAAACACAGGTCACAGTCGTCTCTTCTCCCTAGACTAGTGGTCTTTGGACGAAGTGGAAAAAGCCCCTCAGATGTTTTCAGATATGCCCTCATGTTGAACTCCAATGAAGCTGAAAATGAGAACACGTGAATCAAAGACTTAATGTTTGAACTAGATGCAACAGTCCACTTCTGACTGGTAATCAATACAAGTAAATGTACTACGTTAGTGAATGTAAAATGAAGATTGATTGCAGGGGTGTTTTCATTTTTAATGCATGACAAATCCGAAAGCTTGGCAGTATTCTCCTTTGGGCCATTTTAGAAAATAAAACCAACTTCAATATAATTTCAGTTTTATTTTTGTAATTAAACAACAATCTGACAAGAAATAAAATATGATTAAGGAGCAACAACAAGGAAATACTGAAGGAAACTAAACACCAGTTCATTCTACTCTCCTAAGTCAATATATTCATTTTTAGCTTGTGCCTGTCGATTCTCAGGCGCCAGTGAATGGAGTTCTAAATGTCTTCCTTGATCTGTTGAAATGACACTTTACTCTTTCTGGTCTGTTGTTAATCCATTTTTATGCCTTTCATTAGCTATTAGTGATACTAATAAAGAAGTTAATTAAGAATTATCCGTGATACACAGGCCTCCTTCTAGGTGGTAGAGGGAGAATGAGTTTGTGTCTGTCTCCATCACCATGTATTTTCCTTAAAATGTCTTAATCATTTTAAATTGTAAATGATGTGTCTCTTCCACAGCATTGTTGCTAGCTGCTTTTCTAAATGTGTATGACAGTGCAAGGCAGGTTCGGGGCTGGATGTTAGTGGGTGGGGGCAAAAGGGAGATTTTACAGTTTTGCACTAGTGTGTCTTGCATACAGGTGTGTTCGTGGAATGGAGCTTTATAGATTCCCTTCCTTCTATCTTTTTCTGTAGTAGTAGACACATTTGATGTCTTTATAATCTGATAATGGTTTGTATAAGTACTTTCTACTATCTTTTCCTGTAAAATTAAATCTAAAAAAACAATTGCACCATGGGTTTCCTAAGGCACTGCCTTTATGGCTGTTTCTGTTTCCACCAAACCAGGCCTCAATTCACTGTGTTGCTCTATTTGAATAGCAACTGCAGACAGATGGGTAGATGAAGGTCATTATTCTACAACAACTTACCCCATACCCATCCTCAAGCTCTCATAAATCATGTAGTTTGACAGTTCATTAATATTTTGTTTTTTAATAAAGATTTCACATGGAATGGGTGTGTTTTTCTGAAATTGCCTGAATTTTTTAGGATTATTATTATTAATAACTAGGGGGCTTTGCTTGCCAACCCCCCGGCCTGCACTATGCGCCAGCCACTTCACATCTCTGCCGCTCGCGTATGTGGATTTCACTTTCACCAAACAACAAATCTTTTAATTCTTGCGGATACGCCTCTTCATTGGGAAGAAACATGACTTTTCCGTGATGGCAACACGAATTAGACGATCTACAAGTCTCCGACTTAAAGTTTAAATCTGAATGGTATATTTGATCTCTTTTCACTGTTCCACTATTTCACCGAGTAATAATTTCCATTTGTTTGCACTAATGCAATCTTTACTATCAATTTTTTTCAGACTTTCGAATTTTAGTACTTCCATTATCTCTAACCTGTTCTGCATGTTTATCTCGCCAACGTTTTTGAATTCTTTACGACTTTGTACTTTGTCATCTACTCTTTGTCTTTTATTTTCAGCCCCAGGCATGGTTAAATCTCTTGGCACAAAGTCTCGTCTCGTGGGACTTGAAAGTATCTCTCTGACAAAGTCACATCTCGTCCCAAGATTTTTTTGTATAATAGAAAGATGTCATAAGTAGTAATAGTATTGTCGTGTGTACAGAATACAGTGAAATTCTTACTTGTGTGTCTGATCAACAGGTTAAAGCAAGTAGTTGATGATATGTACAAAATAAAGAGATAGTCTTTTCAAGACACATCATTATTTGCAGTGGTGTCCACTGCTATTTGTTATCAAGCTTCGCAGTTAATTGGCAAGGCGAGAGCCTTTAAATCACAGGGCTGACAATTCATTTTCTGCTTTTGGCTCAAGCAGTTATTTATTCAGCATTCTGTGCTTCAATTACAAAAGAAAATGCAGCACAAGCCCTGTTTTCTAAACATTAGCATAATGATCACGTTAGAACTGCACGATACAAAATGAAGGATGTTTAGTTTGCGTGGTATTCTGCTGTCATTTGTGGTGCTTTAGAACAGGGGTAGGCAACGTCGGTCCTGGAGTGCCACAGTATGTGCAGGTTTTTGTTCCAACCCAGTTCCTTAACGAGAACTCAATTATTGCTGATGAAGCACATATTGCTTAAGTGACATTTTAATGCTTCATTTTAGTGGTCTCGCTTGTCAAGGTTCTCCAACCTTAATTGCTTATTTCAATCTTAAACTGCTGCATTCAGTGTTTTAATTGCTCCTTATTAGCAATAAGATGTAAAACAGGGGTAGGCAATGTCGGTCCTGGTGAGCCGCAGTGGCTACAGGTTTTCATTCAACCCAATTGCTTAATTAGAAACCAATCATTGCCAATCTCAGACCTTATTTAATTTTATGGCTTGTTAGTCTGTGCAATGTAAGGCTTTTATATCGTAGATTTTTTTCCTTTCCAAGGATATCATCCAAATGATTTGAAGCCTAAAACAGATCATTTTCAGTCTGTCACATTTTTCTATTAAGTGTTTTATTAAATCAAACCGTGCATGATGAACACACACAGATGTAATTGGAAAAAAGCTAGCTGGAGAACTGCTGGCTGCTTTGTCTTTTACATCTTATTGCTAATAAGGAGCAATTAAAACACTGAATGCAGCAGTTTAAGATTGAAATAAGCAATTAAGGTTGGAGAACCTTAACAAGCGAGACCACTAAAATGAAGCATTAAAATGTCACTTAAGCAATATGTGCTTCATCAGCAATAAACGAGTTCTCGTTAAGGAACTGGGTTGGAACAAAAACCTGCACATACTGTGGCACTCCAGGACCGACGTTGCCTACCCCTGCTTTAGAAAACTCTCCAGAGCTAGTAAATGAAGTAACCTCATTACAATAGTGAAATATAAATGATCGCATAGCTTCGAACTCTTGATTTCTTGTCTGCTTTTTCCAGTCAGTGGTGTTCGAAAACTACAGCACTGTGTCACACACTGAAGTCTGTTCCCATTTGTACAGAATCAGAGCCGAATGTGGTGACTTATTTAATAAAGGCGTTCATTAAAAGCGGCAAACTGCTTCTGAAAAAGGGAACCGGTAGGAAAGGTTTGTTCAGAATGCAAACTACTCTAAGGAGAGCCTATGGCTCATTTACACCCTCTGCTGGTGAAGAATATTATTCTAGATTTCAGGTTGTTGGGTAGCAGCTCAACAAGAAATTTTTCTCTTTAGTTTATTGCCGTAATAACACTCACTTCCTTGCAACTGAATTTGGTGAAGCTTACAAAAAATAAAACATAAGTGCAAACATACAACACATGGACATCAGTGAAATTATTCCCCATAACTCTCTGTCTCTATGTGAGCTCTTAACTAGATATTGGGATCTCTGTCATTATATCTATTAGAGTCCACTGTCTTATGTCTTATTTAACTTAACTTATTTAACAAACTGTGTCTGTGAATAATTTACTGAAGGGCTGAACAAAATTTTTGGTTACTGAAGACTGATCCATTAATTTCTTAACGCAGGGTTGCATTGAGT
Source organism: Erpetoichthys calabaricus (assembly GCF_900747795.2). Classification (NCBI taxonomy): domain Eukaryota; kingdom Metazoa; phylum Chordata; class Cladistia; order Polypteriformes; family Polypteridae; genus Erpetoichthys; species Erpetoichthys calabaricus. The sequence goes on from NC_041401.2 coordinate 170,918,111, forward strand.
GGCACCTATCCATGGAACACTGGGCACAAGGGAGAAATAATTTCTGGACATGGTGCCAGTCTGTTATAAATGCTATCAGAAGCACACCAAACTACTTTAGACTAAATGATCCAATGCAGGATTCACCTTTAATTTGTGACAATAATAAGCTACTGTATAATCTTGCAATGGGCGGCATGGTGGTGCAGTGGGTAGTGCTGCTGCCTCGCAGTTAGGAGACCCAGGTTCACTTCCCAGGTTCTCCCTGCGTAGAGTTTGCATGTTCTCCCCGTCTCCGCGTGGGTTTCCTCCGGGTGCTCCGGTTTCCTCCTACAGTCCAAAGACATATAGGTTAGGTGCATTGGCGATTCTAAATTGTCCCTAGTACTGTATGTGCTTGGTGTGTGTGTGTATGTGCCCTGTGGTGGGCTAGCGCCCTGCCCAGGGTTTGTTTCCTGCCTTGCACCCTGTGTTGGCTAGGATTGGCTCCAGCAGACCCCCGTAACCCTGTAGTTAGGATATAGCGGGTTGGATAATGGATGGATGGATAATCCTGCAACTTTATTCTGCTTGCCTCTCAGTGACAAATAATATTTGCAGAGGTGTGACCAGAACATCATGTGTGGGTGGGCATTTGGCTTGTCTGGGGGGGGGGGGGCAAAAAATATCCATCCATCCATCCCCATTTTTGTAGGGGGGTCAAATAATAATAACAACATAGTTTTATATAACATATAAAAGCAAAAATTGTGGCATAAATCATAACCTATTGTTCAATAAAATTAACAGAGGCAATGGAACTTGTATTATTATTTTTTGAGAACAAATATAGAACTACATCTACAAGGTAAATATCAATAAAGTCAAATGTATACAACATATGAGAGCAAGAACAGAAACGTGGCTTATTGCAGTCATGGGAGGCTATAGGACATCAGTTTCCAGTGTTTAACCTGGATATTATCTACAGGACCAGTCTGCGGTTACTCTTGGCAAATTCTGAAATAAATTCATTCATGTCTAGATTTTCTGTGATGTTTTTCTCATGTGCCAGAATGACTAAATTTCTCTTCCTTGAATGCAGCATTGTTCAGCGGAGTGGAGTGAGAATGCGGTTCAAAGTAGAGAAAGAGCTTTCGCATGCAGCTGAAGACACACCGATGATGAGTACTGTGATGTAGACATGGCTCTGACGTGCGGGATACTAGACGCGTGTTTGTGGAAGCCGACACCGTCTTTTTCTAGAGCTTTTTTCCAAATAGTGTAGCCATGTTTGGTGAATATGTCCTCGCGGTCTGAATTGGAAACACTAAATTTATAGCAGGCAAAGCAAAAGCTGCCATCACGAACAACAGAATATTCAAGCCAGGGTCGAGACTGATACCAGCTTGCACTAAAACATCTGAGTGTCTTTCCGAATGCACGCTTGGGATAATTAATTAAAATGGTCTGGGATGGGCTATCCATATTTAAGTCAGGCAGACCGGACTGTATATTTTGTTGAAGGCAGAGGTTTGGAGTACCCGACACGGGCACAGAGCTGGAGGATTGTGTAGGCTTATCTACATCTTTTGGAGTTTCAGTTCCCGATGTGGGTGCGCTGTGCTAGCAGCGGTGTTGGGGTCAACCGTGGAGCCAGCAGCTTGTGGAGGGACAGATGTTGAAGATGTCTGCTTTTTAATAAGCCACCAATGCATAGCCTTTGGTGTTACCAACCAGAAAATAAAAGAAGAATGGAACATATACGCTGTTTTAATTAAAGAATGCGGTCAACAAGTTCAAAACGTGCTGCAAAATGTGCAGCGAAGTGAACTGTGAGCAGCACGGTGCCTGTCTACAGGAGGAGACACTGACGGATACACCCCAAATTCAAACGGGCCGATTGGAAAGCAACTCAGTTTTGAAAATCAAATGTTATTCTTCTCCGGAGTTTTCATTTCGCAGGGGGAGGCATGGCTTGTCCCTGGGGGGGGGCAGTGCTCACCCCAGCCCCCCCCGTGGTCACACCTCTGAACATTTGGGACAAAGACATATTTTTAATTGATTTATAGATAGATAGATAGATAGATAGATAGATAGATAGATAGATAGATAGATAGATAGATAGATAGATAGATAGATAGATAGATAGATAGATAGATAGATAGATAGATAGATACTTTATTAATCCCAAGGGGTTTAAAATTACAATTCAAACAATTGAGACATGATTAAAGTGCACATTGCAGACTTTGATATTGCCATACCCCAGAAAAAACACTTTCAAAGGGTCATTGTTGATTTCTGTCCCACATTGTTGACTTTTTTTCTCACAATGATTGACAAATTAACCTCCCATGTTAGAAATCTGACATTGAACTTCAACTTGCCTGTCACCTACACAACCTGCTCTTCAATGTATAAAGATGAAACTTTCAGATTATTTGCTAGCAAAATGAAGTCGTTACTCATTGTATACAAGAGTGCTGATAAAAACCATTCACCTCCAGGGCAGGCACATTCATGGAGGTGGGGTAAGATATGGTACTGTTCAGCCAGAAAAGAGATTCAATAGCAAAAAAGACAAAGAGTAAGTTACTGTATATCCAAGTGATGAAAAATTATGTTAAAAGTATGTACAAGAATATTCAAGGGTTCCAAATGCATCACATGTTTGGTGAACTAACTGCTGTATAGACAAAGCAGTACAAGTGTAAGTGTGTATTAGACGAGGGGTTAAATATCAGTTGCTAATTATGACAGAGGTTAGAAGACAGGTTTGTACCCACTGAAGCAAACTAACAGCACATTTCTTTGCACAAACATTACAAAGGCTATCGTAGAACAGTGTAGAAATGTCTTCTTTTTAAGTGAAAAATTAAAACAGTATATGTAAAAATAACAGCAAACTGACTAACACGAAGATCACTCAGGCCCATTGGTTTTCCTGCTGGCCTGCTTCAGTACATCTGAAGTTTGGAGGTGCTTGTGTCAAAGTAGGTGACAAATCCTCTGTTTTCAGAAGCAGAAGAACTGCAAATTTCAAGAGAAACTTGTTTTTTTACTGTTTTAGAGGTGAGAAAGATACTGATCTTGCTTTTAGTTCGAACACAATGGTGCCTGCCTCAAATGTTCGAGTTCACACAGTCTGCGTTGTGAGGAGCAGGGTGGGACTCTGAATCGATCGATCATTTCTATGACTGAGATGCGGTCTTAGTGTGAGTGGTGTGTTGCAGCTTTCAGAGTTGTGACTGCATCTATTCTAAGCGATACTTCTGGATCTAAACGTTGGAGTTCTCTCAATGCCTCATGCAAACATATAAGAAGAGAATACATAATCGTTTTGTTTCCCTGAGGTTATAACAAGATTGCAGAAGTACTGCAGTCTGGGTAGGAGTTGACTTTTGTATTTAACCTTAAGTGAATACTAAGCAAATTAAAATTTGATTTTTCAGATGACTTTTCTGGTAAAGGGTGGCACGGTGGAGCAGTGGTAGTGCTGCTGCCTCACAGTATGGAGACCTGGGTTCGCTTCCCGGGTCCTCCCTTTGTGGAGTTTGCATGTTCTCCCAGTGTCTACGTGGGTTTACTCCCACAGTCCAAAGACATGCAGGTTAGGTGTATTGGCGATCCTAAATTGTGCTTGGTGTGTGGGTGTGTGTGCCCTGCGGTGGTCTGGTGCCCTGACTGGGGTTTGTTCCTGCCTTGTGCCCTGTGCTGGCTGGGATTGGCTCCAGCAGAACCCCGTGATCCTGTGTTAGGATATAGCGGGTTGGACGATGACTGACTGACTGACCTTTTCTGGTAAATAAGAAAGATGCAGGTCATCAAGGACCTACTAAGAAATTTGATACTGCTGGAACAAAAAATAAAAAAATTCCACTTGAATAAAACCATTTTGATGGTCAATACTCAGATTCTGCTCTTCACTGAGAGGCTCCTTAGTCTCCAAAATTTAATAAATACTAAGACAGCCACCTCCTTTTGAAAAAGAGTTTTATGGCTGTCATTTACAAATAGTAGCACAGTAGCATAGGGTTCTAAAATTCAGGTATCTGAGTTTTCAAGAGGAAGGGCCACCAGGAAACAAAAAACAAAATCTGTAGGCTCACGTTGGTGAAGTGATGTGTCCTTCGATGCCTCAATGGCACCTGGTCAGAATGTCATTTGTCAAATACTGCGATTAAGCAGTAAAAAATGTTTTTGCTTAACAGAGATTTTTCAGGTAAGGAAGACAGAAGTGTTGAAGTAACGCAGTTCTGTTCACTACCTATGGCGCTGGAGAGTGGCAACATTGTGCACATGCAAGTGAGAATTTCACTGAACACATGACGATCATGAGCCTGTGACCTTTGAACTCGTAAATCAAGCAGGCACTGACTGCTTCTACACGTTTACATGAAGTTTTACAATCAGCCTTCCAGTTGCTTACAAACTCATCTCCTGTTCAGATTCTTTCCTATGAATTTCCTCCCAACCATCCATGCATTTTCTAAATGTGCTTCATTTCAATATTTACATTTTTATGGTAAAACGGAATTAACTTAATTTGATTACGTTACAAAACATTTGTTTAAGTCCACAAGTATTTGTCCAAATACTTTTCAGCCCCTGAAAAAAGGGGGGCCATGTATAAAAATGTCCATCATTCCTAAACAGCTCATACCATATTTTTGGTAAACCCCTTAAATTAAAGCCGAGAGTCTACTCTTCAATTAAATAATGATTGCTTTATTTCAGATCCATTTTGGTGGCATACAAAGCCTAAATTATGAAAATTGTGTCACTGTGCAAATACTTATGGACCTGACTGCACCTTAGGAGGAACAATTGCAATACGGTTTATTTGTGATTTTCAAAGGATTTTCAGAATGCTGTGTTAGCTGGGTAATTAAACATAATAATACTAAGACCCTATAATATCTTATTTCCTTCCTTTCCGATCTGCTGTTTAATGTTGTATTAACATCAGATAATATTAATATGTTATTCTATTTGCTTGATGCCTTTATAAAGGACTTAGGGTTTGTGCTTAGTATGGGCAAACTGCACAATTTAAACATTGACTGACTGAATTGTAGAATCACACATTAGGGTTTGATGCCAGTGGGAGACTGGGTAAAATGAACCATTATTATACCCTATTGTACAGCACAAGCTTGTCATGAAAAAAAGGAAAATGTCATATGCAGGTCAAAAGCGAACTTTGAGGCTTCACAGATAAAAGAAAGCATCTCTAGGTCTATTTTCAAGACAAAGCTTGAGGGACAGGGTGGGCACTTTTGTACCTAATTTTCTAAAGTGGCTTAATTTGCCAAAGTCAATGCTAATTCATGCTACTAACATCTGGAGACAAGAATACACATACACTGGAGAGACTTATAATTTACTTTGTGCAGCGCATTGTCGACTGATTTCAGGATGCCAGGTCTTGCTCACTTTGTCAGTCTTCATCTTCTTCATTTTTTTTTATGTAGAATAGGTCCCCTCATATGCTGAGTGTTGTTTTGTCAATATAGAGTATTCTATTCAAGTATAACACAAGCAACAATAGAAGAACGCAAATCCTGGTAATGCAGTGACATAAAACCAGGAACTCAAAAGGAGAGCAGGGCATTGGGGCGAAGTTACGTGGTGATCACTGGGAAAAAATAAGTGGATGTGTAGATTGAAATGGAGACATAAATGTCTGGAAACACAATGGCACAGTTAGAAAAGAAATGAATCCAATATTTTCAGGGTAACATCTGGGCACAATTCATGTGAGATCCTCTATGAGAGCACTGCGCCCCACATGTGAGTGGGCAGACAAAGTACTAAGGCCTTTTTTTACCCTCAGTGACAAATAAGGCACAGTGTTGTAGAACTGTAGCTAAGAATGAGGCGTGCTTGTTTTCTAACAGCTAAGCTGAGACAAGTGGGATGCACACAGATCTCTGCGTGTGAGAGCAACAAATAATAAAAATGATAAATAAAAGAAGTGTAAGCCAAAATGTAGATTCCATACTTTTTTTGAACAGTGTGGGGCACATTTAAGGGACTCTAGGGGGATTTACTTCCCCTCTCCACCTAATTATGAGACTCTCATTAACCTGCCTGTGCTATAAATGATTGATACTAAAAGTTGTTCTACAGAATGTAACGATATTTGTAAAGTGCATTGGGATGGCGTTCATTAAACAAAGTCACTATAGTTTGTCATTTTGATTTTATTTCAGAATGTGTGCAACAGCAGACAGGCCAACAAAAACTCATAAAGTATGTCTTAAGTACTCTTTTCATTACCAGTCAGGAATTTGCATTTCTCTACCTGCTTAATAGCAATTAAAGAATTCAAAGCAAAATACCATTCTCAAGTGATGTTCAAGGGTCGTTTTGCCAGAGCCAGTCCCTTGACTGTTGTTGTCTCGAATCCTTGCCTTATTCTAGAGCCCCTCTAAAGCCAATCAAGTGTCAGATGTGCCAGACCGTGAGACCACCACCCCCTCCCCTGCCTCATACCCTATATGAGAAGGTGGTGATGTCACTTGCTGTACTTGCTCATCCTTAGCTCTATTACACTGCCATCAGGACTGTGAGTAGATATTCAGAGCTAATGATTTTTTTCATGCTCCTAGGACTGCTCCAGTACTTACAGGGGTCCATTAGCTTAGTTAATGTGTCAAGAATATGGAGAAGTATTACAAACATTTCACTTTATCCTGGCTCATGTGTTTCCTAAATGTACTCTAAATTCATTTGGATATATGTTGGAAACAGTCCAGTGGATTCTAGAGAAATGTACCTATTATGTTATGCTTCCCCCTCACTGAGCAGATGTGCTAAAATCTGGACAATAAGTAAGTAAGTTAAATAAATACTTCGGCCATTTATCATTTCTCACAGAGTTACAAAGCACTCATTTACTGGGCTCTAGTGATTAAGTTATTAGACAGAAGAATGGCAAAAGGTTGTGATTTCAATACTGTCTGCTTATAATTTGTTAGATAGACAATACGTACATGTACAGTATAGTGGATTCAGAAAGTATTCAGACCCCTTTGCTTTTTGTTATTATTTTGCTAAAATCACTTAAATTCATTTTTTACCCACATCAAGCAACGCTCAGTACCCCAGAATGACAAAGCAAAAGCAGGATTTTAGGATTTTTTGTAAATTTATTAAAACTTAAAAACTGCACTATTACAGTGACACAGTATTCAGACCCTTTACTCAGTATTTAGTTGAAGCACCTTTGGCAGCGATTACTGCCTGGAGTCTTCTTGGGTCTGACGTGACAAGCTTCACACACCTGGATTTGGGGATATTCTGCCTTTCTTCTCTGCAGCTGATCCTCCCAAACTCTATCAGGTTGGGTGGAGATCGTTAGTGGACAGCTGTTTTCAGGTGTCTCCAGAGATATTCTATTGGGTTCAAGTCCGGGCTCTGGCTGAACAACTCAAGAACATTCCCAGAGTTGCCCATAAGCCACTTCTATGCTATCTTGGCTTTGCGCTTAGGATCATTGTCCTGTTGGAAGATGATCCTTGGGCCCATTCTGAGGTCTAAAGCGCTTTGCAGCAGGTTTTTACTGAGGATTTCTCTGTACTTTGCTACATTCAGCTTTACCTCCACCAGTCTGCCTCTGAAAAGTAACTCCACAGCTTGATGTTGTCACCACTATGCTTCAGTGTTAGAATGGCATGGCACAGGTGATGCTGGTGCCTGTTTCCTCCAGACAAAATGTTAACCTTGGTTTCTTCAGTTTAGAGAATCTTATTTTTGACAGTCTGAGAGTCCTTTAGGTACCTTTTGGCAAACTCCAAAATGGCTCCCATATGTCTTACTGAGGAAATGCTTCTGTCTGGCCAGTCTGTTATAAAGCCCAGATCAGAAGAGTGTTGCAGTGATTGTTGTCTCCACTCAGGTTCTCCAGAACTCAACCTGACTGCCCACTGTGTTCCTGGTTACCTCTCTTACCATGCCCCTTCTCCCACGATTGCTCAGTTTGGCCAGGTGACCATCTCTAGAAATAGATGTGGTTGTTCCAAACTTCTATTTAAGATTTATGGAAGCCACTGTGCTCTTGAAAGCGTACAATGCGGCAGGAAGTTTATGTAGTCTTCCCCTTACTGTATAAAGGCAGGTGTGTGCCCTTCTTAAAAATGTACAATCGACTGAATTGACCTCCAAACATCTCAATGTATCAATAGATACATCTGAGCCAAACTTCAAGTGTCATAGCAAGGGGTCTGAATACTTGTGTCATTTTGATATTTCCCTTTTTTATATTTAATAAATTTGCAAAAAAATCTAAAATCCTCTTTTCACTTTTCATTCTGGGGTATTGAGTGTTGCTCAAGGTGGGTAAAAAATGAATTTAAATGATTTTTACACAAGGCAACAACAAAATAAAATGTGAAACATGTGAAGGGGTCTGAATAGTTTCTGAGTCCACTGTATGCATGCATGTATATGTATGGAACCAATGTGCAAGAGAGACTTCTTCTTAAAAGGATTGATGGCCTACGAGTGGAAAACAGTGAAAAGAATGCAATCAGTACAAATTCAAGATACAGGATTCAGTATCTAAATCTTGAGATACAGAAATCCCAATACTTGATGGTAATCACATACAGACACCAGTATCAATGCTGATTAAATATGAAATCTAGGGTAGTTCCAATAAAAAGGGTGTAGTGTATGGACATGAGAGGATCACCTTCCAGGCTCAGATAAGGTATGCAATAACCCTCTGGGACAAGAGGGGGCACCAGCGCTAACAATACCATCTCTTTTTTCCTCCATAGCTCCAAGAAGCTGCCCAAGGAAGGCACCTCAGCCACACCCCCACTCAACTATGCCACACCTCTTCCAGTCTGGACAATATACTGTATATCTGATGCCTCACAGATGATGGCGTCTTAGTTGGAGGAACCACTTCCAGCATAACAGAGCTCCCAGACTCTGATCCACTCAATACGGTCGAGAATTTACAAAAGCCACTGAGGTTTAAGAGGCAGATTTTACACCTGTTTTCCCCACCATTTGTATCCTCCATTTTGGACACTGATAGTAAATGGGATGACTTGATTAGTACTCCAACATTTCTTTGATGCTCCTCTACCTTAATTGTCTTCCACAAGGATATATTCATTTTCAGGTCAGGCAAAAAAACTCACTCTTTCTGTTTTCATCAAGGTGCTAATCAAACTCAAAAACCCAGCACTTATTGTTTAATGTACAACACCTTAGTGCTAATAAATCATAAAAGCCAGTTCCTGAAGCTAACCCGAAACAAATACAACTATATTTGAATCATCCATCCATCCATTATCCAACCCGCTACATCCTAACTATTTGAATCATCAAACATTCAAATCTTTGCCTAATCAGAAGCAGTCAGGGTGAGAATTAAGTAATACCAGTTGGAATCTGAAACCAGGCATTGGCAGTCAGAAAAATCAGAAACTGATACTTACTCAAAAAACAAAATCAGTTATAGTTAGACTAAGGAGCCAGGACTTAATATGGCTCTTGATAAATAAAAATAGTAATAAAAGTTATTCAGACAGAGGAACCTGTACTCACAGAAACATCTTCAGTATGTGAGTCAAAGAAAAACTCTCAAGTGCTAAAAAAACAGTAAACAAAACAGCACCTGATGTTACCCAAACCCAAAAAGAAGGAGCTGATACTGTTTAGACTTCAAAAAACAGTGTAAATCAGACAAAGAATCTACTACCTGATCCTATGCAGACAGAAAAAGTAAAATGTGAATCTCGACAGACAGCTAAATTAGAAAGTGATACTAGTTTGACACAAAAAATCAGCGTTAAAAGAGAGAAAACCAATCAGGCACAAAACAAACAAATACGTTAAGTGACTCACAGAAATCAAAGCATTTTCTGATTCAACTCCAAAGCATTATTAGTGTCAAGTCACACCTTGAAGTTGATGTTTACTGCTACTTGGACACACAAATTGGTACCTAAGGGTAATGAACTTTAATAAGTAAGTCACTTATCTGAAGGAGGACCTTGTGCAAGGTTTATACAGAAACCAGCATCAACTCATACTCATTATTCTATGCTTAATGCCAGTCAGCCATGCTAACCAGTACCATCATGTCTCACCTTTGAAAACACATACTTCTTCACTTTCAGTCCTATTCTTCCATACACTGTCTGCAGTTTATCATGCTTTCTATGAGTCATCTGCCTTTAGTCACACAATTCTCTAATTAGAAATGCCTAGAAACATGAATTACCTGGCAGGTACGTAACAGCAAGACAACTACTGGGTTTAAACAATACTAATCTACCCTTCTGGCCTCAGTCATTCTGCCTTTGAATCTTTGAGGACGGCTTTTGTGCTTATGAAGCTGTGGGATTTCGGACCTTTCTGCCTTTTTCAAGTGAATTTGTTGTTGTTTTCCTGCAATGTGTATTTCAAACACTACACCTCTTCCTTTTAGAAATACAACTGTTTGCTTGTTTTATCTGCTTTCCTGGCTTCTAGCTCTACTGTGCCTGAATACATCCAGCTTTTAGCACTGTGTCGTGCCTATCCCTCTCCCTAAAGCACTGCTGGGTCCTCTATAGCTCTCCTCCCATGTGGAACTGACCCTGCTGACGGTAAAGGTGGTCAAGTGTGCTTGTTTGTGGCATACAGTTATCTAAGAATTAGATATGACAAATAGAGTATTTAATGCAAGCTTAATGCTAGTCACTCAGGAATAAACAATGCATAACAATAGTCAGGCACAGAAATCAGTAACAAAACTAATGTTACCCACAACCCAGTATCTGATGCTAACAAGAGGAAGAATCAAGAGTCAGTCAGACACAGAAACTACACCTGTTAACTGATACTAATTAAGCACAGGAAAAAATGTCAATTTATTTATAGAGTACATTTAAAACAACATCAGTAATGCTGCAGCTAAAGTGCTTTACAATAAAATATACAATAAACATAAAAAAAATAGAATAAACACAATAAAACACAATACCATCCAGCTATAAGTTGAAACAAAACACATGACTAGGAGGATGGTCACAGAAAGCGAGAGAATAGCTCGTTTTAAACAGTTGAATTGAGGGGGACTCCTAAATGTAATGAGGTAAAGAATTTCACAGGTGAGGTGCAGCAGCTGCAAAAGCCCTGTCCCCCTTAGTTCTACAATTAGTGCACGGGACAACAAGAGACAACTGACCAGTAAATCTAAGATGACTGGATGGCTGGTGTATAACACACAATTCATATAAACAAGTGAGAGCATACCCATGTATTGATTAAAAAAACAGAAGTAAAATTTTAATATCAATTCTGAAACTAACAGGCAACCAGTGTCAAGAGACTAAATTGGAGATACAGAATCAAACCTTCTTGTCCCAACCAAAAAACAGGCAGCAGCATTCTGGACCAACTGTGCCTTCGGTATCTGGGTTTTGCTGATCCCAGAATACGAGTTGCAGTAATCAAGCCAAGAAAAGATAAAAGCATGAGTAACTTTCTCAAGATCCCTAGGAGTTAAAAGAAGGCTTAACCTTGGCTAAAAGACAAAGCTAAAAAAAGCAACTCTTGGCCACAGAATTGATCTGCTTCCCAAAAGAGAGATTACTGTCAAAAATAACCCCAAGATTCCGAACATGAGGTTTGCAAAAGTCCGCCATAGAGCCAACAAGTGCCTTACAGTAAGAAAATACATTTCTGAGTCGACTCAGACACTGAAGCCGGACCAAAACTAGTCAGACAAAGTACGGTATGCTAATCAAGCTCAGAAAGCAGCGTTAGCCATAGTATGCACTAGTGCCTGGTGCTAGTCGGTCTCACAAAGCTGCTCAAAGACAGTTACAGAAAGATACAATTCCCAGTGCTATAAACCTGAACAAAACTGAGAATGATGTACTTAGAATACTGGAGAATGACTGTGAATTAGTCCAAGAGACAAGTACCTGGAGATAACTAAACAGTATCAGATTGAAGTACCCATGTGCATCCAGTCACATGCTCAAAAATGAATTTTAGGGTATGTTGTAATTGCACAGTTGACGTAAAAGACTTTATTCAAAGTTAGCAAGTTTTACGGCTTTACATATTCCTTTCTAGTCAAAGTGAATTACATTAATGTGTGTCAAATGTACAATTTATGTTGATTGGCTATTCTAAATTGGCCCTAGTTTGTGCTTGTTTGTGTGTGTCCTGCGGTGGGTTGGCACCCTGCCTGGGATTGGTTCCTGCCTTGTGCCCCGTGTTGGCTGGGATTGGCTCCAGCAGACCCCCCGTGACCCTGTGTTCGGATTCAGCGGGTTGGAAAATGGATGGATGGATGTTTGCAATGTAAATGGATGGAATTGCTTTAAATACCTGCACTAATCCCACGTATCATTTGTAGGGTATTGTCAATGCCCAGTTACCTTAGGTTGACCTTTTTCAAAATTATTGTTCTTAAGCTTTAAATCTTATTTTGGGAAACTTCTCTCTGTATACAGCAACTTTAAGTTGATTCAAACAAATATAAGTATATTTCTAGGCTTTATGTATCTGTTTCTAACAAAATCAACATAATTTTGTTGGACGCCACACATATTTAAACAAAGCCAATGAATCTCACTGGCATAGAATAGAAAGTCATGCAGCCATGTTGACCAGTGTACCGGTCCGCCCAAATCAATTATTACATTTTTATAATTTGCCAAACCGGATAAAGACACTTGAACAGAGTGATTTTTTGGGATTTTTTTATATGGTTGTGCATTTTTCAGTTATTAATCCTGGCACACATGCCTTATTTGCATAAGGTTAGTTAAATTGTAATCCCCTTTTTGTTAAGATACTGCACAGACAGTTTTGGGGGTCTTCATCCATTTGTACAGTGTCAGACAAAGATAATCTTTGCATAGAAAATAACTTTTTAGAATTGCCAAAGATTTGTGTAGTTATGAAAGTAGCTTTGGGCTCAAGTGTCTTCAATAATCTAGCAAACCAACTGAACATCCCATGTCACAAATCATGGAGAAGATGTTTTATGTGACACTTTGATTGTACCATCTGATGGAAGAAGTTACTTGACTGTCCAAGTCCTTCAGGTTGGCTTACTGTATCTTTTTTAGGTTAGTCTGGTATTGTCCGAGAAGTACTACTATGTGTAAGGCAGAGATGTGCATATAGGGATGGCTACTGAGTGCCATTATGAATAATGCTGCACATCACCTCTCTGACACACTAACACTTTCAGCCAAAGAATTAGTCAGCAAAGTGGGTCAGGAAACACTACAGGGGCTCCTTTAGACCTACGGCAATATGCCTGTATAATGCCTCACTGCGACTGCGATTGCCAAGTCAAAAGTTTTCTTCTTTTTAATTTTCTTGCTTTTTAGTCATTCTGTTGTGTGTTCATACCATAATATGTGTGTATATATATTTATTTATCTATTTATTTAAAGAGCTTCTGTGAAAAGCTATATTTCCCCCAGGGACAAATAATGTTCTATCTATCTATCTATCTATCTATCTATCTATCTATCTATCTATCTATCTATCTATCTATCTATCTATCTATCTATCTATCTATCAAATAGTGCCTTTTCATATCCATCTATAATCTAGAATAAAGTTACTTCCAAAGTTTAAGAGAAATTAAAATTTTGGCACTAATTTGTGTCCATGATTAAAATATCCTACAAAATACAGCCTTCACTTCTTTTGAGCCACCACCCACCAAAAGGTGTGTACATGTCAATGGTGGGATTGCTTCTAATGATAAATAAATCTTAGTTAATAACGTGATAGAGTAGTTTTTTTACCACATGATTGGATGTTGTACATTAGATTTACACAGCTGGTTTAGATTAGGTCAAATTAATTTAATTAAATGGAAAATAGGTGTCATATTAAGTAAATCCAACAATTTATTATATTCAATTAGCTTTTATTGCAATAACAAGTTGGACCTACACGTTTGTTTTCTATTAGAGCTACAGTACCTAGACATAAAACAATGACTGATAGATGCAGGATCCACTAGCCGATGCTAATTAAAATACACTAGCTTAAGACAATTATACATGTAAACGAGTGCCATGAGCCAGTCCACTGAGGAACAGGCAGGGACCAGTATGTGATCACCTCCAGAACGTTCTCTATAATGCTGTTCGAAACAGAAAGCGGTACGTGATGCTACTAATTCTCAGTGTTAACCACAGAAACTAGTGCCTGACAACAGGCTTTATTCTATTAAAACTAGTTGCCTACCTATTGCTCACCTGAGAGCTGAGCATACAAAATCCAGTTATAAAGTAAAATCCTATTTGAGCCTAGTCAGCCACACAAAAACGTACCTTTGCAGGCTACCCCTCATAATCCGTTCAGCAATGCCAATCAAGCCCGGACTTAGTATTCAAGTGCAACTCGGAATCTGTTCTCGCTATAAGACCTCTAAATCACGAATGGGCTCCAAATTCGTTACGATGACATAGGACGGTGGCCCAGGTAAGGACACCTGTCTGCCACATTTCATAAGTAGAAGAAAAAAATCTTAAATTCTAGTCACTCACGTACTCGTACTTCGTCTTCCGCTCGCGCTTTGCGCTGGAGAATCTCGTGTATACCGCTGTCATGGAAACGACGCTAAGCGGCTATCCGGGGTAGTGCGCGTGCGCGCGCTGACTAATAGGTAGGCTGGCCTCTCTCAGCGTTCCACGCGTAAATTGAACCGTGCAGTTCAACTGCGGAGAGATTTGCGAAGTGAAATAAATATGCAGTTGTCCACGGGACGTGGATATATGGAGGGATGGAATCTGAAGTGTTGTATATTATGACGGCAGAAGACCCTTTTGACGAAGCATTTTAAAACCACGTCAAGTACCGGCTTTTTATTCAGGTACAATTTGTAGCAATTAAGCCTTACATTTTAAAGCCATTTGTTCTGGTGGAATGGAATAAAATAGTTACCATGAATGCGCATATACAAACAGGGGTATTTATATAATACTAAAGACGCATTAAAAAGTTAAACTCTCAGCCGTGCATTAGCAAGTCAGACTTGTGAACAGTGCAGAATAGACAGAGATGGTGACGGTTCTGCTTTCTTATCAGAAACTGCAATGTAATCAGTTTAAATTGCAGAATACAGACGATGGCAATGGGCAATTAACGAATTATTAGGAACACTGTACTAACAATGGATGGGACCTCTTTTTGCTCTCATTTCTTCATGGCATGGATTCCACAAGATACTCCTTTTGAGATTCAGGTCCATGTTAACTGCACATTCATGCTGTAAATCACCTGTCCATCCACATCCCAAAGGTGCTTTACTGGATTCAGATTGGTTAATTTGGGAAGGCCACTGACGAACATTGAGCTCTCTGCTAGCATAGGGTTCAAGGCGTGTAAACTCTTAAAAATAATGGTTCTTTAATATCACTTTATGGTTCTTTTCTGGGTTGTGTGGTTCCTTGTAGAACCAGCACTGTTTCATTCGTGGAAGAGTTGTTTGTGCTTTAAAAAGCTTCCTAATATGTAGAAAAAAACCTGAAATCTTTCATGTATGGTATGCTACCTAGCAGGACACTCACAGATTAAGAAAAATCAGTTTAGTCTGTGTAACTGTATGCTGCAAGAGTCCTTTTAAAATCATTACCCTTAATCTTTCACAAATCTATTACCATCTGTTCATGGTTATTTACTGTATGGAGCCTGTTAAGGATCTAAATAAATAAGACTGCTTTCTGGAACTTCCACACAGATTGGTCTTTTGGGAACCAAAAATGGTTCCCCTGTGGCATTGCTCTGAAAAGCCACTTTGGCACCTTTAGTTTTAAAGGTGTAGTTAAATCTGTCCCATGCTGGATCACTTTCAGACCTCATGCGAACTGCTCCAGGGTTCACTTGGTACCAAATAGAGATCTCCCTTTTCAAAAAAAAAAGAAAGTTTTGGTTGTTTTTTTGTCTGCCCTAGAGTGCATTTGGCATGTTCAAATCTAGTAAACGAACTGGACTTTCAGGGAAATCGTACCAGAGTTTCGAAAAGACTTGTCCAAACAAATATACAGGTTGAAAACCCAGTATATTATGGACTTTTAAAAGGTTCTTAAATCTTAAGTTTTAATGCTTCTAAAGTGTATTAATTGTTCCACCCTACACAAGCGTAGAGCAATGTTTCCCAACCTATTTTCTGTAGTGGCACACTTTTTGTAACCTAAATCGTCCCAAGGCACACTACTATTTTACTAACCACAAATACATATATATCTCATACACTTGCTCAACTGCCCAAAGGGGCTGGAATACCAGAGAAGCTGGTAAAAAAGGAGGTTTGAGATCAGTGTTCACAGAGACAGCACTTAGTGAGCACTTTGTGGCATCTCCAAGCTGCTTCACCCTTTTGTCTGCCCCTCTCTGCCTCAGAGGCAACTCGTATGCCCACTATCCATTAGCCCTGTGAGGCTCGCAGGTGACCACAAACCCAGGGCAGATGGACTCTAGCAACCAGGAGACATGTCCAAAGTGCTCTAACAGGGCGTTCACAGAGCTGCTTTTATGCCAGCTTCAGACAGCGCCCCACCACCTGTGGAGCTTGACCCTCTCAGGTTCAGACCCAGGTACACTACATTATTATTTCCACAGCACATATTGGTAGCTCTCATGACACACCACTGTGCACACTGGTTGAAAAACACTGGCATAGAGCTTTGCAATGAAAACTGAATAATAAATGGCTCTATCTTAAACAGTTTCTGGTGAATCAGTTATCTTTATTGCAAGGATCAGGCATAACAAACTCCTTAAATTTACAAGTCTTGCACCATTGATGTCATCAGTCAGTTGAAATGCAGAACTTGATTGGTCTTTGACTCCTTTTTTTTCAGTTGCTTGTCATTATCTAGAGGAAAAAAATATACAGAATTATTTACATGCTAAATATAGAGAAACCAATAATCTGTTATTAAATATATATGTAGCATTTGTCTAATTGTTAACATTATGGGCTTCAAATGCTCCAGATGACATCTGCTGGTCAAGAATGAAACACCTGCATGCTTTGAACCAGTCTTATTTTTTTGTTAAAATTTTTGTTAATACGTATTTTAATATATTAAAAAGGTAAAGCTTATGGGATAACTCTCCTTAGCCAAGATTCGATCTTGTTGAAGTATTGGGGAAAATAATGAAGAACTAAATCGACTGCAGATGTATTTTAGTAATTAATTCTGGGTTCCTATGCAGCTTTGTGTGCACCTTCAAAATTTTTTTCTATAAACATTAATTAATTAATTAATTAATTAATTGATACATTTGCACACAAAGCAACCTACAGATCAGGGGTGCATTAGTACAAGGTAAACACTTTCAATCAATAACAGAATAAAGTTTCCAAATGCATGTCCATACTCAGAATCGGGTTCTTGGGAATTCTTGACTAAATTCACCATTTATACATTTTACTTTCTTAGTAGAGGTCTCTGTGAAAACATCCACCCATCCATCCGTTATCCAACCCACTATATCCCAACTACAGGGTCACGGGGGTCTGCTGGAGCCAATCCCAGCCAACACAGGGCGCAAGGCAGGAAACAAACCCCGAGCAGGGTGCCAGCCCACCACAGTCTGTAAAAACATATAAGTCACAATTTTAGTTTAAGCCCAAAGCAAGAGCTAACCCTAAACACGGTGCAGCAGAACATTGCACCATTTGCATATGTTATCTCCAATTGACATAATAACCGGGCCTGTTTTCACGGGGCATGTCTCAGCAAGTGAAGTGGTGTATTTATAGTTCTCATGTCAAATAGCAGTATCAGGCGTGCCACGATGATTGCAGCTGCACAGTCACACAAATCCCTCTTCCACTGCTTATGGTATGTACAAGGCGGCACTTACAGCGTTGATCCAGTCAATGTAGGCTGACACCCGGGTAAATACAGTTGGCTTCTTTGCCATGTTGCACTTCAGGCCAGACCCGAAGCTGACGATGCCATGTACCTCCCAGGCCCTGTTAGCATTCTGGCAGTTAAGAGGACCACCAGAGTCACCCTGCCAAAGAGAATATGCAATTACTCAAAATGAATTCTCATTCCAACTGAAAAATATTTAGTGTGTGTTTTAGTAATGTGGAATGTTTAGGGAAATTATAATGTTAATGAAACAGTTTTGTTGAGCAAAGGAAGCATCATTCAGAATGAATTATATGTTGAAAGAATAATGAAATATTTTTGATAAAATCAGGAAAGAAAAATGACATGTGTTTGGATAATTAAAATCTGAATTAATATTTCAGACCTACAACAATTGAAAATAGTTTAAGGAAATAGCTGAAAAAGTGTTATTAGCATTTTAAAACATCTCCTTTCTAAACAAGACCAGAGGAACACTGAGAAATCTTACATTGCATCCTGACAGGTTTCCATCTCCTCCTGCACAGACCATGGTGCGCTTAACAGTGCCACCCCACCAGTCTGGTTTGCTGCAGATGTCGTAGCTGACCACAGGCAGTAGGGCTTGCTGTAGGTTGTCAGCCAGGGGACCATTGGCTTGGAGAAAACAATAAGAACAAATGTTTCTCAGATTGAAACAAACTGAACTAATAGCTATCTGAGGGCACATGCCCATTAGTGCAGTAAAGCAGTATTTGCTGATACACAGTCTCCTATAATAAGTCTGTCTGTGAAGGTCTTTTCTTTAAGCTTAGTGATTCTCTCAGTGAGTAGATTGTTTTAGTAATGAGTAGCATGCTGTCCTGTCATGGCTCACATTTTCCCATAATAAATCATTATATCCATTATACAGTATGTGTAAAGATCATAGCATTTTGTAAAACTCCAGTATAAATCATTCCTCAGTACATACTGTCCTGTCTGGCCATAGTCATGTAACATGAGTGACTTTCTATGAGTCTACTCCTACCAGGTCTACACAATAAATGCTGTGCTGCCCACTTGTGACAAGCATGCTTTGTTCAACAGTCAGGAAGAGCCATGGGGATTTGATAAAAGGAAACACTTACTATAGATACGCCCCCATCCAGTGATGTAGCAAGGGTAATCATTAGGCAGCTCAAGACCATCGAGGGGGAGACATGCCATTTGGATGCTGGTGCTGAGGGTGACGTGTTCCTTGAGTTTTATCAGGGCGATGTCATTTCTGCAAGAGACAGTCAGGCAAACCAAATTTTCACCATCTATCACATCAAGAAACTTGCAGGTGAAAGTGGTGGTCATCATCTATCCTTCTTGTGTTCTGCCATTTTTAACCTTTGACAAATTTTATGTTACTAGGGATAACAGTTATATTTGATTTGTGTCATACACACATTTATTTGGAGAAGGCGGCTGCCCAAAGTGCCATTTCCATGAACATAGATGAACTGTGAGAGCCAGTAATTTTGGGCACTTTTTGAAAAACTCCACCCAGCTCACCCAGAGAAAGACTGTCAGGTTCCTCTTCTTATGCTGGCACATTTAACAGTGCAATATGTGGAGCCTCACCAAAAGTGTACAAAGTTAAACCTGTAAGTTGTGATAAATACTCACATGATGAAGAGTGAGTTCCACTTCTCATGGACAAAGATCTTTTCTGCGTCAATTGCAACAGAGTTTGGCTCATTGTCATTCAGGTTGTACTTGCCAAGTACCACCCTGTATGTCCTGCTGCTGCTACAGAAAGAAAACCAAACCACATCAGCTATAAACATTCTTAGGATTCCCTGCCGCTGCAACTAGTGATATCAAGCAGGTTGGTCAAAGTTAAGACGCTGGAGCAAGATGAAGAGGGCAGGAGTCATCCGGCATTTCAGGATTACGTGCTGGTGGGCAATTTAATTTACTACTTGTAAGTGAGAACACACTCTTCAAAAGAGATTTCTTAAAAGCCTGCAACTGTAGGATTCATTGTCTAAGGCAGGGGTGTCAAACTCCAGGCCTGGAGGGCCGCAGTGGCTGCAGGTTTTCATTCTGACCCTTTTCCTAATCAGTGACCAGTTTTCACTGCTAATTAACTCCTTTTCCCTTCATCTTAATAGCCCTGTTTTTAAGGATTCAGTCCTCTGAATTGATTTATTTCTTCATGAAATGGCAGCCAAACAGAAATGAGACATGAAATGAGGCAACAGATGAGCAGCTAAAGTGGGATTTCAAACTCCAACTAATTTCACTCCAACCAATCTATTAATGAGAAGCTGATTCTTGCTGTTAATTAAGCCTGTTATTTAATTTTGTGGCCTATTGCTGCACTCGTTCTGCCACAGCAGACATTTCCAAAACTGTTGATTTTCTCTTCATCAAAATGTTTTGGTGACCTGAGAGATCAACCTTACCGAGACCTTCACTTTTCTTTATTTTCAGATATTGTGTGAACGGGCACATGTGAGCTGGTCATGTGGCGGCTCGTTGTGTCTCATTATTGTTTGGCTGCTAATTAAAAAAAGAGACAACTAAGGGGCCTGAGTCAAGTTAATTAAAACTAAAGCAAAAGAAGTTAATTAGCATTAAAAACTGGTCACTAATGAAGAAGATGGTTAGAATGAAAACCTGCAGCCATTGCGGCCCTCCAGGCCTGGAGTTCGACACCCCTGCCTTAGACAATAAATCCTACAGTTGCAGGCTTTTAAGAAATCTCTTTTAAAGAGTGTGTTCTCACTTACAAGTAGTAAATTAAATTGCCCACCAGCACGTAATCCTGAAATGCCGGATGACTCCTGGTCTAAGGGGACAGTTATACGCTGACATACACTGATATACTCCGTGGGAAACTGTCTTTTTGTGTGATCCTTTTGGGGGTCACAGTGCAAGGTCAGCCATTGTACAGCACCTCTGGAGCAATTTTCAGGTTAAGGGCCTTGCTCAAGTGATGTAGGATCCCTTCTGTTTGAATTAGAAAAAGCAGTATATTAGGAATAGCTGCCAACACACTTTTATGTGATTAGCCTGTAGAAAAAAGAACCAAAAAAATTATGTAGGTCTATAAAGAGGCCTATTTTAATACGAGATATCTGTTGTCCTTGCAGATTACATTAAGTGAAATTAAAAATAAAAACTGTAAATCTGGAAAGATTACAAGCACTAAAAAAAAAAAATACTTGCCCTAAAATCTTGCACATCCATTATACACTGGTGGAGGTTGGTGGCAACACTTTGAAGAACTGATTTCAATGATGTTGTTTAAACTTTGCTATAAAATGGCTTTGAATCTTGTTTTTTTTTAAACACCATTTCATATCATTCTGGTGCAGCCATGCAGGACAAGTAAAACATGATTTAGGGTCATGTTGCAATGGCAGGTGAGAATACAAGTAGAAAATGGCATAATCATTTTCAAAATGCACAATCAGAATTAGTCCTTTATGTTACACACGCATTGACTTCGTCATCTTTAACTTAAGTCTGAGTTGCAGTGATAATTTTTTTTATGTAACTCCACAGCTGATCCCACCGTAATGCCATTCTTAACAAAACTATGCTATACATCTAAAGCATTGACATTAACTCTTACTTCAAGTCTCATTTTAATATTAAGTGTTTACTTCTGCAGTTAAATGTCTACTTTTATTTCTTGAATGTATTGATGGACTCTTTTGTTTTTCCAAAATATTCTTATACCGCATATACTCTGATATCACTGACTGAAGCAATGTAAAATAAAGGCTGATTGACTGAAACGATATTGGTAAAGAACTGGAAAAGTGGTTTGAAGAGATGGAATCCTTCCAGGTTGCTTTCTGAATCTAACAATGGCTTGTATGCCAACCTCTGGTCTCGGTGTCTAAAGTGCTACAGAATGGCATACATTTAGAAACTCAAACTGCCAGCATCCTATGCAAAAATAAATAAAAAAAAAATAAAAAATTAAAAAAGACTAGCATCTAGCAGGGGCAGAAGCTGTGAAGAATATAAATTAGTTAAAAGAAAAAGGAATGACAAGGGTTTAGTCATGTAATTGTGTAGTTAATTATTGTTTGAATGTAAATATCACATTGCTGGATTACCTTGGCATTTTGTTTTAGAATTCTCTGCCCTTTTAGTAGCATCACCTCCCTTCATTCTCAATGATACGCTGTAAGCACACATTGCACTTGGGACCCTTGTGCTCAGTGAAACGCGACATTCTGTTTTCTCTTACAGTATGGAGAAAAAACACGATGAGCGGACAGCTTATAATCACCTCTGTTACCCTTGACTGGTTTCAGCACTGTCAATGGTTTTTGTACTCAAAGGGCCATGGATAAATTAAATCTAATTTCTTGGCTGTCTACATTGCTGCAATTTTCTGGCAAAGTTTGTAGTTTGTTTTTTTTTTTCTTTTTACCTGATGCAGTGGGCAGCTGTCAGCACCCAGTTGGTAGCAATCAAGGTTCCTCCACAGGTATGGCCCCAGTCTCCATTCTTTGAGTACTGTAGAGAGATCTAATTCACAAAGAAGAGGAAATGTGAGAATTTCTCATTTGTTTTGCTGTATTCTGTGAGGAAAATGGAACAATAATTATCGCAGTCACATACAAGCTACCTTACAGTGATGATCTGAATGCCATATTACTAGTAGCAGACAGGTCACAATCTCCTTTATCAGATAACTTGGAATTTGTGACACCTGAAATGTTTAGCAATAGCCTTCTGGGATTGGATACTTAACTTGGGCATCACTAATTCTTCTGAAGGTCACACGTTAAATCTTGTTTGGTGCCAGCTCAGTGGAGCTTACAGAACATACTGTAGGCTGAAAACATTGTACTTATTGAGCAGTGAATTAAGAGCCAAAAACTGGGGCAATACTGGTGCATCTAAAAACGTGAGTTGAACTGGAGACTGATGGTGTCAAATACAATCCATGTTGGGCAGACAAACTAATAAGAATTTCAGTGTAATCTGTAAACTCAACAATAGATTTGAACTTGCACTTGGATTTTGTAGGACATTTAAATACTGGGTAACCCACTGAGGAATGTTGGTGGAAATTAGGAGATATCCAAGAAGCTATCAAAGAATTTATTTAACGTATCAGTAAATTTGTACTTCTCTCTGTGAAATCCTTATTGTGATAGCTTGTACTAAACAGAAGTAGGAGGAGGCTGTGGTTTAAGGCCATCGTTCTGTGTTAGTGTGACACATTTGCCATGAATGTTTTTCGGAGAACAGATGCAACATGTTATGTGGCACATTGATGTGATACATTGTGTTTAATTGTAAGTGAATGGTTACCATGCCCTAGTGTGTAAACAAATAGCTATTCTTCTATAATTGACTGTGGAATTGCAATAGGCCAACTGTTGCCAAGCTCAGCTATCACTTTAGGATAGCATCTAAAATCTGTTAGCTGAAAATGAACAGATATTGTAGATAATTGGAGCAAAAGATGCCGTTTGCATTAGGCTGCATTCCAAACTACTCCATCGTTTCTCTTGTTCCCCATATAAGTCTGTGATTTTTCAAGACATTTTAACACACGTTGCACAGTACTCACTTATGTAGATGAAGGTCAAGAGTGCATCATTTGGAGGAATGTGTTTTGCCAAATTGCATCATTACATTAAGTTTATTTTGATCACTTGTTTGGTATAAAAAAAATATGCAGTAGTAAAATTTAACTGGGGCGGCACGGTGGCGCAGTGGGTAGCGCTGCTGCCTCGCAGTTGGGAGACCTGGGGACCTGGGTTCGATTCCCGGGTCCTCCCTGCGTGGAGTTTGCATGTTCTCCCCGTGTCTGCGTGGGTTTCCTCTGGGCGCTCCGGTTTCCTCCCACAATCCAAAGACATGCAGGTTAGGTGGATTGGTGATTCTAAATTGGCCCTAGTGTGTGCTTGGTGTGTGGGTGTGTTTGTGTGTGTCCTGCGGTGGGTTGGCACCCTGCCTGGGATTGGTTCCCTGCCTTGTGCCCTGTGTTGGCTGGGATTGGCTCCAGCAGACCCCCGTGACCCTGTTTGGATTCAGCGGGTTGGAAAATGGATGGATGAAAATTTAACTGAAGAGTTTTTAAGGAGCAAAGTTAAAATGTACACAAAGTCACATATTTGTCTGTAAACATAGTTTAATGGCGATCCTACATTGTCCCTAGTGCGTGCTTGGTGTGTGGGTGTGTGCCCTGCGGTGGGTTGGCACCCTGCCCAGGGTTTGTTCCTGCCTTTTGCCCTGTGTTGGCTGGGATTGGCTCCAGCAGACCCCCGTGACCCTGTGTTAGGATATAGCGGTTAGATAATGACTGACTGACTGACGTAGTTTAATAGTAATAATAAAATCAGCAACAAAGGCCTGGGAATGGACTTGTTGTTATAAAAGTTGGAAAATCCACGTCCTCATTACCTAAATCATTTTTTATAACATAATATTAAATATTTGTTTGTCCATATTATTTCTTTTATTACGGTGTTGTGTTGTCTAGTGACACACAGGTTTATTTATTCTTGTGTTTATTTACAATATTATGTGGATCATGACGTATGAAGACAACATCCAAGCTACTCCTAGGGTCCAGAAACAGCTTTTTAATCTGTCCTTAATTTTTTAAGTATCTTTAGAGTCTCCAGCTTTGAACACTTTAAAACTTTTTTTTTTCCTGCTATAGCCAACATCACCCATTTAAAGGTGATATATTTACCATGATGTTCAAGAAGCAGCTGATTAGTAATGAATGGAAACTAAATACTTAGACACCTTGGGATTAAAAGGCCACACTACTTCAACATCATCCACTATCCACTCTTAAAAATAATGGTTCTTTAATGGCACTGTACTGGGTTGTGTGGTTCCTCAGAGAACCATTTCTTGACAAAGAATCATTTATTTCTGACAAGGGTTCTTTGTATATGAAGTTGTTTTTTTGTGCTTAGATAAAATGCAGTAATTTGTAGAAACAAAATGGCTAACACGGTACAATACCCTAGTGGATGGTAGGATGCCTAGCAGAACACTAACTGATCAAGAAAACCTGCGGACTTAATCTGTGTGATTATATGCAGTGAGTGTCCTTTTAAAATAATGACCAATTGGTATTTCAAAAATCTGTTACCATCTATTCATGGTTATTCACTGTATGGAGCTGATTACAGATCTAAATAAATAAAGGTTCCTTCTGGAATATTCAAGTGGATTGGTCTTTTGGGAACCAAAAATGGTTCCCCTATGGCATTGCTCTGAAGAATTGCTCTGGCACCTTTTATTTTTAAGAACGTGCTAGCATACCTGCCAAGGCCAGCTGTTTGGTCGTGCATCCACTCCTCCAACGACCCTAGAAAGAAGGGGGGGTACATCTTGCACCCCACAGCTGTAGACTGGAAAAGAGAAATGGCAGCATGATTAAGTAATGAAGCTGACGTCCTTTTTGTCAATTTAGTTACCAAATCTTGCATTCCTGTTCCTTAATGCAAATGTTTTTGGATACTGTGGTATAACCTCTTCACTGTATAGTGAAGTGTCAAACCCAGCCCTCCTGCTTTATCACTGCAAAACGTTTTCATCCCTGATAGCTTAGAGTCGATTATTAGCTACCTGACAGCACAAACTGCTAACAACTGCTTGGTCTAACTGGGAGCAATTAAAACAAAAATTTTAGTTCTTTTTAACTACATTTTTAAAAACAAAATTTTTCGTACATGCAGGTAATTGAATCCAACAACAAAAAAAGGAAGTACAAAGCAATTCTTACCACCAGCTACAAGAAACGCAAGGGACCACACACTTCAGCATTGTCATGTCTATCTGCTGATGGACTAGTGCTACGCTTTTATACACATGGAGGACTTGCTTTGTGGGAACTGACACGTAAAACTTGGCTGTTTCATACGATTAAATAAAAAAGACCCTGAGGATTTCATGATAAATGTCCAAAGATAGCCGGCAAAAAAAAATTCTATTGATATTTGTCGTTATTTATTAACCTTCTATTCTAATAATATATTGCTGATCCTCCGCTTTTTCCATTTTTTCAATCTAAAAATTGCATTATATTTGTTGAGAAAAAGATCACTTCTTCCATGTTTTCTGGAGTGTTGTTTCACAATACCATAATGCACAATTCTGTAAGATGCCACTTTATAGTCTTTGAATACAGTTCCAGCAAAACACGAACAGCACCACAGCATGTCCACTAGCACCAGTCACACATCTTATGAAATCCAGAGAGATTTTGCCTGTAACAGACATTCTACTGAAGTGAACTAAAGTAAATCTTGCATCGGGAAGCATTATGGAATACACAGAGAGATGCATACTTCAAATGAAAGCACTAATCACATCCAACATTTTCAGTATCTTAAGAATGAGAGCTAGCAAAAAAAAAAAGGGTCCATATTGGTTGGTATCCATATGTCAAACGCAGCCTGAAATGTGTGTATAGTTAAGTGACATAATTTAAAGCAAAGGTTCCTTCTTTATGGCTTACAGAGCAAGTCACTTGACCTCCATTATCCTGCACCTCTTATTTCATCATAGGATTGTTCAGGAGTCAGAGCATATACCACCTAAGCACATTTAGAGCCAAATTAATAAAACTGGCATGGGTTTGGAGTATAAGGGGAATTCTGTTCCAACACAAAAACAACAAGAACCTTCATGGAGACAGCGACAGGGCTAGGAACTGAACACAAGTCTCTGTTGTTTTGAGGAAGTAATGGTAACCACAAGAAGACATACAAAATGGATCCTAGTAGAATGAAAAGCTATACTTCTGTCCTGGGCAAAATTATGGAAACTATAATCAGAAATATATTAAAAGACTACTTATGTGAAAGTATAATACTAAACATTATGGGCTCATGAGAAGGTCCTTCCAAAGCAATCTAAGAAGACATACAAAATGGATCCTAGTAGAATGAAAAGCGATACTTCTGTCCTGGGCAAAATTATGGAAACTATAATCAGAAATATATTAAAAGACTACTTATGTGAAAGTATAATACTAAACGTTATGGGCTCATGAGAAGAAGGTCCTTCCAAAGCAATCTGCTTTTAGAATTGGCAACTGGAAAAGCAGACAAAAGTAAATGTATATGACATAATTTACTAAGTCTTGTAAAAAGCCATTAATGCAGACTGGCATCTATGAATAATGTTGAAGCTATAAGCCATTATCATCAGAGGTGTGTTAAGTTTCAAGTTGGTCAATTGTCAGGAGACAAAGAGTATGTTGTTAAGGCCATAGGAAAAGAACTGCCCAAATGCAGCTGACCAAAAAATGAAGACTGTTTGAAAAAGTAAAGCAAAGGGTAGTCCTTGAACATGCAAGGGTTGAATACCAAAAAAGCACAAGAAAACCGAAGTTCCAAAACCACAGAGGGTTATGCAAAAATCAAGGTTTAAAAAAAATCGATCCCTGTTCTAAAATCCTTTTCTAGACGCCTAATGCAAATATTAGTAAGAGACTGCTGCTCACTGTCATATTGTGTTAGGCAGAACGAGATGATTTTATCACAGTACAGTATATTACATGATTTTCATGTCATGGCAGCAGATGCAGTAAGCTGTAAACAAAATGCTGTAGCCATTCAAAGATATCATGAGATGACAGTGAGGGACTCCACCAAAATTGCACCAAGACGATGCAAACAAAATAATTATAAAATCATCCTATATAATATGCCACCATGGCTGTCCGTTTGTCTGACCAGGATTTTAAATCATCTGTAGCTCGCAAACCGTTTGACCTATTGACCTGAAATTTGGTACACATATACTATGTGACGTCTACTATCCGCTTTCAGGGTGATGATTGACCTCCAAGGTTAGTCATCTTTTTATTTTATTTTATTGTGCAATCAACTCTCGGCAGCAGCACGGCCGCCATTCTCATTCCCTACCACCACTACCGCTTCATATCTTAAATTATTCTTGAGGCAGATTGAAGACTTAAGTGCCGGCTTAATTGAAAAATTAAAGAAAACATACAAAGTAATTGCAACACAAACACTGACTTGATCAGTTTTAACGCAAAAAGATGCCAACGAAAGAAGAGAAGAAGCAGGCCGCTAGGGTGGAGAACAGAAGAGCTGCTCAGGAAACAGCAGGCGCATCAACCTCTGAGCAAACGAATGCTAAACGTACAGAGGAAGAGTCTGAAACCTGTAAGTCAAGTGAAACGTGCAGTGCGTCGTTACTGGTTTAATAATGAGATCAAAAGCAGTACAACAGATGACTCGTGGTATTAAAAACAACAAAATGGACATGCTACTAGCTAGTGTACGCATTGCATTTTGCTCTGGAGGATGGTGAACAGTTTGCCAGCTGTTCATGACTAGGCTTGAGAAGGCAAAAAAGAATCCAGCTGGCTAGTTTTTGCTGTTTTCACAGCTATTGCTGGCACTGCTGCACTAAGAGGTGTGTGGGTAAGAGAAAGGAGTCAGCAATGGGGAGACCGTGACTTTTGTCACAGCTGTAGCTCTCCTCCATTGTTGATTTGCAGCACTGCTGGTGCTGGCTGATGACAGCAGTGCTCAGCCCACACATATACGCATAAAAACGCATGGATTTCAATCTGGTCGTTCTCATTCATTTTGCATGGCTACAAATCGCATACATATCCAATCTAGGACCACGTATTAAATTGACTTAAATCTGATTTTGTGTGTCTGAATCTCTGTCTCCACACAGCTTTGAAAACATCAGATTTGTGTCACATTAAGGCAAAAACATAGAATTTGAGTCGCTTCAGCCTAGTAATGTGAACATAACCTCAGTAAACCTGTGAAATTTGCAGATTACACCAGAATTATAGTGATAGTTGTAAAAGAGACGCTATATAGCACCTGACCCGGCACAGACTGACACAGAGGCACGTGTAAAAACACACAAGCACTTTTATT
Source organism: Erpetoichthys calabaricus (assembly GCF_900747795.2). Lineage (NCBI taxonomy): Eukaryota > Metazoa > Chordata > Cladistia > Polypteriformes > Polypteridae > Erpetoichthys > Erpetoichthys calabaricus. Next base: position 170,946,837 of record NC_041401.2, read on the forward strand.
TTTCTTCAGCTGGAGGGCACGTCTTCCCCGTAATTCCTCCAGCCACAACAAAGTCCCAAATAAAGCACTTAAGACAAACAACACAATCCAATCCTTCCTCTGGCACCACCACTCCTCCCAGGCAACCTCGTCCTCTTCCTCCCGATTCTGGCTCCTGAGTGTTGGATGCTGGCCCTTTTTATAGCCCACCCAGAAGTACTACAGGTGCTTGATCACCTGTTGCTAACTGCACTTCCGGGCAGGGCTGTAGAGGTGTCTAGGTTGGCTCCGGGATCCATGCAGCACCCCCTGGCGGCCACCCCAGATCCCCACAGGGTTGTGGAGAACTCCATCTCCCATGGAGCCCTGCGGGAAACTGAGGCACCATCGTCACCCAGGGAGGCTGCCACCAAGTGTCCCGGGGGAGGTACTGAGGAGCCCATGGCTGCTTCCCTGGAACATATGCAGCAGGGGCGTCCCGGCCGCCCGTCACATAGTACAGTAAATACCGAGGTGGTAGCAAAACAACTGGAAAAAAAAACCCTGAATAATCTTTAAAAAATGGGAAAATATTTGGAAAATGCAGTTCAATGTAGAAAAGTGCAAAAGAAAAGTTAATTATAAATACAAGATGGGAAGATGCAGACCTATAGGCAGCAATCAGTAAAAGGGATTTAGGGGTTTACTTCACCAGACAGTGTACAATTATAAATAGAACCTAAATGTAAATGAAGGGATGTGTTCAGCTCAGGTCATCAAGCTATAAAAAAGCAGAGCCAAAACGAGCAACCAAATGCACCGTGGCAATAAAGGGCCCGTCCTTCTCTGACTGCCCCAGGGAATTAAACCTCTTTAGTCCTGAGCAGATAAGGCTACATGGGGACCTAATCCTTTTTATTCACAGGCATTGATCAAATGGATCCATTCAGAATTTTTTCCACTAAACCACAAATCTCATACTTTATAACAAAGATGGAAATTAGGAAGAAAAGCATTTGAGACCCAAGATGGGAGGGGCTTCTTCACACAAAGGATTTTGGAAATCTGGAACATACATTTGAATGTTGAAATAGAAAACTTTGTCATTTTTCAAAAGTGTCTGGATTAAATGTTAGAATAACTTAGCTAATGAAACAAGCTTGTTGCACTGGATAGCCTTGTGTTATTTTTGAACCTTACACTCTTAAAAATACTGGTTCATTATGGGAATGGTTCTTTACATGTAAAATTGGTTCTTTGTGCTATGTAAGACTTCGTAATATGTGGGGGGGAAAAAACCTGACATCTTTAATGTATGGTAGGCTACCTGGCAGGGCACTAACAGATTAAAAAAACCTGGACTTGGCCTGTGCTGTTGTGTATAGCGAGAGTCCTTTTAAAATCATGACCCACTGGTATTTCATAAATCTGTTACCATCAATTTATGGTTATTTACTGTATGGAGCCTGTTATGGGTCTAAATAAATAAAGGGTTCTTTCTGTAACCTTCACGTGGATGGATCTTTTAAGAACGAAAAAGTAGTTCCCCTGTGGCAACGCTCTACAGAACCACTCTGGTATCTTTCTTTTTCAGAGTGTATTTTCTCATTTTCCAACTATTGTGTCAATACACAAAGCCTCCCTTCAGAAATGTACACCTGCCAGGTTTTTTATTTTTTAATCTTAATGTGAACGGTTCGGAATAGAATTTATATGAAGTGATTTTGTTCAGCAATCAAAATTCTGGAGTGAGACAAGAATCAAAGGCAGTTAAGCAGATTGGAAACCATTAGCACTAAGGGTGATCGGACTCACTTGTAGTGAAAGCATATTTTTGCCTCATTGGTACTTTGCTTGTTAAGTTTTTGAATTCTATTTTCCAGCTACTGGTTCACAATAGAGGTGCAAGTAATAACGTAGCCGCTACCCAAATAAGAAGGTTCACAAGAAAAATCAAAGTTGAGTTTCGGAGCTCAAATCTCTTTAATTCAGTAAATGTTTTTTTTCTCTCTAAAATCTCAGTTGATGACAGGTCGGAGTTTCAGGATGAATGAAAGAACAAGACATTTAACTAAATGAAACTCAGGACATCAGTTATACCAAATGTTTGCAGACCCTGTATGTGGAGGACTGCCTGACCACAACATATCCCAGAAAACCTTCCAGCAGAACAGCATGCTTCACCAGCAAATGTATATGTTACATGGAAGTGGCGTCCACAAACATCACCAGTTCCACTGTGTTTTCTGCAAGTAATAGGTCTGTGGAAATGAATAGCTGTGGTTTCTTTACTAGCACTTCATGCTCATGAAGTCTTTAAAACAGATCAATTTTTGTCCATTTTTATACTTTTACTATTGGGAGTTAAAACCCCTTCCTAGATAGTGGGTCATTCAAATCATGCAGAAAAAATTATAAACTGAGCAAAATACACTTTATACACTTAATTTTAGATTAAAGGAGAAAACATCCATGGACGTGAACACAGAAAATGGCCTACCATTGCAATGCCCAAGCAAGGGTGGAAGGCAGCCATCTGTTCCCAGTGTTTAAGCAGTATAGCTTTCCAAGTTTGTCATCACGCACATGTATTTCCCTCAATTCTGCGATATGTTATCAGTTTACTGTACACATTCAATTCTCTGAAGGTCCTTTCTTATCTGTGTTTAGTTCCTCCACCTCTATAGTATGCAACGTCTGACTAACACCCAACGCAAATAATGTCTAAGCAAATAAAAAATAAAAGTGTAACTCTGAAGCCGTTCATATGCCCAATCTCAGTAATGCTGTCCGTGTCTGTTTAAACAACCGATTTATTAAAATGAATCAAGGCAACTTTAGGTTACTTACTTAGTTTACTTAATTTCTATCAATCGTTGCTCATGGACCTGAAAAGTTCTAATGGATCAGTTTTGTAGATGAATTTAGTTATATTCTGTGACCAGTAGGGGGGCATTGCAAACCCCAGACACAACCACCACTACACAAGTCCCGGGTTTAAATACAAGTTTTATTACAATAAAGTACCTTACAAAAGGCTTTGAAAATTATGTTCTTCTCCATCCACTCCTCAAGCTGAGCGTAGTCCTTATACCCGACTCCAAGTTGCCTGGATGAGGTTGAAGAGCTTGTTTTATCTTACACTTGGGAGTATTTCTGGTGCTATAGCATAGCCCATTGGAAGTACTTCTGGATCAAACTGAAGTCTCACAAAGTAGAGGTGATGGGCCCTTATGGCATCCATGGAACCTGATAAGGCTGCTCTAATGAAACTACAGTTCCCAGCATGCCTTACGGCTGTCCAAAGAGGCTGCCATTTAGTGCATCAGGGGAGCGTATCGCCCTGCCAGGTTGTCTCCCTCTGCCCTTCCACCTGTTATTATTCCTCAGTCCAGCTCTGCTAGAGATGCCAGTGTACCCTCTGCTACACTGGCATCTTTTGTCTGTCTGCTGGTTGAGGCAGGATGATCTTCACCTTCCTTCTTGTGGCTCCGAAGGGCTGGCCTCCTGTGTAGACAATGAACCTTGTGTCTTCCCTGCCAGGACGCCAATTCATGCGACCTATCCATCACAATATAGAGTAGAGGATTGGGAGATGGGCGACACGGTGGCGCAGTGGGTAGCGCTGCTGCCTCGCAATTAGGAGACCTGGGTTCACTTCCTGGGTCCTCCCTGTGTGGAGTTTGCATGTTCTCCCAGTGTCTGCGTGGGTTTTCTCCGGGTGCTCCAGTTTCCTCCCACAGTCCAAAGACATGCAGGTTAGGTGCATTGCCGATCCTAAATTGTCCCTAGTGTGTGTGCTTGGTATGTGTGTGTGTGTGTGCGCACACGCCCTGCAGTGGGCTGGTGCCCTGCCAAGGGTTTGTTTCCTACCTTGCACCCTGTGTTGCCTGGGATTGGCTCCAGCAGACCCCCGTGACCCTGTAGTTAGGATATATAGGGTGGGATAATGGATGGATGGATTGGGAGACAGTGCTCAAATGACATGATTTCTTTGTTCTTTCCCAACAGAGTGAAAGAGGGGTTAATGTAATAACTGAACATCAGCCACCTATTTTCTGTCTCCACTTCTTCAGAGGAGGTACACAGGGAGTTGCATTCTATCTTAGATGAGGAGTATAAAGTAGGAACCAATACAGCACTAATTTATATACTCCTCATCATCCATCCGTCATCCAACCTGCTATATCCTAACTACAGGGTCACGGGGGTCTGCTGGAGCCATTCCCAGCCAACACAGGGTGCAAGGCAGGAAACAAACCTCGGGTAGGGCACCAGCCCACCGCAGTACTCACCATCACTTAGGCACTTATACTGGGGTAAGTGCACATCTTTGGACTGAGAAAAGAGGGTACAGTACCCAGTGGAAGACCAATTGAACATAGGGGAAATGTAAACTCCACGCTAAAGCCACCCCACTGGGAAAATGAGGCTGAAGTACAAATGCTGTAAAATGATCCGCAGCAGCTTAATGTCAGTGCACTTTTAGAATGGAAGTTTGTAGACACAGGACTGAAATTTTCTACATGTGGATAGAGATGCAGATATTTAATGGCGATTGCAAGAGGCTATGTATGCAGTTTGAAAATGATAGATGAGATCTTTCAACAAGACATTGAGACTAGTGGAACATGCGGACCTCCACTCCTCTAAAAAAGGGAATTAAAAGAAGTGTAGTCCACCAATATAATGATAAGCCCGATTATGAATTACAAACACATAGGTACCATGTCTTGGGGGAGAAGCCATAGAGGCTCCCATGGATGTAAAAGAGATGAAAGTGTTAATATTGTGTGCAGTACTGTATGTGTTCTGTGTTGTTCCTGTGGAAATTATATACAGGCGTGTAGGCCACCAATATACAGTGCCCTCCATGTTTGGGATGCATTTTTCCTTGATTTGTCATATTTTAAAATTACAAACCAAACAATTCAGATGTGATTAAAGGGCTCATTGCAGACTTTCATTTAAAGGGATTTCCACACTTTTCAGTCTCACCGTGTAGAAATGACAACACTTTTTCTACATGGTCCCTCCATTTCAGAGCACCACCCTGTTTTAGACACAGCAATGGCAGGTCTATTAAAGCCAAAATATTCAGGACTTTGACGCATATCCCTGGCATGTAATGACTACCTGAAGTCTGCGATTCACAGACATTGCCAGGTGCTGAGGGTCTTCCCTGGTGATGCTCTACCAAGCCTCTAATGCAGCCATCTTCAGCTCCTGCTTGTTTCGGGGGTAGTGCTGGGCGGTATACTGGTTCATACCGAAAACCGTTTTTATTTTTTTTATGATATGGATTTTTCTTATACCGCAACACCGGTTTAAATTGCCGACGTTCGGAACATGGTGCTAGCGGGAAACTGTTCAAGTGGGGACCTTTTTCACTGCTACACCGCTAAACCCAGCTTTGTTGCACTAGGGCTCTTTTTCACTGCCACACCACCAAATAGGTAGCATTCCGAAACTGAAGCCGACAATAAAATTGAACATGATGAACAGAAGAACTTTTGCCGAAAAAAAGGAGTCACGTCCGTCGCCTGAAGATACTTTAGTTTTGAAAGGTCAGATGTGTAAATACTGTTTCTATACTACTGGATAATACTACAAGCCAAGTTGTACTTGTTTTATTTGTTTTCAATACAGTGTAATGTACCTGGGTACTGTGTAATAGTGTGACGACATGTTGACTTTATTCTCGACATTTCCACTTTAATCTTGACGCTTATGACGAGAATAAAGTCGACATGTTGACTTTATTCTCGACATTTCTACTTTATTCTCGCCATTTATGTCAAGATTAAAGTCGACATGTTGACTTTATTCTCGTAATTTGTCATTAAAGTAGAACATCGTAAACTAAACTTCATCATAAAATGAATATTTAATTTACTAGATTTTCTCAAACCCCATCATAAGTTATATAGCACATTAAATGCTTTGTGTTAAGTGCACTAAGAGGAGGCACTGGCAGCGATCGCCGCACAGAATACATTCACTTCATGATCTTCCTGCTCTCTGAACATTTAGAATGCTAAGATAAATACTTAATATAATTTTCATGGTGAAATGCATTAAAGCATGCATTAATCATATGGGGGCACGGCGGCGTGCCTGCCTTGCATTTGTATGTTTTTCTGGTGGGTTTACTCGGCGCTTCAGTTTCCTTTCAAAGTCATGTAGGATGTGGGGTTTTGTTGTGCTATATTGACCCTGCTAGTGTATGTTTTGCTTGTATTCATCCTGCGATGTGCTGGCGACTCGTTCAGAGATGGGTGCAACTCTGAATGGATGGCATAATTAAACATGTATAACAAAAATATTTTTAAAGTTCTGAACACTCCGTGGGCTAAGTTTATAACTAGTTTTAATTTCACAAAGACGTTTATCGTGTGGTGATTGGTTATGTGGTGAAAGAAAAAGGAAGGATAGGAACTGGGGTTTTGGTACGTCAGATAGAGGCAGCATGCATGCAATAAAGAAATCCTGCTCAGAAGAACATGCATTGAATTCTGTGTTCGTGTCTCCGACCAGCAGATCACAAACCCAACATTTACACAATATTTAAGTTAAACCTGTGCGATAGCTATTCATACATCCAGTTTTTTGGAGCCTCGTCACACCTGCCATAAAGTTCTCTACACTGAACATACACCTGGGGACCCCTTACTGCGAGGGAGCAGCACCACCGCCTCACTACCGTGCATGTGTAATACCTGCTTTAATGCATTTCATCATGAAAATGATATCAAGTATTTATCTTAGCATTCTAAATTTTCAGAAAGCAGGAATATCATGAAGTGAATGGATTCTGTATGGTGATCGCTGTCTTCTCTTAGTGCGGAGGAAGTCAGTTTAAGAAGCATAGTGATTAACCACTGGGTCGGGGAACGTAACACAAAGCATTTAATGTGCTGCATTAATTTAAATTAAGTAATTGATTAAACATTGATTTTAGGAAGAAGTTTAGTTTACGACATTCTACTTTAATTATGAAGTAAACTATGAGAATAAAGTGGAAATGTCGACTTTAATCTCAACATAAATGGCGAGAATAAAGTGGAAATGTCGACTTTAATCTTGACATAAACGGCGAGAATAAAGTGGAAATGTTGACTTTGTTCTCGACATATAGTTAGTTTTTTTCTTCCCAGTATAGCTTAGCTTGAAGCAAGGTCCATATTAATGCAGTTTGCCTAAATGATGGTTCAGTTGGTAAAGATGTCATCACCAAGTTGCACTTGTTTTATTTTATTTTAATTTGGTGAATACTGTGTAATGCACCTGGGCTTGAAGTCTTTAAGTAATAGTGCAACTATCAGTAATAATACAATTATTTATTTTATTGTTATTATTTATTAGTTTAAATATTATGCAGTTTAATGATGATAAAGTTGTTGAAAAAGTGACTTTAACGTGTCAGTGGACAGAGATTGTTAACATTAACAGAAAGTGTAGTTGGTTTACAAAAAATATTTACTATTTATTCCTTTTCTAAGACATATTCGGTGCAATACAATTTTTGACAAGCACTTCTGGATATTTTACTAAGTCTAAATGCCTCTTTGTATGGTTGAAAATATGTTGTCAAAATTATAGTTTGTTTTTGCAAAATTTGTTCAATAAAAAGGTTCTATATTTTGACTGCATCTGTCATGCAATGTGATACCTTCTCCATTAGTGCCACCCCCTTGAAAACTATCACTTTATGGGGCAATGCAAACCTGTATTAATACTGGTGTGCACATTAAAATGTTTTTTTTGTACAATGTACAATACTCTTGACAGTGGAATAGGTTATTCTTAGCCAGTAATTGCAGTGGAAAATGTGGTTAACATCCACTCATGCATGGGGTAAAAAAATACCATCGAATACCATGAAACCGGGATAATTTAGAAAAATACCGTGATATAGAATTTTGGTCATACCGCCCACCCCTATTCGGGGGCTTGTCCACCTTAAGATTTCTCTTCAGAATATAGAAGTCCTGCTCAATTGGATTTAAATCAGGTTACTGGCTTTGCCCTTCAAGAATTTTCCATTTTTTTAGCTTTGAAAACACCTGTGTTACCTTAGTAGTATGTTTGGGGTCATTATCTTGTTATAGGATGAAGCGCCGTCCTGTGAGTTTGGAGGCATTTACTTGGACTTGAGCAGATCAGATGTTTCTCTGCAGCTCAGAATTCACTGTGCCTCTGCCGTCAGCAGTTCCATCATCAGTGAAGAGAAGTGTGCCAGGACCTGTGGCAGCCATACATGCTCAAGCCATAACACCCCCACCACCACGTTTAACAGATGAGGTGGTTTTCTTTGGATCTTGGGCAGTTCGTTTTGGTCTCCACACTTTGCTCTTGCCATCACTCTGATCAGGTGCATCTTTGTCTCGTCTGTTTTCCCATAAGTCTGCAGGCTTTTGCAAGTCCTTTTTTGTAAACTGTAATCCCAGTTTTTGTGGCTAACTAGTGGTCTCCATCTTGCAGTGTGGCCTCTGTATTTCTGTTCTTGAAGACTTCTGCTGATAGTCATCTCTGACACACACACATCGGCCCCCTGAAGACTGTGTATGATCTTAGTAGAGATTAGTATTTCGATATCTTCTGGAGTGGTCGTGTTACTAAAAGAGTGATGGAGGGGAAACTAAAGTAGGGGTTTGGTGTTGGCTTAACTTCAGCTGATTTATCTTTATTGAAGTACAGCAACTCGAGTATTATGCACATCAGTTTGGGACCTTGTAGCCCCTCCACAATTCAAGCTTCACTACTAAATTATGCAATTCATTGGCATCCTCATTAATTAATCTAAAGCAGACTTCCTGAAGGTGTTGGTTAGTTTGTGAGATATGTCTAATTGGGTCACACTGAGTTGTGAATTACAGTTGAAGAGAATAAGGAAGGGTCTCGAACGGTTGGGTCACCACTTGTATGAATGATAAACATCCCAAGATGCTGTTAGTCAGTGAATCTTCAAAAGGGTGCCCCCCTCTCACTGAACAACGTTTGGCAGATGCTGGTAATGAAGACATGAAATTGGCAAAATTGGATTTAAGAACCACTGATCTAATTCTAATGGGAGATGTTTAATCAGACCATGTGTATGTAGACAGCTGCAGTTGTGCTAAAAAGTAAAACTGGGTGTTTAATAAATGTAAAAATTGAAATTAAAAGACACAAAAGAAAAAACAGCTCTAGAATCATTTGTAAGTTACTTCACTACAGATAAAAAAACATGCACAAGGCTATAAAATTGCATGAATACCAGAGTGATAAAGGTCAAGTTGTGTGACAACATTATTAACCGTTATTACAAATACTTACAGAAGGGTTACTGGTCAGTGCACAACAGCTGCTGTCATTTTTTTCAATCTTTTGTTTTTTAGTGTACCATATAAAACAGCTGCTTTCAGGAGGCGGACATCTGCAAGAAATGCTAGCTGATGCAGCACCTGGAGTACAGAGTTGCTGAACTTGACAAGGATACAGCAGGCTTGTGTCGTATTTTCCTCCAGTACCCATTATGGCCTGATGTGTGGAGTAACAAGTCAAAGTGGCTTAAGCTTAAGGTACATAACTCACTAGTGAGCCCTAACCAGGACTACACTATGTACAGTTATGGTCTCCATCTCTTAAATAAAAAAGAAAGACAGCAGTCCAAAGGAGGGCAACTAGGCCTGATTGGAGGACTACACATAATGAGCAATGAGGAAAAGAATGACGTTTAAGCCAATGCAAGGTAAGATGTTATTTTAAAATGAGTTAATCTACAGGGTAGTAAGTTAGCTTGTTGTGTGTACATTTCCCAAAAGTGTTAAAAAGCTTTTCTTCACACAAAGAACAACAGGTATAGTATGTGGGGTGGAATGGCCAAGAAGATTAGTAAATAGCCATACTCCACTGTCAAATTGTTCACTTCCTTTTTGGAAAAGAGAACTTTCAGCTTCTTTTAATGGACTATTATCTGACCCCCCCCCCCCCCCCCCCCCCCAAAAAAAAGGATCAGTGCTTAACTGTATTTTATTTCCATTGTACATTTTAGACATACTGTACAGTATATAAATGAAAGACGTGTGTATGGAGCAGTGTGCTCTGCTCAAGCTCAGCCACAGCCACTAGATGGCGCATGCATGCATCTTATTTCTCACTACTGGAGACATGTATGCAGCAAACGCCACTGCACAACAACGACATCATACTAATGACGCTTGAAGAGACACGACGTCAAAATGAAGCCAACGCCGTGCCTGAACAATATGCACATGAAACACCCCAGCAATGGAGGTCAAGGCTTGAAGTTTTCACTAAAAACATTGTCTAGCTGGAGGTACTTTCTTGAGACAAAAATTAATATGACTCATATGCCAGTAATACGGCTAAGATATGGTAGTGCCAGTGTCTTCTTGCGAAAGCCAGTGGGGCAGCAAGCACTGGTGGGCCCACATCCTCCACACTCTAATTCTTAAAAGTTAGCTGATGCTGCTCCAAGTTCACAAAAATAGTAAAACTGCTAGGGAGTCTTTGGGTTTTATTTCATCCCGAAGACCACCTGCAGCTAGCTAGTGTTACCCCTAAGCCACATTATTTAGAAGAAGAAAAAAAGCATGGAGTGTCCTACAACTGTTATGCTGATAATACACAGTTGGACCTCCCTTTGAGATCTGCTAGCCCAGATGCACTGACATTAAGCATTGGATGGCTAGTCATTTTTTAAAAAATGAATGAGAGCAAGACAGAAATTTTCATTTCTGGATCTCCAAATCTTGTTAAGAACATAACCTACAATCTACAGTCACCTTCCAGTTATGTTAAACCCTATGCAAAAAATCTGGGCATCTTATTTGATCCCAACTTTAATTTTTTTTTTATCATCCGAGAGTTTTAAGCAAAGTAAGGCACATGTTTTCTTTTGTGGATTTTGTGACATTAATCCATACTTTTATTTGTTCTTGTCTGGATTATTGTAATGGGCTATATTTTGGGGTTAGTCATACTACTCTCTCGTCTTCAGCTTGTGCAAAATGCAACCGGACGTCTGATAAGAAAAACAAGGAAATTGTGCCATGTTACCCCAATTTTAGCATCTTTAGGCTGGTTACCTCTGAAATTTATAGTCAATTTTAAACTTTTACTGTTCATTTTTTGAAGTTTTTGAACGGGTTAGCTCCAGCTTACCTTACTGACCTCATACACCCCTTACTGTCCTTGTAGAGAATGGAGGTCAGCCGATTAGCTGCTACTTTTGGTCCCAAAGAGTCGTCAGAGGTGTAAAAGTAACTGTGCTTTCTCCAAGGCTGGGCTAAAATTGTGGAATAGTCTTCCTCTCCATGTTCCATCAACCCCTACCATTGAGCGCTTTAAATCCAGGCTAAGAATTCATTTGTGTACTCCAGCTTTTTAGGTGTTTATGTGTATTTTTGTTATATAGTAGTTTCCAGATATAATACAAAGAGGACACAACACGTGTTTTGCCCTTATTGTGGCCCATCAGGTGTACGCACTTTTGCTTCCCCCCCTTTTGGGGAATCGAACCTTGGATGTACCGGCACCTGAGGCAGAGCCTCAGTCGTTGCACCACGGCGGCTGGTTCACTTAATTGACAGGGTGTAGATTGGATTATTATATCCACAGGTGTGAATCAAAATTTGATTATTTGGGTGGTCACCTACCAAGTAACGCCTGTGGTTATTCGGCCAGTCACCAAACATCCGCCATGCCCTTTCAGTTGCGAGAAGCAGATCATAAACATGTTATATGGTACCTGCCAAGTAATACAAAGAGTACATGACACGTGATTCGCCCTATCAATCACAAGCGTTACCTGGAAACATAACCACCCAAATAATCAGATTGTGATTCAGACCTATGTATATATTCTTGTATTACACATTTATTTTTGTATGTTTTAATTATTTTAGTGTTGTAAAGCATTTTGGTCAATCACTGGTTGTTTTTAAACTGTGCTACCTGTATATAAACAAATAAACTACTTTCCCAGATTCACAAAGATAAGTTAATAGGAACTGACGAGTTAAATTCAGTTAAATGTATCCTAAGTACCAGGATTGGAGAAACTGGTGTTTAGTCTTCTTAGCCTTATGTTTACTTCAAGAAAAATGAGCCAAAAATGTTTTCACATGTAACAAACATGTAAATTCCAAACATTCAACATACAGTAGAAAAGGTATGTTTTTGAGGGTCCACTGCTGATGCAGATTTAGAAGTCGTCCTTAACGTGACACGTTTTGAAACAGTCACCAATGCTCAGCACGACATCACAATCGGGATAGCACAAGTGTGAGTCTTTGTGCACTTTCCTTATATTGTTGCTGTCAACAGGGTAGAATGTCGGTGCCAGATTTGCACGATCAACATGTGCCTTGTGTTATTGTGGGCCACCACAGCACAAGGCTTAATCATATCCACATTTCCCTTGACATGAACATTGACAGTTGTGAAGAGTGCTTATGGGGTTAATGTCTTGGTTATCCATGCACTTGATTGTAATTTTACCTTTTAGTCACACAGCTATCACTCCATCACTAAAACTTCAGGTTACCAAATTCACTAGCATAGCACAACAGTCCGCTTGTACACTGCAGTATCATACATACATCAGTTTCATTTTCCGTGTCAACATCAGATGACAAATTCACATCATCATCACCATCACACAATTTGAGCAATGGTTTAGTTTCAGTTCATAGCTTTTCATTTGCCATTGTGTTTTATGTTGGGGCCTCCACCTCACTTATGAATATTGATGGCTTACCTTAGAGTTACCATGAAGTAGCAGAAAGGATTTTTTTTTTTTTTTTTTGCAGAATGAGATGATTTCATCCAGTAGATGGCAGCACAATACCAGATCAACAGTTATTCAGTCTTAATTCTGTCAAGTGTATCATTACATGTCACCACGTGCCTGACTCCAGTTTAACCATTATTATACAGAATTCTGAGCCCGACACCTGCTCGTGGTTAACGCCCTAAACAAATAAAAAGCGTAATTGGGTTTTTCAACAATGGGAGCATATTGCATCCCACTGAGCTGCCCAGTTTTGGGCATGCAGGAAAACCAATGAGCAGGTATTGAGTGCATTGCTAACATTGTATGACATTAACATCACAAGAAAACCTTGCATATTATGTTTGTATTCTATTCATAACAATTTTTAACAAAGTTTATTTTTCAGCCTCCATAGATTAACCTTGTTGGTTAGCTCTAGCATAAGGAAGGTTTAGGTCCTTAAAATTGCAACACTATCTTCTGATGAAGCATAGAACCGATATTCAAAAATCACTTGATTTTTGTTCTCAGAGTACACAAGAACACACACCTGGATTAAAAAACTATGCTTAAAATGACAAGTTTTCAGAACGTCATCAGGTGCTCAGTTTATTGTAACTCTGATACGTCAAATCCCAGGAAAGTCACGTAATTTGTTCCAAGGAGGTCACTTTGTTTGCACTTAGGCTGAAGTACACATGCTGAACTTGATATGGTAGCTAAATGGAAATCTAACATGGCTGACGACCTTGTCCAATATCCACCTGATCACTGCAAACAACATTCTGTTTTACACTTCAGTCTGAATGAACGGTAGTTTCTGCTGATGCTCAGTTATGAACACACATTGGATAAGACAATGACTGGAGATCTTAGCTGAACTTTCAGTCTTCCTTAAGTAAAATGTTAAGACATCATGTCACCTTAGGTTTGTTTATTCTTGGCAATGGTGTCTTCTTTTTTGAATCACTTTAAAGACAATAAATAAAGTATAGAGGTATGTATAAAATCCATTTTATTTTCCAGCATAGGGATGTCAATTGCACGAGAGGTCACAGTTATATGACAGCTGACTAAAAATATCAAGTCCCTTGCCAGCTTTTTCAATACTAGTACATAATGAGTGCCTCGTGTATCAAATAATACTCATTATGTACACATTAATCTCTTTAATAAAATAAGCCACACTGGCATATACTGACACAAAAATACACACCACTTAAGTGTGCGTCTTTCAAAGCTCCATAAAATGGAAAAAAAAAAAAAAAAAAAAGTTCACTCACAGAAGTCTTTGTATGCTGAACATCAGAGCATTTTATCCTGCGTCTTATACTTAACAAAAAGGTTTGTGGTCCGCTGAAGAACTTTAGAAAAAGGGCAAATGTAAAAATATTCTTCTATTCCAAATACTGCACTGACCTTCAACAGAGTAGAAAAATGCTTTGTAAATACTGTAGCAGGGAAGAGACAGGGGCCTGCTTTTCAAATAATGGTCTGTTCTGTGTGCCGATACGTGACTGCGTTTGCCAGTGTAGATTACTGGCCCGTCACCTGCTGCTAAATAAACCTTATAGTTGTTTGTACTTTGAAAGTAGCTTAATATCTGTGTTTCATCCTTAAAGCTTTGCTCTAGTGTGGGCTGCACGATGAAAATGAAGCATTGTCTACGAATATTTTTAGCGTGCTTAAGAATGAACAAAATCAACCTGACCTGCACAGAACTGGGATTTGTGCCATCAATAGGGATCACCATCAATAAAATATTAAGTTTGAAGTTAAACAATCTGTAAGATATACTCATCTATCAATCCAAGTCCTTAATGGGCCCATTTTGGTAACACCAGATGCAAGACTGGATTTGGTCCTGGATGGGATGCCAAGCGTATCAGGAGAATTTAGCAACGCTCTTTGGAAATGCGCGAGGAAACTGACGGTCATTGGCAGGGGGCTGGATGCTGAACCGTAAAACTTAATGTAAAACAGAGTGCCATCTACATGTAGTTCCGTTCATTGGTTTACAAAAAATGCTAGGCAGTACATTTTTTAGGCTAGTTTGAATTAAACACATACAGCAAACATTTAAAATGCCATGGCCAGAATGGATGCTGCCACCAGTAGTAGGGTTATATAAATTTAGAATCTTCTTACTTCAAGCTCATAAAACTTTTTAAAATGTTAATACTGACAATTAAAAGGAATAAGAATAACAAAATTGGGGAGCTTTTATTTACTACTGGGCTAAAATTGCCACCAGGACACATCATCATGGAGCAAAGTAAAATATATGAATTCAATGACCGCTTGACTTCTTTTGGTCAAGTTCCAATGTGGCTCTGTCAACATCAACCACCTTCCCTTCCTCATCAGTGCGAGTCTATACAGTAGAAGAGGTGTATATTAATTGTTCAGACAACTAAACGTTGAAAATTATCAGTGCTCAGGAACAGTGTTGTACTTGCAACCCCTGACCATAAGTCCAGACAGGCCTGTGGCAACGAGGCCCTGCCTCCATTAGGATGAGTTTGCAAGCAGGGTGTCACATGCCTAAATCTCAGGAGCACAACTTAAAAGTCACAAAATAGGCCAGAGGTCAACGTTTTTGTGGCACAGAATACACAGTCAAAAAGAGCCACAATTTCAGATTACATTACAAGCCTGTCGATCCTTTTCAGTGTTGACCATCCGAGCCACAACTGCAGCAGGTCTGTAGACCTTCAGTAAATCTTGTCACACACTAGCAGGAAGGTCATTTTGAAATTCAGCCGGACGACAACAATCACAGACTTCTGCAGTTTAATTTTCTGCTTAGACTGATGGCCCAGGGATCTTGTCCATGATAGTGTCATCATATTGGGGTGGTGGTGTCAGAGGCTCAATGCTGACCAGCTTGTTTTGGTTGTGTGTTTCAACGTTGAGCCTTATGTCTTTCAGGTGCAGTTTCTCTGACATTATGCGACGGATTTTAAGTGGCCTCAGCCTTCTGCTTGGACGCTGGTTTTGAGGGCCAGATTGTTGTTGGGGTGGAAGCTGCTGCTGGGTGGTCTGGGTGACAACTGGTGCATCTGTAGCTGATGTAGCTGGCATAGCTGTCAATACTGCGTCTGCATCGACCAGAGATTCATAGGAGGGTAGTGAGGCAGCTGGAAGGTTGCTTTGTCTCACAGGGTATTCTGCACTCCCAACCACCTCCTCGTAACTGGGGACATCATACACTGCTCTTGGAACTTCTTCTCTGCATGCAAAAACACAAGAAGAAAGAATGAATGCAAATTTAAAACTGGATTGGACATAATTACATTTTAAAAACCACAAAACTAGAAATCCACCCCCAACCAACATAATGAAACATCTCACAGCAGGAAGGCGCAGCTTCAAATTGCGTAATAAAATGAACTCACATTCTCCCAGCTGCCTGAGGGGGTCTGTTTTCATCATAGTGAATGTTTGGTGGGGTGGCCTCTCGTCGTCGCTGAGTCCTTTTATTTCTTACTGTCAAACAGATGGCAAGCAGCAACATGACTACACCAGCACCAAGTAGTACAAAGGCAATTGAGGTGGTCTTCCCTTTGGTAGCGTCCGTTCCTGAATCAGGTTTACTGCTGTTGCCCATTGTAATACTGTTACCAGGTGCCATGGTCCAAACGATCATCACAATGCCCAGTGCAATAAGGCCGATGCCCAATGCAGAAAGTGCATACTGTGATCCACTAGAGTTGCTGCTCTGAGCCATTCTTGACACTTGATGTCAGGCCAGGAGGCCCAAGCAGATGAAGCAGTCTTCAGTTACTGTAATATTCCAAACCTGCAATGGGGAAAAAAGTTACTGGGTTTCCTCCTGTCATAACAAATGTGCACAAAAGTGTTCACATAGTGCTACATACCAAATTATTCCGAAGCAGTTTTAACAAAATGACATTATGCATGTACAGTTAAATATTACAATTACTTTTAGTCACCTAAGGCCACAATGCAACCACAATGTTTCATGAGGGAGTTTTTGCTTTGATTGACTATCAACAATGGCAGCACAGAATTGACCCTCATGTTTGAGGATGGAATACATAAAACATTTGGGTCGTCATTTTTCTGAGTGTGCCCAGTTGTTCTAAAATAGGCTTCATCTCTCAGTAATGGTGTGTGAGCGATGGCAGTATTTTCTGTATTAAAGTATTACTCCTTTCTTTATTATACAGGTAAAGCATGTATGTCTCGATTAGCATGACTCAGTTAGTCAGTGTACCAATCACAGGCACTGTGGGCCGAGTGCCCAACATGCCAGATCTTCTGAAGATGACTCCCATTACTATAAAGGACTAAAATCTCTGCTTTGATTATCATTGTTGGTTTTCTTTTTGACTCTGAAACCTTGTCCTTTTCATCTACAAAAGGACAAAAGCACCATGCCTAGGATAGGCTGACAGTCAGAAAAAAAAAACAACTCAGGATTTTATTAAAATGTTTTTTCTGGATCTATGTTGTCTGTATCTTTGCCTGCAAAATCTAAGCATACTATGCTGGTGTCTCCTGACTGGACGTCCATAAAGCATCTGGTGTTAAACGTTGATTATAGCACTATAGTCCAAAAGCAGGTCATCAAAATATATTATGAAAGCTGCTGTACAAAACAGTGATCAACTAACAAAGGGGAAAATAGTTTTACTAAAATTATTAGTCATACAAAAGTAAAAAAGATTGTTCCATCAATAATCTCCATGAAAATGAGTTGGGACTCATTCTTTAGGAATGCTTTTGCTGCACCTCCATGGAATGAACACAAGAGGGCAGACAACATCCAAATACTGTATGCACCCGAGTGAATTCCTTGAATGATTATATTGATGCACTATGTGGTATTGTACTGCCTGTGCATGCTGAATGGTCTCATATCGCAGCCCTTTTTCTTAAATTGCAACAAGGCCGGCACAAGTGCATTGGCTTAAATGAGCCAAGGGTGGAGGTTAAAGTGTGTACATCATATTCTATGGAATAAATTAAAAAGGACAAACACACATACATTCTAGTTAAAACTAAACAAAAAAGGAATCCAAATATCGGCCAATAAATTCAAAATACAAGAAGTGTTTTTTTTTTATATATATTTTAAAATACCAAGTCACTATACAAATCTATAAACTATATAATGTATGTGTACACTCTGTGATAGACTGGTGCACTGTCCAGTATTGGTGCCCACCTTGTGCTATGACCTTTCACAGATAAGCAGACTGGACAAAATGGATGGATAGCATCAACATTCTAGTACAGAGCATTTAAATAAATTTCAATAAAAAAAATAAGAGTCCAATGAGGAAACACTCAATGAGTAACTACTGCACCAGCTACAAAGTTCTTAACAGAAACTCACAATGGCCAGCTCTGCACAAAGAAACTGACAAGCTGTCAAATGAGACTTCATATATGAAGTCCTGCGTGTTTCCATTTCACAGGGCAAAAGTACACAAGTTAACAGCCAGGCAATAAATTCAAATATTTGAATAATTCTGTCAAAAACACAAACACCACATTTCTCAGCTAATATATCATTTATAAAGAAAGAAAGTTATATTTGTACGTTGAATCATACTGCCGCTCTCTACCTAGATTAACTGACTGGAATGTGGTTGGCATTTGACAGTTAATTTCAGGGGTAAATAAAAGTAATTTCCTCAAAGATCACATATCAGCTTGCCTTACTGCGACACTTCACCCTGAATCAAGAAAATAATCACGCACATGACTGAACAGGACTTGGGTACTCTTCCTGCCATATTTTATTGACTCATAAGTTTGGCTTGTGATTTTTAAATTGCATAAAAGGCGTTTGTACCCATGATGATCCAAGACACCAGCTTAAGCTTCCTGCTGCTTAAACACTTATTGTAAATTTGTCATACCCTCGGTCCATAATATGCAGCTCGTTAATAAGGCAGTTCTTATTGAAGATTTAGTTTAGCATTATTTAAAACTGATCATGGCTAACAGTATTCACATAAGTAGAAATTTGTAGGTACAACAAATCTGGTGGTAATTTTGGAGAGATATCAAAAAAAACCAAAGGTTTGAATTTTTTATATTGTGTTTTAAGGCTGCATCCCAGTCATTTCTGTGCCTAGATCATTCGCCACTTTAAAAATACTACCCCTTTACACAATTCAGGTGTAGCCAAAACATTAAAGTGCATCATCATTAGCCACAACTTAAAATTTGATCACAAAACAAACATTAGCCACAATGAAGCCTGTTTGATTGTACACTTGCAAATGAAGACTGGAATACTTTGTAAGCAGCTTTAAGTAATTGCTTATGAAAAGAAATAATGACAAGTCACTAAAATGCCCTTTTTGTTGATTTGCTTTCCAGTCGTGGAAAATATAATTTCTGGTATATTCTCAGGAGTACGTGGTTTGAGAGACTGATGATGCTTTGTAAAAATCAAATCTGTTCTGCAGTGGAATAGTAGCTGCCATCAAGTGCACAACCCCAGGCAAGGGTTTCTGTTACAAAAACCATGCAAGATGCATATTTCTAAATTTCCGTTCTAGGACATGCCTTACAATTAATGTCATCCACTTTTGCAGAATTCATTTTTTTATATTGGGAAACAGATTACACAGCTATTCCTACATTAAGTAATACACAGTAATCCCTCGCTACTTCGCGGTTCACTTTTCGCGGATTCATGACTTCGTGGATTTTATATGTAAGCATATCTAAATACATAACGCAGATTTTTCGCTGCTTCACGGGTTTCTGCGGACAATGGGTCTTTTTTACTTGCTTCCTCAGTTGGTTTGCCCAGTTGATTTCATACAAGAGATGTTATTGGCGGATGGCTGAGAAGCTACCCAATCAGAGCACGCAGTTAAGTTCCTGTGTGCTGCTGATTGGCTCAGCGACGGAGTGTTGCATTAACCAGGAAGTCTCATCTCACTCATTCATCATTAACGTGCTAATGCTTCAGGGGCCGTGTCCAAGCACCAACAGAAGATGCAAATGATTGTAGAAAAGGTAAAAGTTTTGGATATGTTGAAGGAAGGGAACAGCTACACCGCTGCAGGACATTGATTCTCTTTATTTAAAAAGGAGGAAAAGCATATAAGATCTACGGCCGCAGTGTCCTTTAACCAGGGTGTAAAATGAGTTGCAAGTGGACGTGATAAGGCAGTAGTCTGGATGGAATCTGCTTTAGGAATCTTTGCATAAAGGTCGACGACGTCATGACCGCCTACAAGCTGCTACGTGTACTTCACTATACAGTAAGTGTAGACTTATCTACCGATTTCATATTGCTTAGCAGTTGTCCCTGTTTTTAATAGAGTAAATGGTGGGTTGTAAACAATACAGGGAGGGTTTAAAAACGTCCAAATACACGTTAAATAATTAAATAAATATAGTGTCCCTACTTCACGGAAATTCAGTTATCGCGGTCGGCCTTGGAACCTATCTCCCGCGATAAGTGAGGGATTACTGCACTACTTTTAATCTTGCTTTGAGTTAGAAGACAGACACCCAACTAAATACAGTATTTTCAACTCTATCTCTAGTACAGTGGAACCTCGGGTCATGAACGTCTTGGACCACATACAAATCGGGTTACGAACAAAAAGTTTGCATCTGTTCACGACCACACACTCTGGTGACGAACAAGCCAGTTTCCCTTCTGGTTCGCAAGTGCCGATGATTTCCACACGTGTGCAGTCTCTCCCAGTGCAGAGAGAGAGAGAGAGGGCTGGCCGCCTAAGGCAGAGAAGGCAGTTAAAGAATGCACCGGACTTGTTTTTAAAGAGACTGATTCGAGCATTGTTTTAACCTCATTGTATTTAATGAAGACTTTTTTCTATTGGATTTTAACCTCCACTTCACTTCTGTTTACAGCAATCGGTTCGTAGTGTGCATTGTTGCAATGTTACTTTTCTTGGTCGTTTATTAAATTACAGATTTTTCAAATGTTAATGTTTTTCCCTGTGCTTAAAACTCATTAAAAAAAAAAAAAAAGTGTTTACAGCGAGCGGTTCGTAAGGCTATAGCGTGAATTCTTGCAATGTTACTTTTCTCCGTTCAAGGTTTTCTTAGTGTTATTCAATGTTTTTACATTTAGTTTACTATTACGCTGTGCATTCTATGGTATAGTTAAAAATATATATTTACGTACAATTTGTATGGTTTGGAACAGATTAATTGTATTTAAATACAGTCCTTCGGGTCACGACCAAAGTTTTGGAGTGAATTACGGTCGTGACCCGAGGTTCCACTGTATATATAAAGTTGACTCAGTCATTCAGTTGCTTGTCAACAAATACACTTTCCCATTCCACTAAAAAATGCTGTAGGTATCCACCAAGGAAGGACATTTCGATGCGTCAGTAGTTATTTGGGAACACACACACACACAACTTCTTCTTCTTCTTCTATGTGGTGTCCATGTACCTTACCAGCCTTCTCCAAACAGCTCAGTCTTGTACCTCTTCCACAGTCAGATCCTTTTCCTTTAAATCTTTTTACTTTATCTTTCCTCCTCCACTTTGGCCTCCCTCACTTTTCCCCTGTACTTCCATTCCCATCACTCTCTCGCTCAAATAATCATTGTCTGTCCTCATCACATGTCCATACCACTTCAGCCTACTTTCCTGTACTTTTAGATATCTCTCCTACTTTTGTTGTGCCTCTGATTGTCTCATTTCTTATTCTGTCCTTTTCTGTAACTCCACATATCCATCTGAACCTTCACACTTCTGCCACATCCAACTCCTTCTCCTGCTCTGCCTTTACTGCCCAATTAGTAGCTCCATACATCATTGCTGGACTTGCCACTGCTTTAAAAACCCTTACCTTTAACTTTCGCCTTAATTGTTCGATCACACAATTCTCCAGATAACTTCTTTGTAATAAATATAAAAAAAATCTCAGTACCTCCTGATACAACAGAAAACTAAATGCCTCAACATTTTAAAAATGCCTTAACACATATGATTGTACAAAAAACAAAAATGAGCCAACACATTTTCTTGTTTGTTGATACTTATGGTTAATAATGCTGTAGCAAGTGGGTCATTCTAATGCACCATGTCACCAATTTTGCCATGGCACTGACAGCAATTGCACAAAGAAATGGGACAGTTTATATAAATGAAGACCGTCTACAGAAGAGAAGTGAAAAGAGAAAGGTCTGGCGAAGCTAAAAGACAACACATTCAGCAGGTGATTCAGTACCTCGCCAGGTGATGTGGCTGCGAGTGTCATGAATTTCACACAACTGATCCAATAAGAAAGGTATTACATATATATAAGATGATATACACACACAAAAAAGTTTGGGAACCCCTTTTAATTCTTTGAAAGCTCAGCTAATGATCAACAAAAATCCAAAGTAACAACTTCCTGTTAATATATGACATGCCTTATGGAAACAGTAGTATTTCAGCAGTGACATAAGTTTATTGGGTTAACAGAAAATATGCAATATGCATCATAACAAAATTAGACAGGTGCATAAATTTGGGCACCCCAACAGACATATTACATCAATACTTAGTTGAGCCTCCTTTTGCAAATATAACAGCCTCTAGACACCTCCTATAGCCTTTGATGAGTGTCTGGATTCTGGATGGAGGTATTTTTGACCATTCTTCCATACAAAATCTCTCCAGTTCAGTTCAATTTGATGGCTGCCGAGCATGGACAGCCTGCTTCAAATCATCCCATAGATTTTCGACGATATTCAAGTCAGGGGACTGTGATAGCCATTCCAGATCATTGTACGTCTCCCTCTGCATGAATGCCTTTGTAGATTTCGAACTGTGTTTTGGGTCGTTGTCTTGTTGGAATATCCAACCCCTGCGTAACTTCAACTTTGTGACTGATGCTTGAACATTATCCTGAAGAATTTGTTGATATTGGGTTGAATTCATCCAACCCTCGACTTTAACAAGGGCCCCAGTCCCAGAACTAGCCACACAACCCCACAGCATGATGGAACCTCCATCAAATTTGACAGTAGGTAGCAGGTGTTTTTCTTCCGCCATGCAGAGCACGTTTTGTTATGACCAAATAACTCAAATTTTGTCTCATCAGTCAAAGCACTTTGTTCCAAAATGAATCTGGCTTGTCTAAATGAGCATTTGCATACAACAAGCGACTCTTTGTGGCGTGAGTGCAGAAAGGGCTTCTTTCTCATCACCCTGCCATACAGATTGTAGAACGATGTACAGATACACCATCTGCAACAAGATGTTCTTGCAGGTCTTTGGAGGTGGTCTGTGGGTTGTCTGTAACCATTCTCACAATCCTGTGCATATGCCCCTCCTGTATTTTTCTTGGCTGCTGTGTTTTTCCTCAACCATGTTGGGATAACCGTTGTTTCCCTGGATTCTCAACCTTTTTGGCCTTGGGGTCCAGTTTTATCTCTTTAGATTCTTTTACAACCAAAAGACAGGGCCCCATTCCCCCTTTCGCGAATCAAACACAATTAGAACAGCAAGGGGAACAGGATCACCTTGGTGAAACAGGGAAAAAACCCCATTCATCAGTGCACAGCCTTGTGTTTTTCAAAAAGCCAACACTGTCGTCCACCTGTATATCATCATTAATCTCACAATACCAATCAATGATCAGTGATAAGTGCTTTATGAAGTTAAGGAAAAAAAGGAAATTAAAAAAAAAAAATCACTGAATATTAACCAATGGATCCAAGCCATGATTAAACATTATGAAACAATGTTTTTTCTATAGCTGATGGAGATGCTGTTTTTCAGAATGTGATAAGAGAAAAAAACGGGACTGTGCTTTTGTGTGAGTGGAAGTAATTAGTAACTTTTTTTTTTTTTGGTTCGTAGACATTTATTTAAATCCACTGTATACTGCGGCAATATTGTCTTTATGCTTTGATACCGATTTTTTAGCAGTTTTTAGCTTTGAATGAATAAACTTTTAATCCACCTCTGCACTATTACCAAATACCACTTTAATATACAGAGTTCTGCTGAAAGATCTTTTACACTTACACCACCAAGGACTGTATGCAGCATGTGTAAATGTAAGCAGCTCGACTGACTTAATAATATTAGCTCCTACTATAAAGAAAATACAAATATTGTATACAGAAAATGATCAGTTAGTTACATAGATTTACGGTAGTTATTATGGCACAATAACTGAGGCCCATTGATTTAGGCAGTCTCCTGGGCAAAGCCAGGCAACATAGCTAGTGCCACATAAAAGCAATTTACAATATAAGCATTCCTTTGCTCTCTTAGTTAACAGGTAAAAGTACAAGTGTTCTCACTATAACTTTTTACACACTGTGTTGAAGTCAAATTAAAATGTGGCCACATTATATGGACCCATCTATTCCAGTGGAATAAATTCTTGTGTGTTTTAAGGAAACGTAAAAATAAAGTAAATGTATACATGTGTGGGCAAAAGTAGGTTTACAATTGTGAGTACGCAAAACAGAGTTTATTCTTGTATTAATATTTGTTATTGTATTATTTATTTGTATTTGTCTTCTTATTACTGTTAAATTGTGTTTGAGTGTAGCAAGTAGACTACAAGAATGTGTAAATATTGAATGCCGTCAATCTGAGCACAGATTATACCTAAGTGCACTGTGCCACTGTGAAATTCTTTTGAGTTAATAAGGTTAAAGCAGCTATTGAGTTAATAAAGCTATTGTAATAATCATAACCTGTGTGTCTTTTTCCATACAAACTACTGTAAACCTACTTTTGCCCACCTTTGTATGTATATATACAGTTAGGTCCATAAATATTTGGACACAGACAACTTTTTTCTAATTTTGGTTCTGTACATTACCACAATGAATTTTAAATGAAACAACTCAGATGCAGTTGAAGTGCAGACTTTCAGCTTTAATTCAGTGGGGTGAACAAAACGATTGCATAAAAATGTGAGGCAACTAAAGCATCTTTGAACACAATCCCTTCTTTTCAGGGGCTCAAAAGTAATTGGACAATTGACTCAAAGGCTATTTCATGGGCAGGTGTGGGCAAGTCCGTCGTCATGTCATTATCAATTAAGCAGATAAAAGGCCTGGAGTTGATTTGAGGTGTGGTGCTTACATGTGGAAGATTTTGCTGTGAACAAACAAAAGCAATAGTGAAGCAAAAGTGAATTTCTTAATGCTACACATTAAAACAAATATAGAAAAAAAAAAATCTTACAGCTTAGGTACTACCTTTGTTCAAAAAAACATTTTCAGAAAAAACACACATGCCTGTTCATTTTCTCCATTTCAGGTATTTGATGAATGAAAACATTGTCACCTTATTAAAAAAAAAAACAGCTTACTTGGAGTATGTGTGATCTTACTCCATAAATGCATAAATTCTTTCAAGAGTTATTTCTAAAATAAATTAGAGGTTCCTTCCCCACTTTGATCGTAACCTCTTTATGACGAGTGCTAGTCTTAGCAGAAATGCTAATTGGACACTTACCAAAGTAATTACTATAGCCAATGCTTTTGCCAACCTTAATGCCCCCCCAGCCTTGAACAAATTTATAAAGTGTATTCAATCCCACTACTGCCACTTTAATCAGAGTTAACAACTGCCTCCAAAAACACTCAAACATTGTACCCTGTTGCTCATTTTGATTTCTAATAAATGTGTAAATTAGACCCTCAAATTAAAGTGGAGAAATCTGAAAATTGATTTGGTATCATTTGGAGCCAGAGTGCATCAGGACTAATATTTTGACCAATACCCGATATGATTTTTGACCTCGACGTCCATATGAAAATAAAATGAATGCTGGCATTAAGTACCTGCATTGCAAAAAAATTCTTTGTACTTGAATAAATTATATTTTTCTTTATATACTAAATATATTCCTGAACAAAACTGAATTCTCTTATGAAAAGAAAAATATTTACATATGTTAGGTGTTCAATGTTAGTTTTAAGGTAAAGCTAAGTATACAATCACAGTATAATATAAACATTGAGCTTTTACACAAATCGGAGTTAAAGGCTATTAGACTGTCCTACTCAATACTGCTAATGGTAGAAAATGGTATTCCCAATTTATATCAGCTACCCCATTTGTCTGCCATTTTTGCTCTTACTTACTTTATGAAATACTTAACCTATACTCATCCTTTATTGTTGCTATCAATAAGAAATCCTGCATTCGTAAAACTTAACTGAGGTAAGAACTACTAGATGATTTCCCAATTGTCATTTGTACTACACAAAATGTGTCATTAACCTTTATCTGTGAAATTTCAACTTTATACTGTTGTTAGCCAACAGTGGCTCCATAAGAGCTGGCATGCAGTGCAAGATACGCAAAAGCTTCCAACATCAAATGATATTCTCTGACCAGTGGTGTGGTATGTACACCCCACAGCCAAGGGTTCCATGGTGGACTGCTTGGTAACCTGGTAATTGAGGGTTCGGAGGCAGGGGTATGGTCTGGTCTCAGTATTCATCTGTCACTTGATACATTAGCTGTCAGGAGGTCCCTTCTTAGTCTTTTAGCTTCATTCACATTTTTCACCACCGGTGAACTAGCTTGTCACAGACAAACTCCCTATTTGCCAACAAGCTAAAAAAAATAAATCTTACTTCTAATCACAGGGATTAGTGAACTGTTTTTCTTTAACACATGTTGACAATGGCACTTTATTTTTCCATAAAGCTGAATAATATTTATTTGTAAACTAATTTGATTTCACAAACAGTTCCTTTTCAATTTAACTTTTTCGGTCTTTTTCATCCAGACTGTGGAGTTTGTTGGCCATGTCAATTTTTCAAATGAACTCTCAGAGCTGTAATGGGAGTTTTATTATAACTAGTTGTACAAGGGTTGTGCTAAACTAACAAGCATATTGGAGTCACCTAAAATGCCTGATAAAAATAATACAATGTGTGGTATTGTAACTTGCAGCTCCACTATTGCCTAAATCCAAGTGAGATGACCTCCCTTGATCACATGTTTAAAGTTCCATGTGGGCTGGATGGCTGATAAGAACATACTATATGTTGACAAAGTGCTGTGATTGAACTTACCAGGAAGGAGGAAATCCCCTGTGGCTGACTTTTTATATGCGACTTGAAAATGGATTTGGATTTGCTGTCATGGGTGCTGTCAGTATCAGATAATGGGTAAAGCACATTATAAGCTGCAACACAAGCACTGCTGTGGTTGCCCAAAATCTGCCCCTATTGAGAGCAATGGTGCGGAGGAGCTGGAAAAGATTACTGTTGCAAACTCCTACAACTGTGATAAAAATACATTGATTAGGATGGGGATTTTGTAGACAGGTAAACAAAGGTATGCAGATTGCACTGACAAGTAGTAATTTCCTCTTCATATTTTCATTGAATCATAAAATTAATATGCTCATTACTTTCAGTATGACCCTCGTACCTTCACTAGCAACACAGGCATGAGTAATGACTAGTAATCAGTCCCCTATTTCTGCAATTGGTGTGAAAATTACCAGCCTGTCAAGATTTTTAGTCATTAGCTTTATGAAAATGCACTTCAGGTTTCCCTCACTTCATGTGATGCAGTCTTCCCAATATTTAGCAAAGTCTAAAAATAAACATGCCAAAAACTTACTCTGCAGGGAAACCTGTAAATTGAAAAATTATGACAATATTCTCAGGGGTACATATCTTGCTTCGTGCTGTGCTTTTCGTAATTTTTTTAATTGGTGAAATTCTTGTCCATACAGATGCATCTTTGGTAAGCCAATAACTGCATACAACATTGGCACTCAACCAGATCACTCTGGCATTTGTCTTAAGATGCATTCTTCAACTGGTAAGAGCAGTTAACAAAAAGCAAATCTGACACAAGAAGATGAAAACTTAAAACCACTGTGTTTGACAAGCACAGATTTATTTCACAAGCTATATGCTTAAAAACATACAATAGTACTGCTAAAAGTAATTTTATGATTAATGAATATACTGCTGATAATGCAAAATAGTGCACTTCAAAATAATCAAATATGAGCACAAGCCTAACGTTGACCTTGGCATTTGCTAAAGAGATGATCACTTCCTGTCTGTATTATTACAGATGTATGTTATATTTATATTGTAATATCATTAAATGCTATGTTTCTTGTCATTGTACTTTCTTTTTAAAGGCACTGTGTAAAACAAAGGTGGCTGAGTAAATTACAAGACAAAACAAATTATATTACAAGAGAAATGGCCACTTGGCTTGAATAGACTCTCCTTTTACTGCCTAATCTTTCCTCCTGGCTGTGCAAGGTATTAACTATAAATTCCGCTTCAATCTTGGGCTTTTTTTCCTTCTCATAAACAAGCTTCAAAATATTTTTTTTTATCTACATTATTAAAGTACTGCTATTAATGAAAATGTAAATGTCACATTTTACAGGTCTCAAAGAATTTGCAGTTGAGGTGTCTGGTCAGAGATGTCTTTCAATCAAATGTAAAATTCAGTATATGACATTCATTGTGTAGAGAAGCGATACAGGTGTTACATTAACTCCATTTCCGTCCTTACACAGCCATCTATTTAATACATTTAAAGAAAACAGTACCTTTTGTAATCAGACATATTGCACAATGTCTCCAAAGACTTCTCCAGCACTGACCGTGGTGAGCTTGAAAGGTTGCCAGGAAACAGAAGATAATTTGCAGCATTTATGCCGGTGTGTTTCTCAAAAGCATTATCATCTAAAGGCTCTTTCCTGCTTTTACTTTCAGGCCAATTTTTATGATAGGAGCTAGAAGCCATTACATTTTAATTGGCTCTCATTTCCACACTTATTGCAGGAGGCAGACACTTGCTTGTTTTCGTTTTATTCAACAAGTGAGTGTGAAACACTTTATGACCATCTGAAGTCCACATCAAAATGGTAAGAATTACCCATTCTGACTAACTGTGCCTATAATGATAAAGCAGGCATTTTATTTCACGACAGAAGATACACAGGAGTCAAGCAAGAACACCTTCCTAGTTACAAATCCTTTAGGGACAGGTTGTATACAACCAAACATACAGAGAGAGGCAAGTGATGAAATAGATAAGAGTATTAGAGGTTAAAAAGTGCTGTTGAATCAAAAGCCTTTAAATCACAAGCCCACACAACCAGCTTTAAAAGGTATAAGAAACCAAGGCAATGACAAATCTATAGGTTTTTGCTTCCACTTGTAGTTCAACAACATACTGTCACAATTTATGGGTCTAACAACTGTCCTAAGCTTTAGTGCAACTGCCCTTCTGCCTTTGCCGTCAGGATTGGGTCTGGCTCATTAATGTCATTATTGGTTGGAGTGAATTACTAAGAAGTTTCATTCTCCTGCACTTGCCCCAAACAGCCACCATGGGGATTCCTCAATATTCTGGTCTTCCTTGCTAAAATTATTTTAATGACTAACATTCTCATGCACTAGGTCACCATGGTAAACTAAAGCCGTTGTCACACTACACGACTTTACCAGCGATTTTTAGTTGTAGCCTTCACAAACATGATCTTGTTAAGTCGGTGGCAGCACTTCCATGAATAGAATTGCGTAATTTGACATACCCAACGATTCACTTCAACTAGCCTACAACACAATACAATAAAAATCAAACAGGTTGGAATTTGGCTTTAGTTGTAGGGGCAGGCTGTGTGTGCTGTCAACCAATCAATGCTCATTCAGAAGTACAATGCATAGAATGTAGCGACCAGGAATAAGCAACACACAAGTTTTGAACCTTGCAAACAGAAGAGAGGCGTGTCTGTCTGACATCACTTGTTTTACATACTAAAAGAAAATGAGAAAAAAAACAAAACAAAATCCAAGGTTGCTTCTGAACTCATACAGACCAGCTCCATCAGGCAGTACACTATTGGCAGTCACAAAAAGGGCTGCACTGGACTTGGACTGTGCTGGAAGGTCAGCACTCAATCAGCAAATCTGACATATCGCACGACTAGAAGTCATGTAATGGGACATCAGCTTAATCAGCAGCTTATAACTATTTTATATCACATTATTATGTAAATTCCAGTTTCCGTTGCAACACTCCAGTCGCTTACTTGGAACTTGGGTAGAAAGTGTGAAGAATTGTACTTTAGCTCTGTTTCTGTAAAATGTATTAAGATGGTGCTCAGTATACAAAGGTGCTATATAAAAAAAGATTGTCTAAATAGGTCCGTGTGTGTTTAATTGGGCAAAATGGTAATATATATGCTCAGTGGGAAGAGGGGTAAGCTATCAGAAGCCTGGCAGAAATTAGCTGAATTGATTGTTTAGATGGGAAACCACTGTGACTATCATGCATCTCTAAGGGAACCACACATTTTTATCTACAGTATACACATAGAGGTCTAGGCACATAATGTGGTCTAGATGGTTACTACATAAACCTATGCATGTCATATTACGGACAAGTGCTCACACTGCAGAAATGTAACATTTGAAAAACCAAAAGTAATGTAACTAATTGTATTATAAATGCTATAAGTCACCTTGGATAAAGGCATTAGCCAAACAAGTAAATGTAACTGTTTATTACAGGGACTGTTTATTAGGGGAGATGTTATATACAGGGCTTCCTAGTGTTAATTGTGACAGCCACAGGAGGACATCCACAAGTGTTTGTCTTCATTTAATACTTGTTAATATAACTGTTAGACAGTATTAGAATCTATGCCACTGAGCCTTTTCATTATTATATTTAAGCTTTAGGATCATCTCCACTAGAAACATCTCTCACCAAACAATACTGTAAAAGCATCATATCTATTTATGTACATAACAGCAGAAGAAGAAGGAGAAGAAGAGGGGGGAGACGTGTCCAGAGGCAGGAGGAGAGGAGGAAGGTAAAGAGAGTGGAACTGAGGGTAGGAACTTTGAATGTTGGCAGTATGACTGGTAAGGGGAGAGAGTTAGCCGATATGATGGAGAGAAGGAAGGTTGATATATTGTGTGTGAAAGAGACTAAATGGATGGGGAGTAAGGCCAGGTGGATCGGAGGTGGATTCAAATTGTTCTATCATGGTGTGGATAGGAGGAGAAATGGAGTAGGAGTCATTCTGAAGAAACAGTATGTCAAGAGTGTTTTGGAGGTGAAAAGAGTGTCAGGCAGAGTAAAGATTATGAAGCTGGAAATTGGAGGTGTGATGATGAATGTTGTTAGTGCATATGCCCCGCAAGTTGGGTGTGCAATGGGTGAGAAAGAAGATTTTTGGAGTGAGTTGGATGAAGTGATGAACAGTGTACCCAAGGGACAGAAAGTGTTGATTGGAGCAGATTTCAATGGGCATGTTGGTGAAGGGAACAGAGGAGATGATGGGTAGGTATGGTGTCAAGGAGAGGATGGATGAAGAAGGTCAAAGGATGGTGGATTTTGCCAAAAGGATGGACATGGCTGTGGTGAATACTTATTTTAAGAAGAGGGAGGAACATAGGGTTACGTACAAGAGTGGAGGAAGATGCACAGAAGAGTCAATCTGAAGGAGGTTGAAGACTGCAAAGTGATGGCAGGGGAAAGTGTAGTTAAGCAGCATAGGATGGTGGTCTGTAGGATGAAGTTGGAGATCAAGAAGAGGAAGAGAATGAGGGCAGAGCCAAGGATCAAATGGTGGAATTTGAAATAGGAAGACTGCAAGGTTGAGTTTAGGGAGAAGGTGAGACAGGCACTGGGTGGTAGTGAAGAATTACCAGACAGCTGGGAAACTACAGCAGATGTAGTAAGGGTGACAGCAAGAAGGGTGCTTGGCGTGACATCTGGACAGAGGAAGGAGGAAAAGGAAACCTGGTGGTGGAATGGGGAAGTACATGAGAGTATACAGAGGAAGAGGATGGCAAAGAAGAGGTGGGATAGTCAGAGAGATAGAAAAGTAGACAAAAGTACAAGGAGATAAGGCGCAAGGTGAAGAGAGAGGTGGCAAAGGCTAAAGAAAAAGTGTATGATGAGTTGTATGAGAGGTTGGACACTAAGGAGGGAGAAAAGGACCTGTACCAATTCGCTAGACAGAGGGACCGAGCTGGAAAAGATGTGCAGCAGGTTAGGATGATAAAGGATAAAGATGAGAACGTACTCACAAGCGAGGAGAGTGTGTTGAGCAGATGGAAAGAGTACTTTGAGAGGCTTATGAATGAAGAGAACAAGAGAGAGAAGAGGTTGGATGATGTTGAGATAGTGAATCAGGAAGTGCAACGGATTAGCAAGGAGGAAGTAAGGACAGCTATGAAGAGGATGAAGAATGGAAAAGCTGTTAGTCCAGATGACATAGCTGTGGAAGCATGGAGGTGTTTAGGAGAGACGGCAGTGGAGTTTTTAACCAGATTGTTTAATGGAATCTTGGAAAGTGAGAGGATGCCTGAGGAGTGGAGAAGTGTACTAGTACCGATATTTATAAATAAGGGGGATATGCAGGACTGTAGTAACTACAGGGGGATAAAATTGATGAGCTACAGCATGAAGTTATGGGAAAGAGTAGTGGAAGCTAGGTTAAGAAGTGAGGTGATGATTAGTCAGCAGCAGTATGGATTCATGCCAAGAAAGAACACCACAGATGTGATGTTTGCTCTGAGGGTGTTGATGGAGAAGTATAAAGAAGGCCAGAAGGAGTTGCATTGCGTCTTTGTGGACCTGGAGAAAGCATATGACAGGGTGCCTCGAGAGGAGCTGTGGTATTGTATGAGGAAGTCAGGAGTGGCAGAGAAGTATGTAAGAGTTGTATAGGATATGTACGAGGGAAGTGTGACCGTAGTGAGGTCTGCGGTAGGAGTGACGGATGCATTCAAGGTGGAGGTGGGATTACATCAGGGATCGGCTCTAAGCCCTCTCTTATTTGCAATGGTGATGGACAGGTCGACAGATGAGATTAGACAGGAGTCCCCGTGGACTATGATGTTTGCTGATGACATTGTGATCTGTAGCGATAGTAGGGAGCAGATTGAGGAGACCCTGGAGAGGTGGAGATATGCTCTAGAGAGGAGAGGAATGAAGGTCAGTAGGACCAAGACAGAATACATGTGTGTAAATAAAGTGGGAGGTCAGTGGAATGGTGAGGATGCAAGGAGTAGAGTTGGTGAAGGTAGATGAGTTTAAATACTTGGGATCAACAGTACAGAGTAATGGGGATTGTGGAAGAGAGGTGAAGAAGAGAGTGCAGGCAGGGTGGAATGGGTGGAGAAGAGTGTCAGGAGTGACTTGTGATAGACGGGTATCAGCAAGAGTGAAAGGGAAGGTCTACAGGATGGTAGTGAGACCAGCTATGTTACATAGGTTGGAGACAGTGGCACTGACCAGAAAGCAGGAAACAGAGCTGGAGGTGGCAGAGTTTTAACTAAGATTTGCATTGGATGTGACGAGGATGGACAGGATTAGAAATTAGGACATTAGAGGGTCAGCTGAAGTAGGACGGTTGGGAGACAAAGTCAGAGACACAAGATTACGTTGGTTTGCACATGTGCAGAGAGAGAGATGCGGAGTATACTGAGAGAAGGGTACTAAGGATAGAGCTGCCAAGGAAGAGGAAGGCCTAAGCGAAGGTTTATGGATGTGGTGAGAGAGGACATGCAGGTGATGGGTGTAACACAGCAAGATGCAGAGGACAGAAAGATATGGAAGAAGAAGAACAGCAACCAAGCATTGGGTTGTTTCAAATATCTTTATACTTAAATTGTCAGACTGGTTTCATCTATGACTTCATTTTTTAATAAAAAAACGGGGAAAAAACATTAAGTGAAGTGTGTTAGTGGTGACCCAACACAACAGAAAACATTTAGTGCTAAAGTATCTTGGGTAAACAGCTGGCTGTGAAGGCAAAAGGCAACCGGTACAAAGGCCATTAATGGTTCTTGCTGTGCAACTTGAAGCAAAAATATTTGTGCTACATCTCTGAGTTTCAATGAAATGCAAACAGAATATCCACAATAAAAGTTTGCACTGAAAGGATAATTCACTTAAAGCTAGCAACAGAAGAGATACCTTGACAACTAAAGGATAGAAATAGAGAACACGCCGACTTGTTCTGAAATATGTAGCAGCAGATGTGCACTTTGACATTTTGTATTTTCTGTGACAGCCTGGCATATGACCTTAGACAAAAGGTTATGATTTTTACCAATATAACATTATAAAGAAAGAGAATCAACCTAAACTAAGCTTGCAAAATAATTTGAACAGGGCTTTACTATTTAAGATTAAGTGAAGCAGTACAGCAACTGAAATATATAAAATATTTCAATAATAAAAAAAAAATTCTTCTGAACGAAACCTCATTTTAAGAAGGAAAATAAAAAAATTTCAAAATGCCATTGCAATAATTTAAATATTTCTAAAAAAATAATGTTAATGAATTTTGATTAAAAATAATACATAGCATCTTTAACTTCCACATATCATATAAGAGGGAAGAAACCTGCTTCACCAAAAGCTGAACCAGGTGCTGCAAATAAAAAGCAATTAAAGTGGATTCAGAAAATATTCAGACCCCCTTCTCATTCTACACAATTAACTGTGTTTTAGATTTAAATTTGAAATTGATAAACTTGTGAGTTTTGGTCATCAGTCTACACTCAATAACCAATAATGACAAAGTGAAAATAATTTATTAAAAATGAAAAACTGAAACCTTTCATTCATGCAGGTATTCAGACACTTAATTCAGTACTATGTAGAAGAAATCCCTTCTGCAGCAATTACAGCTTTGAGTCTTCGCGGGTAAGTCTCTGCAAGCTTTGCACACCTGGATTTGGCCATCTCATCTCTTAGCTTTCCTGGCAGAAACTGTCAAGCTCCATTAAACTGGATGGGAAGAGTCTGTAGACTGCCATCTTCAGATCTCTCCACAGGTGTTGTAAGGGGGTTAAGTCAGGGCTATCTGGGCCACTAAAGGACAGTCAAAGGCTTGTTCCAAAGCTACTCCAGCATTGTGTTGGTTGTATGCTTCAGGTCATTGTAATGCTGAAAGGTGTACTGCCAAACCAGTCAAAGGCCATGTGCACCTCTCTCTATAATTGGTTGCATTCCTCTCTCCCTTAATTCTGACCAGTCTGCCTATCCCTGCCACTGAGAAGCACCCCGATAGCATGGTGCTACCACCACAACTTATCACTGTAGGGAAGGCATTTGGCAAGTTTATCAGGAGTGTCTGGTCTTTGCAAAACAGTGAGTTCTGCCCAGGGAGTTCAACCTTCACCTCATCAGACTACAGAATACAGTAATCCCTCGCTATATCGTGCTTCAACTTTCGCAGCTTCACTCTATCGCGGATTTTATATGTAAGCATATCTAAATATATAATGCGGATTTTTCGCTGCTTCTCGGGTTTCTGCAGACAATTGGTCTTTTTACTTCTGGTACATGCTTCCTCAGTTGGTTTGCCCAGTTGATTTCATACAAGGGACGCTATTGGCGGATGGCTGAGAAGCTACCCAATCAGAGCACGCAGTTAAGTTCCTGTGTGCTGATTGGCTCAGCGACGGAGCGCCGAACTCGATTCCGCTGCGCTAACCAGGAAGTCTTGTCTCGCTCATTCAGCATCAACTTGTTCCTGCTACTGCTTCAGGGGCCGTGCCCAAGCGCCAACGGAAGATGCTAACGATTGCAGAAAAGGTAAAAGTTTTGGATATATTGAAGGAAGGGAACAGCTACACCGCTACAGGACGCCATTACGGCATCAATGAGTCCACGATTCTTTTTATTTAAAAAGGAGGAAAAGAATATAAGATCTACGACCGCAGTGTCCTTTAACCAGGGCGCAAAACGAGTTGTAAGTGGATGTAATAAGGAGGTAGTCTGGATGGAATCTGCTGTAGGGATTTGGATTGAAGACTGCCGGAAGAAGAACAACGGCGGTGCTACACAATCGCCTGAAGAGGCACCTTTAGAAGAGCTGTACCGCTCTCCTTTGTTGTGCAGTAAAATTAAACTCATCATTATCGGACAAGTCGTCGTGTCATTGTTGGTGAGTAACCATAATTAATTTTCTACGTACAGTACTTATTACATGTACATAGTTTAGTGTCGCTGTACACACATTTTACTGTATACAATTTTTCTTGCATTGTACGTATTTATTGCTGGTGGCCTGTCTGTCGTAATGGCTGTAACATATGTGATATCGGAGACGCTCAATATCTTTAAAATAATATTTAGGTTTTACTGTATATAAACAGTGTGTTTACATACATAATTTCAACGAATCTTACCTAATATCTAAGAGAATACAAAGGGTTTATGCTGTATAATTGTGCGGGAAATGTTTATAATAGTGTGGGAGAGTTTATAAGGGCTTAAAATATATAAAAATAACCATATGATTTTTACTTCGCAGATTTTCACCTTTCGCGGGGGGTTCTGGAACGCAACCCCCGCGATCGAGGAGGAATTACTGTATGTTCAGAGTCCTTTAAATAACATCATGTGCCTTTTACTTAAGAGTGACTTCCATCTAGCTACCCTACGATAAATGTTTGATTGAAGCAGTGCAGCTAAGATGGTTGTCCTTCCAAAAGGTTTGCCCAGCTCAGCAGAGGAGTGACTATTCAGTTCTTGATCACTTCCCTGACCAAGCCTCTTCTTGCAAAGTTATACAGGTCTAGGAAGAGTCCTGGTGGCACCAAATTTCTTCCATTTCACATTACTGAGGTGACTGTTCTCCTGGGAACATTCAAAGCTTTAGAAATGGTTTTATACCTTTACCCTGATGTATACCTCGGCACAATCTGATCACGGGAGTCTACAGAGAGTTCCTTGGACTTCATGGCTTGGTTTTTGTCCTGACTTGAGGTGTGAATTGTGGGAGTTTATATACACAGATGTGCATCTTTCTAAGCTGTCCAATCAAATCAATTTGCCATGGGTGGACTTCTTTCAAGTTCTCAAGGCGAATTAAAGCAAACAGGATTCACCTGATCACAAGCTGTAGTGCCACAGCACATGGTGTAAATACTTACAGAACTGACAGATTTCAGTTTTTGATTTTTAATAAATTTGTAAACCTTTCTCAGAACATGTTTCAGTTTTGTCATTGTTGGTTACTGAGTGTAGATTGATGTGCAAAAATAACTAATGTGTTAATTTAAAGTTAAATATACAACACAAAGTTTGCAGAAAGTGAGGTCTGAATACTGTAGTTTCCAAATCCACTGTATTTTCTAACATTTTCAGTTCAACTCAGAAGAAGTATTAAACTCTTACTTACTATGTCCTGCAAAAATAAGAGTTAAAAAGCATCCTAAACAGAACCCAAGCCACACTACATGTGAACCATCTAGTAGTTATGATGACCGATGGGTTAAATGTACAGCTGACATTAAACTAACCTCAAGGTATTTCTATACATCAATTCTCTCGAAAAAGCCTGCTGTACTATGCTATATTTTAGCTTTTCTTATTTCAATTGACTTCTCTGTATTTAAAGTGTATTATTCTCCATTGCTGTAGTCATGGGGTGGTCAACTCCAATCCTGGACAGCCACAGTGGCTGCGGGTTTTTGTGCCAACCCAGTTACTTACTAGGAAGCCAATCCTCACCAATAACAGATCTTATTTAGTTTCACAGCTTGTTAGTGTTTTAACTCTAAATGTCAGTTCATTCTTAAATGATAGTTTTTTTCCCTTCCTAATGATACATGTATCATCCAAGTGATATGAAGCCTAAAACGGATGAGTAATTTTAATTTCTTCACTTTAAGTAATCAGAAGGAAACTGAAGATGATTAAACCAAATAGTGAATGATGAAAACACACAGGTGGAAATGGAGAT
Source organism: Erpetoichthys calabaricus (assembly GCF_900747795.2). Classification (NCBI taxonomy): domain Eukaryota; kingdom Metazoa; phylum Chordata; class Cladistia; order Polypteriformes; family Polypteridae; genus Erpetoichthys; species Erpetoichthys calabaricus. The sequence continues at coordinate 170,984,293 of NC_041401.2, forward strand.
AAACTAAATGGAGAACTACAAGTTTCTTTCTCATTTGCAACTTACTGCTAAGAAGGAGCAGTTAAAACAATGAATACATCTGTTTAAGACTAAAATAGGCAATTAAGCGTTCAAAAATCTTAACAAGCGAGACAACTATAATGAAGCAGAAAAATGTCACTTGAGCAAAAAGTGCTTCATCAGCAATGAATGACTTCTCATGAAACAACTGAGTTGGAACAAAAACCTGAAGCCACCGCGGCCCTCCAGGACAGACATTGCTTAGCCCGGATTTAACACTAGAATTACCAGAGCCTACGAAAAAACTCGTAAATCCGTCCCACCTTAAATCGCGTCTTAAAGCCGTTTGCACATCTCCGCCAGAGTCTTTTGTCATCTAAATGTGATGATAAACAAAAGCTACTAGCAGCCAGCTATTCCATCCCCCCAGCGACTTAGAATGAACTCCTAGCTCATGCCTTGCCTTGATTTGATTATTTGGGATTGAAGTGGAGTTTTACAGTGGAAATAATTCGTGCGTTATTTGGAATACACGCATTTCATGTGTGTTCCGTTTCTACAGTATAGTAGGCTGTGCAAACACATTTTTAAAACAGAAACGTTTTTCATATTCTAATAGTAAATGACAAAATGTAGGCATAAACTATATAACGTATGAAGCCTGAAGTCCATATATCAAAGAAACACTTTCACAAAAGGTACAAATAAGAGAACACGTGCGCTTTTCTTCAAAAATATAACTGCACAAAAAAAAAAAGCCGCGTTAGCATGCCACATTGACACTCTTACTACTACTGCCGCGGTGGCGTAATGGTATCAGCTCCTGACTGGGGATCAGAGGGTGGCGAGTTCGATCCCGCACGGCTCCACTTCGAGAAGTAACCTGCTCTTATTCTTACAATTTTAGAATAACAACATAAATTTCATTTCAGTCTGTAACAGCCGGTATAACTTATGATACTGGTAAAGGTTAGCTTTTTTTTTTTTTTTTAAATTCACTTTTCATTCTCGCAGTCGATGCATACTAACGCCCCCCCCCCCCCACCCCAAAAGGGTTCTGACACATAAACGCTGGCGAAGCTGCCTTCCTTCGTATCTCACCGTCACTTGATTTTCTTTTTATTCAGTGTTATTGAGTGTTCCTGCCAGTCCCCACATGCTGCTGTATGCTGTTTCTTTTGTACTCCAGGACATGCAGAGGAGAGAATGATTTCACATTATTTATGCTGTTTTCACATAAAGACTGCAGAATACTCGTGACTGCATTCTCGTACCAATGCACTTTTTCCATCACCTTTTCCTGTAAGAAGCAATGTACTCACTTCTCTCTATGCTGTGGTTTCTATTACACACCTGAAAGAGACAATATATGTGAAAACTTCATCGCACTAATGCAATATTATTTGAAAACGAACAGCGTCAGATCAGGTGTGAAAATTTTATGTGTGCTACGAAGAAGGCAGCTTCGCCAGCGTTTATGTGTCAGAACCCTTTTGGGGGGGGGGGGGGGGGCGTTAGTATGCATCAACTGCGAGAATGAAAAGTGAATTAAAAAAAAAAAAAAAAAAAGCTAACCTTTACCAGTATCATAAGTTACACCGGCTGTTACAGACTGAAATGAAATTTATGTTGTTATTCTAAAATTGTAAGAATAAGAGCAGGTTACTTCTCGAAGTGGAGCCGTGCGGGATCGAACTCGCCACCCTCTGATCCCCAGTCAGGAGCTGATACCATTACGCCACCGCGGCAGTAGTAGTAAGAGTGTCAATGTGGCATGCTAACGCGGCTTTTTTTTTTGTGCAGTTATATTTTTGAAGAAAAGCGCACGTGTTCTCTTATTTGTACCTTGTGAAAGTGTTTCTTTGATATATGGACTTCAGGCTTCATACGTTATATAGTTTATGCCTACATTTTGTCATTTACTATTAGAATATGAAAAACGTTTCTGTTTTAAAAATGTGTTTGCACAGCCTACTATACTGTAGAAACGGAACACACATGAAATGCGTGTATTCGAAATAACGCTTGAATTATTTCCACTGTAAAACTCCACTTCAATCCCAAATAATCAAATCAAGGCAAGGCATGAGCTAGGAGTTCATTCTAAGTCGGTGGGGGGATGGAATAGCTGGCTGCTAGTAGCTTTTGTTTATCAGCACATTTAGATGACAAAAGACTCTGGCGGAGATGTGCAAACGGCTTTAAGACGCGATTTAAGGTGGGACGGATTTACGAGTTTTTTCATAGGCTCTGGTAATTCTAGTGTTAAAGGGTCAGAGTCTTAAATAGCAAATAAATTAAATGAACTTAAATACCAACAAAAACTAGTCACTAATTAAGAGAATAAATTAGAATGAAAATCTGCAGTCATGGGCGGCATGGTGGCGCAGTGGGTAGCGCTGCTGCCTCGCAGTTAGGAGACCCGGGTTCGCTTCCCGGGTGCTCACTGCGTGGAGTTTGCATGTTCTCCCCGTGTCTGCGTGGGTTTCCTCCCACAGTGCAGGTTAGGTGCATTGGCGATTCTAAATTGTCCCTAGTGTGTGCTTGGTGTGTGTGTGTGTGTGTGTGTGTGTCTGTGTGCGCCCTGCCCAGGGTTTGTTTCCTGCCTTGTGCCCTGTGTTGGCTGGGATTGGCTCCAGCAGACCCCATGACCCTGTAGTTAGGATATAGCGGGTTGGATAATGGATGGATGGATCTGTAGCCACCGTAGCTCTCCAGGATTGGAGTTGGCCACCCCTGCCTATTTCCTTGATGAAATGTTTTTCAGTTTATTCCTGGTTTCTGCGAATACATTATTTTTGTTTCTATGTCTGCTGCAGTTTTAATTTTAAATGTATTCATTCAGTTAGTTTTACCACATAATCTTTGTTGCACTGTTAAGATTTAAAATAAATAGTGTTTGATTAAAGTGGTACTAGTCGAAACCAGCAGGTTTTTAAACAATGATTTTAGCAATCAGTTTGGTAATGTAGCCAAGCCATTTACAAGTAGCATCACTCTTACGGAAGAAACTGGTTTTGAACAGGACACCAGTTAGCTTCAGAACTGACTTACGAGGGGTGATCAAAATGTTCTGGACCTGAACAAATTATTCTATAGTGGTAGTTTTATAGGTATCCAAGCAATAGCTTCTGCACACTAAAATACTCAATGTTAATTAATAATGTTTCTAGTATTTGTGTATGTTTTCTTGCTGCAGAACTGCACTAACACACATGCAAAAAAAAAAAAACAAAAAAAAAAAACACGTATTTTGCTATCATTCCTAATTTCTAATGCTAAAGAACCTTGGGAAGCCGATTCTCGCCTAGTCAATGGGCACAAGGACCAGTAACACTCTTATGTCACACTGAAGGGATGGACTTAATTTGGCAGGAAGCTTCTTGTAGATGACCCAATCATCTAAACAGGCCAGGTCAGTTCAACCCATTCTTCATGAACAAATAAACATGAGGAAGTGTATACATCTTGCATGATCAGAGTGTTGACACCTGAAATGAGGTATCACCACATTTAATGTTCGAAGGAATGACCTGAGCTAATGAAATTGGACTGCAAGAAATTTAAGACGCAAGTGCGGATTAAAAATCGGCTACTTCCCTATGACTTGGGGTCCAAAGGATAATCTAAACAATGGAAACATAATGAATTGTCAATATTAAAGAAATTCATGGTCCAAATTGGTGCCGACAGTATCACGTGTAGTACTTTATTTAATGATCTTGAGGATATAGCCACATTAAATTTATGGCTCAATACGTCCATGCAATCTGTCAGTATTACACAGATTTCATTTGACATTGTGGCATATATATTTTTTTCCAAGGAAACTGCCATTGATCCCCATCTGCTTCATGATAATTTGCCTGCTTTCACTGCATACAGGTAGGTGTTTGCAGGTTGTTTTGTGAAACTGCAGATCTGAAGACATACTACCAGACTTGGACTCCTCTGTGCTATGCCAATGACAAAGTCATCAAGTCAGCTACTGATGAGTAATTGTACAAGCAAGTTAAAATGTGTGATTTGACTGCCACGCAAAAAGTTTGAGACGATTTAATAAGTTAGTATTCACTGAAGTTTCTTTTAATAGATCTGGCCAAAAACTTTTTGATCATTTATAAACCCTCTAGGCAACAAAGAGTTAATATTTAATGCAACAACATGACTGTGAGAGGAAATCAGTATCACCAACAAAAAAAAAAAAACAACATGAACACATTTCAGAGAGTCAGCACCCCAGCTAATACTGAAACCCGGGTTCAGCTGCTGGTACATGGAAAAAAAAAAAAAAACTACCTGCAATGCCAATGGGCCATCATGAAAGAATAAAAATGCAGTCGCAAAATAGCAACAGACCAAAGACACTCATCTATCCATCTTTCTGCTTTCAAACCAAGAGCATCCTCAAAAAACAGTTGCAAAAAAGGTATAATGCACATGTTTGGTGGCTCTAATGTAATAATACTGCATTCCTCGAATGTCAGGGCTGGGAATGACGTCACACCCAAGTCGACCACGTTCCAGGAAAACCATTTTGGACGCATCCAGGAAAACCTTTGTTGTGCTTGCTCCATCAGAATAAATAGCAGTTGATAACAATGCACTATACAGTATTTTGTGCATCTAAACATCATAGAAACATGTTCACAGGTAGAAGTTGGACAGTACTGTGTGTACGACTGATTTAATGAGACACAAATGGATGCAGCTTACACTAACGTTCACATTGTTCACGTCATTTTGGACTGACGTCATGATCTGAAGTTGGACAAACTTGGACTTGACAGACCAGCCTTGAGTTTCTAAGCTGGAAGTCCGACTTAAGGGAGCATTCCAATTGAAAGTTCTGACTTGGAACTCGCAAATTTCAACCTTCCACTTCAAATGGAACGCAGCATAAGTTAGCACATGTACTCCTGCATGATTACTTGTGAATTCTCAAGACATTTCATTTGCTTAAAAACAGACTAACTTTAAATTATTGATTTTGCTACCAGTTTGAGGCTGTTGGTAACCAAGTCCCTCACCCAAGCATAAAAGAACAATGCCAAGGAATGTGAATTACTTTTACCTTTCCACCACTAGTAGTTTTAAAATGCTTTTAAGAGCTAAAAGCACCAAATACCCAGGACACTAAAGCGTCTGAGGCACTGGACATTTTGCAAAATGTGCACAGTAATTGTCATGACAGTTAACATCATGAATGGAGCCATCACTTTAAGGACAATGTTCCTACTTTCACACCGCATACAAAAGTATCTGCAGCTGGCCTTTCAACTATGCAGATTCAGAAACACTTTAGCGATGCCTACAGTTTCAGCCCTCTAATTTTCAATTTAGTTGGTGCCAGCTTCTAATCGGCATCTGGTCCATCAAGAGCTATCAGGCAGCATGGTCACAACAGCTTCTTTTTGACATCAGTATCTTGTAAAAAATGGGGAGGAAATGGTAAGAAAATTCTTTCCAAAAGTGAGTACTCAGATATAAGAATCAAACATCACAGCTGCAAGGTAACAGGGAAAAAAAAAAATACAAGACTGTGCCCTGCGCACACATTAGAGATGATTCAGGCGAGACCCTGTGGCTCAGTGGCTACAATTCTAAGACAAATAATCCTATAAGATACTCCTCTTTCTGCAGAGACCCACATTGCTTCAGGCTTTTGGTATTCCTTCAAACATCCATGACTTACAGGAAGTGGAAGAAAGGAAGGTGAATGAAATAAAGAAACAATGGCAAACAAATGTCAACGTAATAAAAAAAGGATTCAGAAAAAAAGAAATAGATCAAGAAAAAAAACACACAGCCCTTAAAAGGAGCAGCAGGATGGTGCAGTTGATATTTCACATTTGGACAATTTGTGGCATAGCATCTGTCTATGGGGAGTTTGTTCTTACTTCCTGTGTCTACTTAGACTTTCCCCAAGTAGCACAGTTTCCTCCTATATTCCAAAAAATGGGAGCTTTGGTCAGCGCAGTGCTTCCTAAACTCAGTCACTCTGTGGCTACAGGTTTTTGTTCCAACCAGTTTCTGTTTTTAATTGGACTCCTGGAGTAATTAAGTGAATTGTTATTTCCCAAGTCTGTATATTGGGAACAATATAGAAATTAGAAAACTACGTTTGGTAAAAAAAAAAAAAAAAAGTTATATATTTACCAAGCAGTTATATGGTAATAATGTTTTTTTTTTGTTTTTTTTTTTTAAATCAATATTTTCATCTTGATTTTCATTCTACTTTTCCAGGTGTTCCAATTGTTTAATTAATCTATTATTTTCTAATTAGTGGGCCTAACGTTGAAGTAGTTGCAGCTGTTAGTTATTCAGTGTTTGCCCGGGTGTCTGCTCTGCTCTTTTTTAACTGTCATTAATAAGATACAACAAAGGGGCAAAACTGCACACAGAAAGGGCAAAATATAATGAAATCAACGAAAGAGAGAGTTAAGCACTTAAATCTATATCAAAGGCAGAAATATTCCTTATAAATGTAAAAATCATGCTAATGTGCTTTTCTGAATGTAGAATAATAGGTAAAAAAATACCAGCTAATTAAATGAGATCCGTGTTATCAGGTGTTGTCACTGATTAGGAATCTGGTTGGAACAAAAACCTGCAGCCACAGTGGGTCCCCAAGACCGAGTTTGAGAAACACTGCGTTAGCGGATTACTCTAGATTTTCCAAGGTCCCTGAGGGGATGTGGCATTTGCATTGCATTCCAGGGATGATTACTCATGCACTTATTTTTGCTGGGATAGACTTCAACTCGCTGATACTAAATAGGCATGGTCAGAAAATGGATAGATATTTTCATCAAAAAATATTAATTCTGTGCGGAACACAGTCACTGTGATCTAATATAACACTTCAAAGTTGACAAGGTCTGCAAAGAGAAATAAAAACAAGAAACGCTTAAGCTTCTTTCACTTCATGAGCCATTTCCAAGTTTGAATCTGAAGTAATATTCTAGTGGTTTTCTCCAGGGCTGTATGAACATACACTCGATTCATACAGTAATTAAGCCAAGATCAAATTCAAGTATTTGTCATCTTATACAAATGTACAGAAGACAAAACACTAAGTCTGACCTTGATGCATGTGGTGCTGTTGTTGGCATATGCTGAACTCTAACTTGGTTAAAAAGTTATTTTTGTTGTTCATATTTACAGTACAACTCGGAGTCCTGCCACGTGAAAAAGTTTGATGACGACACTGCTATCGTGGGCTGCATCAGGAGTGGGCAGGAGGAGGAGTATAGGAACCTAATCAAGGACTTTGTTAAATGATGTGACTCAAACCACCTACAACTAAACACCAGCAAAACCAAGGAGCTGGTGGTGGATTTTAGGAGGACCAGGCCCCTCACGGACCCCGTGATCATCAGAGGTGACTGTGTGCAGAGGGTGCAGACCTATAAATATCTGGGAGTGCAGCTGGATGATAAATTGGACTGGACTGCCAATACTGATGCTCTGTGTAAGAAAGGACAGAGCCGACTATACTTCCTTAGAAGGCTGGCGTCCTTCAACATCTGCAATAAGATGCTGCAGATGTTCTATCAGATGGTTGTGGCGAGCGCCCTCTTCTACGCGGTGGTGTGCTGGGGAGGCAGCATAAAGAAGAAGGACGCCTCACGCCTGGACAAACTGGTGAGGAAGGCAGGCTCTATTGTAGGCACGGAGCTGGACAGTTTGACATCCGTGGCAGAGCAACGGGCACTGAGCAGGCGCCTGTCAATAATGGAGAATCCACTGCATCCACTAAACAGTATATTCTCCAGACAGAGGAGCAACTTCAGCGACAGACTGCTGTCAATGTCCTGCTCCACTGACAGACTGAGGAGATCGTTCCACCCACACACTATGCGACTCTTCTATTCCACATGGGGGGGGGGGGGTAAACGTTAAAATTATACAAAGTTATTGTCTGTCTGTATACCTGCATTGTTATCAATCTTTAATTTAATATTGTTCTTTATCAGTAAGGTGCTGCTGGAGTATGTGAATTTCCCCTTGGGATTAATAAAGTATCTATCTATCTATCTATCTATCTATCTATTACGACCCTTAAATTCCGGGTTGCTGGTGGCGAGTGCCCCTTCTGCTGTATCAATGTAGTCAGGCTGCCTGCTGTTATACTGCTTTCAATACCAGTGGCTGAAATCTATGGTTTTGAAATGAAAATTTGGCAGCACTGGATTAGCATTTTTCAAAACAACCAGCTTTAGGCAAATAAATTTGATTACCTTTACTTGAAAATGAAAACTAGCAAATGACTGTTGACCATAGGTGCTACTCTGTATCTTTGACTTTAATAAATTGGTCCTTGGTCTTTAACTACCACCAACTCATATGTATCGATTCAAAGGAAAACATATTGCATATGCTGCTTATGTTTTGACATTTTTTTAAAAGGGATAAAAGGTAATTGAATCTGTAGACTGCTTAATTGTTTTGCTATTGGTAATATTAAATTTGTCAGTTTGTTACTATTCTTACAAGTTAAAATATTATTGTTTATTTTGCAAAAAGTCTATTTGTTTATAAAATGTCCCTATAGTTCAGTGAGTGAGGGCAAAGTCTGCCACCTTAAAAAACAAATTTCCTACCCTGGCTTGTAGTGCTGGGCAATATTGATAACATCAAATATCATAGTTACCCAATATCTCACAATATCAATATTTAAATGTGCGTTAATAAAGGTAATAAAATGCCTCTAGAGTACCAGTACTCAATGTCAAAAAGATTGAAAACTTTACCAGTATTTCAGAATTTCACCAGGAAGAAAAAATTTCCAGAAGGAAACTTTGCTATTATTTACTTTGTATCAATAACTTTTCCACATTGTAATAAAACCATTCACTAAATGACATTACTGTAACTCGTACTGGACACTATTTTAAATATTTGTGCAAACTACACAAAAATTGAATAGAAAAATAAACTGCTCACTAAAGGACAGATACTTTAGTTCACGCTATTGACTTTTAAGGATTTCCAATATTTAAACGGTATGGACAAAACAGAATACAAAAAACAACAACAGAATAGATCAAACCAAACAAACACATGTAAGGCTGTTCACAAATTAGGTGTTCTAGTGCTGACATTGACATCAGGGGTTTTGTTAACAGCGTACTCTTAGAACTGTGCCAACGCAGTGGGACAGAAAGACAAGCTTGCCCATACAGTCAGGCTTGAATGATACTCTATGGCAAGTAACAATGCTTCCACCTGTACTAAATGCCCATTCATACTGGGCAGTAGATGCCGGAATACTGTACAGAGGTATTTCTTTGCTAAGTGACACACTCTGAGTAAATTGGTCGTATTGGTTCTTCACCATTGTAGAGGGTCAAACTCACTCTCTGCCTCAGGCATCTGCAGACAGCTTTGCAGCTCTTTCTTAAAATGCATGTGTGCTGGCAAAAACAGTTCCTGAGCTTTTTTGAGCTTTCTAAAAGGGCCTCCCAGAGTCTTCTTGTGCTTTGGTTTAGAAGCCTCAGCAACTGTATCTGATATTCCTTCTACAAACTCACACACACACATATATGTAAACTTTTTCCTTCTACATGTTTTCAGTTTGAATGGTGCTTATCATTTAGGTGAACTTCAAAACAGGAAAAGAACACTACTCTACTGTGAAAACATAAAAAGATGTAATTGAACAAAATGTATGTGTGTATAGAAAATAGGACAGAGTGATGAAACTTGTTTGTGTTTTGCGTGCGTGACAAAAAGCATGTATACTTTCTAGAAGTTTCTTTTGATGATGTGTGTGACAAGAAAATATACCTTTAGGGTAATGACTTTACAAAATTGGAAAAGTACAATGAGTCAGGATGCTATTTTTTGCTTACATGGTCAACGATCAGGAGATTAGAAAGGTATAAAAGAACAAGGACATCTGCGCTCGAGGCAGATGAAGCGCGGTGTCCTAGGACTGTGTTTCTCTGACATTTTACCCTTGCCTGGTATGTATTAATAAAAGGTTTTGACTAATTTTAATTTTCTTCTCTGTCTTCAGTCACAAAAAGTGTCCACAGTTTTTGGCGCCCGGACGTGGGTCAAGAGACGGCCGGTCGACTCCTCCAGCGAGACCATTTCAGTGATCCGTCTTAACAGCGGACTGCCGTTAACTTGAGATATCCGGCAGCAGAGCATGCAGCTCCGGCAAAAGTTAGGACTGCCCTGTCCTGAAACAGTTCTTGCGTGAGGAGCCCCTGGTCTCCTCTTTGCTACATCCACAGTGACTGAACGGATTTCCAGACAGAGCTTGCACACTTCCAGGCTGGGGTAAGCACCGGGGGATTTCCGAATATTTTTTATTTTCTAAATAACGGGAGGGCGAGTTTCCTGTTGACCGTCTAGTCATACTCATATCTCAACGGGTTGCTTAAGGTGATGGAGACTTGAACCGAATCGGACACGAAGTCACCTGAGCTGGAATCCGGGGATGTGAGCGGACAGGCTAACGGGACGAGTAACGGGGTGGTATGGAAATATAAACCGAAAAGAGCACAGATTGCAGGATTGCCTGTTAGGAACGGAATGATACGTAGCGCTATGGAAGATATGTAGCTATGGAAGATATGTAGCGCTATGGGAAAATAAATAAATCTACATACGGAATAAGCAACAATACCGTGTTCTCCTGGGAACTGGATCAGGACCGATAGTTAGGTGTCTCCCCTTGAAACTAAGAAGGGAACAGTTTAGGTTTAGTGAGTGGCACACTTAATGCCTCGCTGATTCATACGTACAAGGGATTAGGCGAATCAGTATATAGTTGGAAAATTAAATACAGAACCCGGGAGAGCAAGGGGATATAATGGGAATTTATAACAGTAAGCCTGTTAATCGCCGCACAGGGGGATCAAAATCATTAATGCTGGAAGAATTATTTTCGGAGGATCAACAGACGCTCCGTAAAAATGGGTCTCCTAGAAAATTAATAGAAAAGAAGACAGGTTTAGATTTCAAGAAGGCATGTAAGAAATGGAATAGACAGAGTGATGGGCGTTGGCCAATAGAGGGAACAGGAGATGTAAATAATAGTGGACCGTATCGAATCGACAGAAATTTAGAAGCAGTACTCCCTTTATCCTATTATTTTTTTCCCCTCCCTTTATCCTATTATTTTTTTCCCCTCCTCAGAACCGACCTCAGACACCTCTATTATCCCCTCCTCTATTCCCCATTCCGATTGCCCCCCCCTACACTACAACTAGCAGAAGTTTCCCCTGATGATTCCCCAGGCACAGATCACTATGACCCCTCAACCCATCGTGATGACCCACCCTGTACTAGACAAACCCCCGTCTCCAAATGCACTCGAAGTCAAACCTCCACTCACAAACCAGCTCCAACTTTTTTCTCCTCTAATCCTTCACTTACTTGCCCTTTAATAGAAGTTCCCAATCCCCATTATAACCCTGCCCATCCAGCTGGACCCCAAAATCCCACAACAGTTATGATAAATCGGAATTGGGACATCCAAGAACTAAAAGATGTCGTGAATGCACTTCCAGATCCAAAGGAAGTAGGAGGACTAAAATTTGTTGAACAACTTGATCAGTTAGATAGCATGTATAAGCCTAATGCTGCTGAATGGACCCAGGTACTTCGTCGAAAGTTTGGGACCACATGGGCCACTGTTAGCAGGGGTGTCCGCAATGACGTTCCATGGGTATGGAACCCAGCTTTAACTCGAGGACAGGGGATAGGTGGAGAAGGCGAATTTAACCCACAATGGGAGGCGTTGAGACAAAATATTGCAGAAAAATATAAAAAAGGAACGGACTGGTCCCTTATTTCTGCTGCAAAACAAAAGAGACACGAAACGGTTGATGAATGGGCACATAGGATTCAAGACCTTATGGCTAATCACTCGGGCTTGGGAAATGCTGATGACCGCACCCGAGCTGCAAGTTCCACCTTTTGTTTCCGGTTTGTGCTTTGATATACAAAACAAGGTCCGCACTTCCTGTATTGAGTGGGAAAGTGCCACGTTTGATGAAGTCAAACGACATGCTGAACAGGCCGAATCGAACTCTCATGCCAAATTATTGGCAGCACAGATGAACTATTATACCAGGAATACTCCTGACCAAGGTCGAGGATATGGCTTTAGAGGAAGGGGACGAGGACGAGGAAGAGGACGAGGTGGTTTTAGAGCTCCTCCTGTTGACCACACTAAGAATCCTTTTATTCCCTCTCCCTTTAATCCCAATGTTAATTCCTACTCTTGCCACGCTTGTGGTGAAACTGGACATTTTCGTCGGGAGTGCCCTCACAGACAGCAACAGCCCCCACCTCCCCTTATTCCACCTGTTTCCTCTGACACCCCTGACTAACAATACTGGCCATAGGAAAACGCTGGGACCTCCAGCCACTCTTTTCAACTACCTTTGCTCACTCATAATTCAGAGACTGATCCTTTACTGACATTGTTCGTTGATGGCACTGAGACTGTTTTCTTAATCGACACTGGTGCCACTCGCTCGCTGGCAAAGGTCCCTGCTTCGAACGAAACTGTTACTGTGCTTACTGCTTCTGGACAACCTTACCTTCTTCAAGTATCAAAACCTCTTCAAGTCCAGTCACGTCCTGGCGGACATACTTTGTTCAACCCCCAAGTTGTTGTGTCAAATTACCCCTTACCCCAAACCCTCTTTTGCAGCATGGACTTTAGATATTTCCCCACACACCATTCTCCTCAAAGCCCTACACTCTTTTTCCCCTTGTCTTTTTCCCAATTTACAGGCCCCTGACATTTTGCCTAGAATCTTCCTTTACTTGTATTTGCCCCGAAACCCTTCACATCTACTGTGTTTTTATTTCATCCACAAAGGCAGCTGCTTCTGTTCATTTTACATGCTCACAGCACATATATTATCTTGGCAAAATAGTGCCTCATATTTTTCCTTAGCTAAATCACACACTGTTAAATGGGGGGAAATAGGACCATGGGTGGAAAAATGCCTTGAAAGAACAGACTGGTTACAAGTTACTCCGGGTATTTTTGATACTCCTGACCATTTAATAACTATAGTAGTGTTTCAAAGGATAGCCCATTGTGAGCCTCTGGTGATCCACCCGAAATCCTCCTTCCGCCCGCACCGTGCCCAATATCCTTTGTCTCCCGAAGCAGAGGCTGGCATCTCCGCCGTACATCCCGATCTCGTCAAACGCGGTACCGCCGATGGACATGGACCATCATGCCTCAGGGATACAGAGAAGCCCTTTGTGTTTCTGGTTAAGCTCTTGCCCAAAATTTAGAAGGCGTCTGGCCGGAAAAAGGTAGTACATTGATACAGTATGTAGATGGAAATAATATGTAGCGCTACGGAAAGAAAATTGTACAATAGATACCCAGAAATTGTTGCTGTTTTTGGGGGACAATAGATACCCAGAATGTTTTTGGGGGACAATGGCCATAAAGTTTCTAAAAGTTAAGCTGCAGCTAATCAAAACAACTGTAAAATATCTAGGTCATGACATTACGTTTGGAACAAGAGCTCTCTCTAGCGATTGCATTACAGCCATCCAAAATCTTCCTAGACCGGTCACAAAACAACAGGTTATGTCTGTTTTAGGTATTCTGGGCTACTGCAGACAGTGGGTTCTAAATTTTACTGAAAGAGCACAGCCGTTGCAACAACTGGTTGAGAAGGCTCTCTGCTAGGTTTGCCTGATCATTCTCGTCCATTCACTTTGTTCGTGGACGAAAAGCAGGGATTTATGAATGCATGGAGATAAACAAAGACCGGTGACTCACAGCCCCCTAACAGTTAAAGTGCCTCACGCTGTACATTCTATCCTAGTACAAGCAAAAACTTCACATCTCAACTAGTTACGCAGTGGTCCAAGGGGACCGCCTGCTGGAGGCAAATCAAATTTCATCAAGCTAAGTGCACAAAACAGCTGAACTCGTAGCACTCACTCAAGCATGTCAGCTGTCCGAAGGGAAGATCGTAACAATTTATACAGATTCCAGGTATGCTTTTGGAGTCTGCCATGATCATGGAACACTATGGAAACTAAGGGAATTTAAGACCAGTCCTGGAGAGCTCTAACTAAAAACTGAAAAAGATAATTATCGATTTGTGTAATTGGTTTAGCGCAAATGAATGTCTCCACTTTTGTTTAAGGCTTGTAAATATACAAAAGTATTTTTCCTTTTAAACCCTGATCAAGTTTGAAGGAAAAATACTCTTTTAATAATATTACATGAGAAGGGAGACAAGTTTTTTGGCGATAAGCGGAATGTGTCTAATTGTGATATGAATGTGTGTCTAATTGTGATATGAATGTGTGTCTAATTGTAATATGAATGGAAGTTGTGTATTTTAGGTACTATAAAGGAAGAGCATGGTGACGCAGTGGTCAGCACACTTGATACGAATAAAGGTTCAAGCACGTATGTTTTCCTTGTTAATAATAAGCATGAAGGAAAAGACGCGTTTAAGTATGTTGCATAGATAACCTTTAAGCACAACTTAAGACCAGTACTGGCAAACCCATCCAACATCAGAAATTGATCGAATCCCTTTTAGAAGCCATACCAAACCATCGAAGCTAGCGATTGTGAAAATAATAGCTCACACAGGAAAACAGGATCCTGTTAGCAAAGGGAATGAATTAGCTGACCACTTTGCTAAAGAGGCTGCATATAATAACACACCAATTTCTTTATTCCAACAGAGAAATGACCAGGACCCTGATAATCAAATTATTTCTTTACAGAATGCAGCCACGGATATCGAAAGGAGAAAATGGTCCAAAGAAGGGTCCCTCTCTGATGGAGTCTGGACTCATAAACACACTAACAAACCTTTTCTCCCAATGATTTTCTCTCTAGTCTTGCAGGTTTGCGAACCTCGTTGAAGGAAATCCACCAGCAGGTTGATCAAGCCTGGAGGACCAGCCCCCTTTCCAAGGATTTACCAATTCCTTTGGGTACCTGGATCCTGGTTCGAGATACTCGGAGGAAACACTGGCATCAGCCTAGGTGGAGAGGGTCATTCCAAATTCTTCTATCCACACCACACGCCGTGAAAGTTGAGGGACTGCCTGCCTGGATCCACGCCTCACATTGCAAGAGATGGCACCCTTGATTGCTGTGCTATTATGTTTTTCTTTTCCCTTGTCTACTGCCCTGGTCACCTTGACTTTCCCGTTAGGAATTACCACATCAGTACAGTTTGATTTCTGCTCTATTATCAACTGTGGGACTGGTCGACAAGCCCAGTGGACCGGATCTGACAAATACGTGTGTATGAGGGGAAGTGACTGCGACAACTGGCAATGGGTTTTTGCTAACACTGGAACTGAGGACTGGGGTTATCAACCTTTTGAGGCCCAAAAATACGGTTTGAAAAATCGGTTTTCTATCATAAAAGGACATGCCTCTCATTGTATGTGCTGACAACCATTGTAACTCAGGTATTTATGTATTAGGGGCATATGTATCTGGAACAGACCCTTTAGGGAGATTTCTAATTAAGATTGACAATCCTGTTACTAACACCCCTCATTCTCTGGCACACACACCCATCTCCCCAACCTTTGGTTCAGATTTTTCTCCTGTTAAGATTATGAATATTTCCACCCTTTCATCCACTTTTTCAGTAGAAACTGGTTATGGGGATCAGAATAGATGGTTGCAGTGGGTTCTCTATTCAGCTAAGCAAGTTAATCGTTCTCATTGTTATGCGTGTGCTGCAGCCCGTCCTCATTTAGCTACAGTCCCTTTCCCATTATCTAACATTTCTGACCCCGTGGGGTTGCCCTGCCTTCTACTAATATCTCCTTACATGGCCCTGGAATATACATAGATGCTATTGGAGTCCCTAGGGGTGTCCCAGACAGATTTAAAGCTAGGGATCAAGTCGCAGCCGGTTTTGAATCTATCATACCCCAAATTACTATTAATAAGAATGTAGACTGGATTAATTACCTTTATTATAACCAACAACGTTTCCTTAACTTCACCAAAGACGCTATTGAAAGCATACATGAACAGCTTGATCGTACTTCTCTGATGACTTGGCAAAATCGTCTAGCCTTGGACATGTTACTTGCCAAAAAGGGAGGTGTCTGTGCTATGTTTGGTGATGCTTGTTGTACATATATTCCAAATAATACCGTGCCAGATGGATCAATAACTCGTGCATTGGCAGGCCTCACTGCTCTCTCTAAAGAACTTTCCACTAATTCTGGCATTACAAATCCTTGGGATCAGTGGTTTGCATCCTCCTTCGGATCCTGGGGACAATGGATAAGATCTGTTTTCATTTCTTTGGTTGTGACATTTTGTCTCCTCCTCCTGTTTGGTTGTTGTATTATCCCTTTGGTTCGCTATATAATATCTAAGTACTTTACCGCCTCTATGGAAAGGGCATATATGCTACATGAGGAGCGCATGACTCGTATAGCTTCTTCCATTTTCTCTCCCCCTTCCCCTTCATCAACCATTTCAAGATAGAATTTTATAGGCCCACATCATTTTTGTTCAAAAAGGGAGGAGTGTGAAAACATAAAAAGATGTAATTGAACAAAATGTATGTGTGTATAGAAAATAGGACAGAGTGATGAAACTTGTTTGTGTTTTGCGTGCGTGACAAAAAGCATGTATACTTTCTAGAAGTTTCTTTTGATGATGTGTGTGACAAGAAAATATACCTTTAGGGTAATGACTTTACAAAATTGGAAAAGTACAATGAGTCAGGATGCTATTTTTTGCTTACATGGTCAACGATCAGGAGATTAGAAAGGTATAAAAGAACAAGGACATCTGCGCTCGAGGCAGATGAAGCGCGGTGTCCTAGGACTGTGTTTCTCTGACATTTTACCCTTGCCTGGTATGTATTAATAAAAGGTTTTGACTAATTTTAATTTTCTTCTCTGTCTTCAGTCACAAAAAGTGTCCACACTACCATTAATGTACATTTTCTATTTGTAAACAGAAATTTAAGAGGATACTATGTACAGCCCATATGATTTTGAGAAAAATATCTAATTGCTATCTTTTTATAAAGCATTTACTCCTAGAAAGGCAATTTGGGTATAAAGGAAAGGAAAACTACAGGAGGCTGAAATTCATTATAAAATATAGCCTAATTAAAATTCCAGTAATTGTGAATTCAAAAATTGCACCATGTAACATTGTAAACTTGTTAGGTCAGAAACAAATGACAACAACACCCCCCATATGAAGATGATGTCCAAAACACCGTAGTCTCATCCAGCCATTGAGACTGCCATTAAGATCCATGGCATTAAGTATATTAGCAGCATTGTTAAGTTTTCATGTATACTCAATTCTCTAGAAGTATGAGGTTTGCAAGCACTTGCTTATTAGCGTCCAGTCGTTGTAAATAAAGAGTGAAGTCAACCTTGCATAAGGATCCATTCCGCATGCAAAACAGTCAACTGAACTACAGTAGCTTATGGCTGGATATTTAGCCTGCATTCCTCATTCTTTTGTAGGATTGCTGTTGTGGTGAAGTAACAACATCTTGGCATTATTTACCTGGTGTCTAATGTTGTATGAATCCCACTTTTTCCATTAGCAACGTGTTTTAATAAAGCATTCATTATTTCATTCCAGAGTTTCCTCTTTTTAAAATCATCTGGTGGCAAATGACTTGGGTAATTGTAGATTAAAGTTTGTTTCATGCCAAAATAAGCCATGGCTCGCCTCTTCAAACAGTCACTGTAGTCACAAGCATGGATACTTTTAAGGTGTGTGTTATCACCCTTTTCAACAACATACTGTTTGGAAAGTTCAAAATATATCTGGTCAGTGTCTGCATTTTTAAATTTAAACCTGGACCAAGTGATGGATGTTGCATTTTGTTTTTGTACAAGCTTTTTTTTTTTTTTTTTTTTTTAAATAAAGAGTTAGCCTATATACCTTGATGTTACTACTTTGGGTTGGGCAGCTGAAAAGACAATATTTTATTTAATAGATTTATGTTTCATGAGAATGTAAAGGTTGTTAACTATCATCAAGTACCATTAAAATTAAAAATTCTCACCACTGTATGAAGCCAGTACTGTACTGGTATAGACAGACAATGTACCACACAGCACTACTGGCTCTAAGTTAATGACTGTTTGAAGTTTCAGTTACCACCATGCCCACAACCATTTAAACTCCTAATTTCACTGCCAGTATCAGTCTGGCTATGACTATGTCCAGCCTTACCCATCAAGAAGCCAAGTATATATTAACTACCCTTATGTTGTAACTTATCTCCACCTAGTTAAGCAATTCTCCTAAGAGGTTAAGGCAGAGTATTTTTGTATAGCCGTGTGTATAAAACAGGTCTATTCATATGCAGGGGTTGAGGTCCAAAGATCAAAGTGTCACTAGTAAATCATAACACCACATTAAGTATCAAATTGTAGATAGCAGTGAAAAAAAAATAATAAACAACCTTGAATAGTGATCAGCGATAATAATCCGTTAGAGCACTTAAATAGTAGTCAGAGCACAGATGTTGTTCTGGACATCATGTCTGTACCCTGAGGAGTACTGATAATGAAGTATTGCTAGTATACCCTTTCACACATTAAAGTATTTTTTGCAAAACGCGAGGAAAATGTCACCAAGCACCATGTTATACTGGTTCTGCAATAAAACGTCACTATTTCAGGCCATCTATAATATGCATCCAGTTAACCAGCCAGCATTTGCACAATATGCAGAGACTGTCATTTACTGTACTGTACGTAGCTGGATCTTAAACAGTTAAAATGAAATCTTAAGCATACAGTAGGTTTAATGTAAGTGTCTTTAGTGAAGTTGTGAATGTAGCAATCAAACCAACTATGAAAGGCCACCCTAAAACTAAGGGTGCTAAAAACTACTCCTCTACATTAGAAGAACTTAATTTTGTACTTAAACTGCCTAGTCACTAATGTGAGTGCAGACTTGCCATGAAGTCATAACACCCTCTGTAAAAAGGCTTATTCTAAAAATGTATGACCTCATCTAAACACACTGCATTGTTTTATGGGTACAATTAACAAACAGTTCGGTGTAACTTGCACTCTATAAATACAAGCAAATGCTTGTCCAATACCATTAAAAAACATTAAAGTCAACTTGAATTCATTTTAAATTCAGTGTTGATAGTTTTGAACAGGCTCCAAACTCTCCCAAAAATACAATGTCTTTGATTATGTAATGTCAATTAAGTGGGACTGTTTACAGTTTTGGCGGCATGGTGGCGCAGTTAGGAGACCTGGGTTCCCTTCCCCGGTCCTCCCTGTGTGGAGTTTGCATGTCCTCCCCGTGTCTGCGTGGGTTTCCTCCGGGTGCTCCGGTTTCCTCCCACAGTCCAAAGATATGCAGGTTAGGTGCATTGGCAATTCTAAATTGTGTGCTTGGTGCGTGGGTGTGTGTGTGGGTGTGCCATGTGGTAGGCTGGCGCCCTGACCAGGGTTTGTTTCCTGCCTTGCGCCCTGTGTTGGCTGTAGTTAGGATAATGGATGGATGGATGTTTGCAGTTTTGTTAGTGAACAGTGGGGTGCTCATAGTAATGGTGGAACTGAGGCTGCTGAAACCAATGATAAAATATTAAAAAAAAAAAAGTACAGCATTTGATATAAAAAACAACAACTAAAAACAGCCACTTTAGATAGCTGTGGAAGTATTGATAGTGAAAGTTATTGTCACACTCAGGTGCCATGATAAACTAAGCATTAATAATATATAATGGAGCATTTTATGAAAATTTTGTAAATAATACTCTTTGAACAAATAAAAAGAAACAAACAATATTTACACATATGTAAGCTGAAGGTTACTGTAATGGCGGAGCATGGACAAGAACAAAAGAGATAATGGATAATACAAAA
Organism: Erpetoichthys calabaricus; assembly: GCF_900747795.2. Classification (NCBI taxonomy): domain Eukaryota; kingdom Metazoa; phylum Chordata; class Cladistia; order Polypteriformes; family Polypteridae; genus Erpetoichthys; species Erpetoichthys calabaricus. The sequence continues at coordinate 171,004,162 of NC_041401.2, forward strand.
CAACAATTCTGTGTATTGTTTTTAATCTAAAAGATGGCAGCACCGGTGCCATTTTAAAATGCCTATGATAGTTGATGTTCTAGGTATTTTAGTGTATAGGCATTTTATAAATCTTATTTATTTTTACCTAGAATAGAACTATCTTCACAGAATATCTTTCTTGCTCCAACAGAAGACAGCAATTTGTTTAAATCTAATATTTCAGACAAAATGTCACATTTTTTTTTAATTCTCTTTATTTTTTATTAACTGCAAACCAATGGTTGCTCGGTTTTCCTTAAAACCAAATCCTTCTCCTGTGAATAAGTAACTTGATATTGCTGGGATTCTGTTGTATATCTTCCCATTCTACAATGGAGATGTTCTCATGATAGTCCAAGTATCTGCCCACAGAAAAATAATTCATTGCAGAACAAACACACAGCACAGCCCTCTGACAATGCCCGCTATTTTCCATCTCATGATGATCGTGTTTGGTATATTTGTAAATTAATACCCAGAGGCACAAAAGAAAAATAAAATCACAGGACTTACCATTTTTTCTTATTTCACTGTTTCACAGAAATCTGCACAAAGGACAGGATTTTTGCTATCAAGAAAAGCAGTACCTATACTATTTGGTCAAGGATAGCTCAGCTAGGCAACGTTGCCAATCATAATCATTTTCCAATTCGGCCTACAATACATGTGCGAAGGGTGGCAAAGTGCCTGAGGCAGGCAGATGCTCGTGGTCTAAATGTATAAACACTAGCTGATTGCTCTCTGTATAAGGTAACATGATCACATGTGTGTCTGTATTAGGAAATATACAAAGATGCGAGGAGGAAAAAGCAGTGTACCATCTGCTTATTCAGAACAGGGGGTTGCAGGCCGACCAGGTCTCTGTGGAGACAAAACAGCATCAAGTGGAGATTTTTGTGCATCTTTAATCAGAATCTTTCTGCACTTTTAATTGAATGTACTTGATTTTAACTATGTGTTTTTATTAATGTCTTGTGCACCGTATTTTCGTTCTGCAGCACATCTTGGATGTTCTGCTGAATGACAAATAAAATGGAATTGAATTGAATTGCAGTCATCTATGTTTCGGCCCTACCAATCAGGAAGGTCAGATACGGGGAAAAAAATGCTTTTTTGGTCTATTCCAGTGACATTTACATATACAAACACACATGGAAAAAAACTAACATTTATCTAAAAAAATCCAAATATTTTAAGTGCATTGCTAAATAATGAACAGACAGTTGGCTCCTATGCATCCCATAGGTTTAAAGAAATGCAATTATGTGTAACAGTAATCACTGGTCAATATTAACTCATCTACCTTCCTTAGCAGAAATCTTCCACCTTATACTGGTTAATTAGTGTTAGATCTAGGTACACCTGGGTTGGGTAGCTTACTGTTGAGCCAAACCGTAATCTGAAAACAGAGGTAAGCCGAATGTACCAAAGAAAAAGCCTCTTCTACTGGACCATATACAGTTAAGCTTGTAAAATGTCCCTTGGTGATTATAACCCTTAGTTGAGGGGAAACTGCCAAAAAAAAATGTTGAAAGGGCTGCATGTGTCTACCTCCCTATACCCAAGATACAAGATCGTTAATTTAAATTAAACGTTTTCACAAGGGATAACTGAGTGCTTTAAAATACTTAATCTGCCTTATAAAAACAGAAGAGCTAAATTGTATTTGAGAGTACATGGGTGGATAAGGCTTCTCCCTCCAGGATGGAAAAGTAATACAGAAGTGTGAACAGCTATGATTTATTATTAAAAAGTACAACTTAAGTGTCTTATTTTCAATAGATAATCAAATAAAACATAGCTTAGATCTGCTAAACATAACTAGATAGAGATAGATAGATAGATAGATAGATACTTTATTAATCCCAATGGGAAATTCACAACTAACCCTAACCCTAACTAACACTAACTGAAGCTAACTATGCCATTAGTTATGCTTAATACCAAATATGAAAAAATTACGTTTCACAGTACATATACATCTGTAATTCCGGATAATTTGATCTTCATACAACATACTGTGAGGCACATTTTCATCATCCAGGACCTTCTCCGTAATAGTTTAAATGCTCCACTTAAAGATGCAAATTAAAATTAAGATTCCTGGAGCTATATGGGAAAGTACTGGGATGGAACCAGACATAATAGACATTAGTGAAGAAAAACTGGCTTTTGTAATTTTGAACCTCACTTCTACTTTCCAAAATGCAACTATTCATAGTCAGACTTCTCTCTATATAGACAACTTTCGTTCCAGAAAAGAGATGCCACAAACTAATGAAGGTGCAGCGTCAACTCCTCATGTGGCAATTTCAGACAAAGACATTGCAGAAATCTCTTCAGCACACACTCTGCCAATTGATAAATCTAAGCACCGCTTATCCGGCATAAACAAACAATGGTTTAAATATTGGCTAATGATCAAAGAAAATGGTATGTGGTGCTCATTGTGCATGAAATATTCAAACAAGGAGGGAGTTACCTTGGGTAAACGTGCCATGCACAAGAATTCAAAAAGAAAGCTTGCTGTACCATGAAAAAAGTAAAACGCACATTCTGAGTCTTCTGCTGACCTTTTAGGAAAGTGTGTACTAGAGCAAACTGGAATTGGTCAAATTGCAAGATCTGTATCTGTGTTAAATAACTTACAGAGAGATGCCTTTGTGGGAGCTTTAGGATTCTTACTAGGACTAGGTGTTAATATCCCTAATTGATCCATGTATTGGTTGGCAAAAAATGAGTTGTCACATACAACGTTGTTTGAAAAGCTGTTGGAACACAGTAAAGAAATGGGTTGTTCCTTTTCTATGAAGAAGAGTAAATATTTAACTGAAGACACCTTCTGCATATGCAAGTTGGCTCTGAAGAATATTTTAAAATATTTTTCATTGTTTTCACTTTTCTTCCTGACAGCAACAATACTTGTGCCTCTTGGTTTATGTCATAACAATTGTTATTTAAAATTTTTGTTAGGGTTGCAGGATCCTGAATTGGATACTTCTTAAATTTAATAAAAAATATTCTGGCACAAGTGTCAAACCTTAAAAAATGAAGTCATATTGAGCATTGGAAAATAATTAATAATAATTAACTCATAAAAATAGTGCACATTTAATTTTCCCCACCCCGCCCGGCTACTTTTTCATGCCACCCGACTGGAAAAAATTTCTGGGGAGAACACTGTAACAGATCAGGTAAGCGCTGCTTTTTGCAAATGCTTTGGTTTTCCGAAGTTCAAGCAGTGGAGTATCTAAAGATAAAACAGGTTACTGCCCATGAAAAGGCCATCCTGGACAAGCAGTGACTACAATGCGCTGTTCTACCTTCCAGACAAAACAGGTCCCTGCTAAGCCAAGTTCCATAAAACGTTTGCTGTTCTGATGCAATAACGGAGAGGCTAAGAACTGCAGAGACCACTGTATTTTAAATCTTTCAGGGCAGATGTCAACTTTTTTCAAAAGGAGGAATTGATGTCGGTAATCAACTGTAAATGGTAACAAAACCGGCCGTTATGTTTTAGTTGCTAGAAGGGAAGTTAGCTTCATTGGTTCGAGTAGCAGGGAGTAAACAACGGCAGAAATGGCACAGATATCTGGGGAGATATAAGAAGTGAAGGCACAAAGCAAAATACTCTGTGGATGACTTTTTGCATATTATCACTGAATTGGACTCTGACTTGTTGGACTCAAAGTGTTCGAAAATGAATGCGAGGTACCAGCATCAGCCGATCAATCCCCAGTTGATCGTGGTGCTGAACATGTTCATGTAGCTGACGTGCCTATGGCAACATTTGACTGGGAGGACCGTCACTTACAGCGACAAGAGCTACAAACCAGATTGCGATGCACTGTGACTGCAACCGCCGCTGCTGCCCCCCACCACACAAACACAGCCTGGCAGCCAGCCTGCCACACATTCCTGTTGAAGTGGCAGCCACAGCAAGCAGCAATAGACGTCTTTGGCTGATTTCTGTCTGAAATCATTTCTTTGTGTGCTTTTCAGAAAATTGTGTTTTTTTGGAAAAAATATTCAGCCCCAAAAGAGGTTAATGCACACTTTTGTTTACTTAACTTATGCCCAGAAAATATTTGTACTTTGTTAGGGTCAAAAAACTAAACTAGCCAGTAATTCACATCACACCAGAAGTGAGACATCTGCACAACATGTAAGCCCTCGTCCCTTCATTTCACACGCTCTCCGCTACCTAAACATTACAACCTGCAATATACACAGCACCCTTCATGTGTTTTTTTTCCTTTTCTTTCTTCAAAGTCTGAGTATTAGTTATGGAGTAAACTGCATTACTGGGGATTTTATTTTCATATAGATTAATACAGTGTACCAAATACTGAGTTTGTACTTTTATTTAGCAGGTGAACTGAACTTCCTAATGACTATGAGAAAGAATGATTAAGTAACACTCTTGTGTCATCTTGTACTTGCCATACTTTGTGTCTTGTCGCTCTAAGAAATAGCAGCCTGCAGTTTAGAACACGTTTAAGGAGTTGCTTGCATCAATGATCAAACACAAGTATAGACAGCTTTAAAAAACACATTCGTTCTAAAAGACTACCTACTATCAATACAATGTCCTTCATGTTTTATCTTTGGTTCTGTATTATGTTTCTAGCAAGCATTCATTCACATCTTTAAACACTGTGTATGGCTGCATTTGGGATACTGCATTTCTTCCTGTGTCTTTATAGATAAATGCAAATTATTTTACTACATGTCTTTAGTTTCATTTTGCAATTCTGTTTCAAAAATTGGTTGCTAACTTTTTCAAAAGTGTTTTGAACTGTCAAAAGTACTGTAAAGATATTGTATTTAATTTATCTTTGGTATAGTTTAACTGTTCCTTTGCATTATTTTAGACCACTCATACAAATAAATGCCATCAGACTGAAGAAATGGATTTATTTATGTTTAGAAAATAAGCAATAAAAGGACACACAGCGTCATAAACTGTGCTCTATTATGTGACCCTCTGTCTAGAGTCAGAAAAGGCATATGTATGCAAATCCATCATTTGGAGCCATTAAAAATGACGTACATCATAAAAATACATGTACGTGTATTACGATCGGTGATTTGCAAAGTGATGAATTAAGAGCTTTGTCTATCCTTATGATAATACAACCAAATAGAGAGAGACAGAAATAGCAATGTTTACAGATTGACAGCTGCCAATACCAGCAAGGCAGGCAACAACTTCTACTCAAAGACCTGGCAGAGAATTTAAATCTAGAGACCCATGAGGCAGCAGCTCTAACCACTGTGCCACGATACCTCACAGTACATAAATGATAATTATCAAAATCTGAATTAAATTTCAGGAGCATAGAATAAAAATGCATCATTCTTTTGATTCACTTACAGATACACAAAAAAAGCAAATTGTACTCTTACAAAAACCCTCAAAATTTAACTTTCAGCCACTTTCATCATTAGAAAAGCGGACAGGCACATTTTTACCTCTAAAAGTCTGCTTTCACACACTTTCTCAACTGTGCTCAACACAGAAGACTCTACAAATTGTCTTTTCCATTTTTTGCCAACCTCAAAGAATGGTGCTCCACATGATAAGAATTATAATTTCAAGTCCATTTACAGTTGTGCTTGAAAGTTTGTGAACCCTTTAGAATTTTCTATATTTCTGCATAAATATGACCTAAAACATCATCAGAATTTCACTCAAGTCCTAAAAGTAGATTAAGAAAAGCCAGTTAAACAAATGAGACAAAAATATTATACTTGGTCATTTATTTATTAAGGAAAATGATCGAATATTACATATTTGTGAGTGGCAAAAGTATATGAACCTCTAGGATTAGCAGTTAGTTTGAAAGTGAAATTCGAGTCCGGTGTTTTCAATCAATGGGATGACAATCAGGTGTGAGTGGGCACCCTGTGTTATTTAAAGAACAGGGATTGGTCAAAGTCTGCTCTTCACAACGCATGTTTGTGGAAGTGTAACATGGCACGAACAAAGGAGATTTCTGAGGACCTCAGAAAAAGAGTTGTTGATGCTCATCAGGCTGGAAAAGGTTACAAAACCATCTCCAAAGAGTTTGGACTTCACCAATCCACAGTCAGACAGATTGTATACAAATAGAGGAAATTCAAGACCATTGTTACCCTCCCCAGGAGTGGTCAACCAACAAAGATCACTCCAAGAGCAAGGCGTGTGATAGTCGGCGAGGTCACAAAGGACCCCAGGCTAACTTCTAAGCCAGGGATGGACAAAGTCATTCCTGGAGGGCTGCAGGTTTTTGTTCCAACCCAATTGCTTAATAAGAAGCACTTATTGCTCTAGAAACACTCCTGCTTCATTTTAGTTGTCTCCCTCATTAAGATTTTGAACCCTAATTGCTTATTTCAGTCTTAAACAGCTTAAACATTCTTGGTTTTTAATTGCTCCTTATTAACAATAAGATGCAAATGACAAAAGAAACCAGCAGTTATCCATTTTGCTTGCCACCCTTTACATCTGTGTGTATTTATCCTGCACTATTTGGTTTAATTAAATACTTGGAAGGAAAGAGAAGAGAAAAAGTGAAGGATTGAGAATTACCCATCCGTTTTACACTTTAAAGTATTTGGATGATATCCTTAGAATGGAAAAAAAATCTAGGATATGAGAATGACCTGACATAGCAGAGTTAAAGCACTAGCAAGCCATGAAATGTAATTATTGGCAAGGATTATTTTCTAATTAAGCAACTGGGTTGGAACAAAAGCCCGCGGCCACTGCGGCCCTCCAGGAATGACTTTGCCCACCCCTGTTCTAAGCAACTGAAGGCCTCTCTCACATTGGCTAATGTTCATGTTCATGAGTCCACCATCAGGAGAACACTGAACAACAATGGTGTGCATGGCAGGGTTGCAAGGAGAAAGCCACTGCTCTCCAAAAAAAACATTGCTGCTCGTCTGCAGTTTTCTAAAGATCACGTGGACAAACCAGAAGGCTATTGGAAGAATGTTTTGTGGATGGATAAGACCAAAATAGAACTTTTTGGTTTAAATGAAAAGCGTTTTGTTTGGAGAAAGGAAAACTCTGCATTCCAACATAAGAACCTTATCCCATCTGTGAAACGTGGTGGTAGTATCATGGTTTGGGCTTGTTTTGCTGCATCTGGGCCAGGACGGCTTGCCTTCATTGATGGAACAATGAATTCCGAATTATATCAGAGAATTCTGAAAGAAAATGTCAGGACATTTGTCCATGAACTGAATCTCAAGAGAAGGTGGGTCATGCAGCAAAACAACGACACTAAGCACACAAGTCGTTCTACCAGAGAACCGTTAAAAAAGAATAAAGTTAATGTTTTGGAATGGCCAAGTCAAAGTCCTGACCTTAATCCAATCGAAATGTTGTGGAAGGACCTGAAGCGAGCAGTTAATGTGAGGAAACCCACCAACATCCCAGAGATGGAGCTGTTTTGTGCGGAGAAATTGGCTAAAATTCCTCCAAGCCAGTGTGCAGGACTGATCAAAAGTTACCGGAAACGTTTGTTGCAGTTATTGCTGCAATGGGGGGGGTCACACCAGATACTGAAAGCAAAGGTTCACATACTTTTGCCACTCACAAATATGTAATATTCGATCATTTTCTATAATAAATAAATGACCAAGTATAATATTTTTGTCTCATTTGTTTACTGGTTTCTCTTTATCTACTTTTAAGACTTGAGTGAAAATCTGATGATGTTTTAGGTCATATTAATGCAGAAATATAGAAAATTCTAAAGGGTTCACAAACTTTCAAGCACAACTGTACAACATTTTAATGTGAGGCACTTGGCAAAACACAGACTGCTTTAAGTATATTAAAAAAACACTAGCATCTCAAACATGGCAAGGGCACAAACGAGTACATTGCATTCTGCAGCAACTCACCTAGTATTTCAGCTGGTTGAGGAAATAAAGTAATGCTTTCTGTTAGGATACTTTCAATGGTGGTTAGTTCTTAATAAATTGGTTAGTCTGGGGGAGAGAGAGAGACTGGGGGATTTGAGACAGAATTGTGGCCTGAAATCCCTGATGCATCCGAGGAGAGAAAATCATTGTGCTTTTTTCACCGAGGTATCGGAGTCTGTCAACCCACTCCACCAGTGTTGTTACTACAGAGGAGGTGGAAGTGCCTCTACTGTTTTCTTCCAAAGTCCACAATCAGCTCGGTTGTCTTGTTGACATTCAAGAGTAGATTGTGGCCCTTACACCAGTGCGACTGACTCTCCACTTCATGTAAGCTTGCTCACTGTTGTTCGTCATCAGGCCTACCACTGTTGTGTCATAAGCAAACTTGCTTAAATGCTGTTAAGGGTCACGTGAGGCCACGCAGTCATAGGTATAGGGGGCGTGTAGCAGAGGACTCAGAACACAGTCCTGTAAAGCGCTTGTGTTGATAGTGAGGAATGATGTAGTGTGGCCACCCACATGTCAAGAAGTCAAAAACCCAGCTGCACAATGAAGCTCTCAGATGCAGGCCCTGGAGCTTGATGATTTTGTTAAATCCCAAACTAAACATGTTTGATTTTCTCTTTGGTTGCAGTGGTGGGTTCTTTACATGCAAGAGTTGAGAACCAAGGAGTGTTCAGCTGAAAATACAATGCATAGAATGTAGCAGTGAAGAATAAGGAGCATGTGTGTTTTGAACCTCACAAATAATACAGAAACTTATCTGTCCGATGTCTCATGTTTTACGTACTAAAACAGAATAGATAAATAGAGTGCAGAGATCCCAGCTGCTAACCCTTCGTACAACGCCAGCCCTGTCAGGCAGCACGCTATTGGCTGTCAGAAAAAGGTGCAAGCATGACTGTGCTGGAAGATCTGCGCTCAGTCGGCAGATTAACACAGGCTACTTTTTTCAATTATGTAATTTGACATGGTGCAGTGACAAGATCAGCAACTGCAACTGGCAAATCTGACATACCCCATAACATCAGCTTAACTAGATTGAAAAGAAAAAAAAAAAAAAAGTAAATAGTGGTTCGACTTTAACCTGCTACCCTACCTATCTGTCCATCCCAGAGTTGACAAACACATAGCTAAAAACTTTTTTCTTCTTAACGCCACTGTAATCTTTGTTCAGATTTTTGACTCCTGGTACACAAGTGTAACAAACAAATGAAACAAAAGATTTAGAAAAAGTAGCAGATTTTTTTATATAATAAACAATTATTTCCCAGTGCCTCCCACACCAATTTTCTGCAAGATTGCACACTCCACACTGAATATAATCCAGATCATTTAGAGTTTTTTTTTTTTTTGCTAGCAAATGAAAAGACTCCAAATTGAAAAAAAGTATCAAAGTTTTGAATGTTCCAAGTGTGCAGGATTGCAGTCATTACCGTATTCAGGCACAAGTTAAGTGACGTCTTTAAAATGTGACCTTCTAATGAATGTGGTTCTAATTAGTAAAACACTGCAAATATATATGTGCTCTATCCAACTACATTTAGAAAATTATGAAATTGCTCCTTTGCAAGATTCTAAAAATGTAGCATCACTTCAAAAATGTTTTCAGTTCATCCTGAGAACAATGGTTGCAGCAGTCTGGTAAAAACGCTGCTGCACTTTTAAAATCTACCCTACAGTACTAATTTATTTTGACGCAATTGCAAATCGGACGCTAGAGCTGAAGACGAGGTGTTTAATGGTGTGACCCTAATAGATGCAATCTAGGCTAGCGTGTTAGTCCTCTCGGTTTTCTGAAGAGGATGGCCAGTGGTCCTTCTGTCGTCATGTGTAATATGATGCTTTCACTTTAACAACATCTTGTGAAATCCCATGTGTGAATGGACTTCATGCTACAGGACTCAAAGTACCTACAGGTGTTTCTTAATTCTTTAAGTATTCTCTGCTTAAAGACATAATTTTTGCTGTGTATTTTCACTTACTATTGAAAGGCATAGTATTGCTGCCCTTTAATTTTATCAGAACTATGCTTTGACCACACAAATATACCAAAATGGTCTTTGTTGCGTTAAAGGTAATTGTCCTTTCTTAAGAAAATGATGATTGTTTGTGTATGAAAATTAATTTCTTTAAAACATGCACAGAGAATATCAATAAGCAGTCCTTGTAATGGAATGTTGAGCTGCATATCTTTAAATTAGATAATGCACTCAAAGTACTGGGTTGTACGTACTCTTTTGTGTAAGTGTGTCAGCTGCACACTAATCACTCTCTTCTAGTTTACAAAAAAAAAAAAAAAAAAAAAACACCTGCTTTTATATCACATGGCATAAAATGCAACAAAGCTGTTCTGTTTCACTTCTACTTAAACTTGGAAAGTAGGCCTAAACAGTGAACAGGAAACAGTTTGTACTTCAACTCAAAGTGCTTTTTCACATTTCACCACAATATCATTTCTGGCATTGTGCACATTAAGTCTGCTTCTCTTTAGTAGAATAAAGGGGAATGTCTGTTGGACTCGAGCTATATTGTCCATGCAGAGAAAGTTTGTATAGGCGTAGCTGTCCTTCCAAAATCTCTTCTACTGCAAACTCTGAGATTTTCCATGATGCCACAAAGAACCTCAACAAGATCTGAATGATCTGTAGGCCTCTCTTACCTGGGCTAAGTTCATATAAGGTATTGGGGAAAAAACTAAAATGCATATCAAGGTACGAAAACAGAAACTGCTTGTTAAATACAAGGAAAGGAGTTCTTACCTCAGTTTTGCCAAAATGAACATGAATAAGTAGTCAGTTGCAGAAATATAGTCTATATATCAAAAATAAATGAAAATTGTAACTTTTACTGACATGTGCCCAGTTATTTCTGCTTACTGACATGTGCCCAGTTATTTCTGCTCAAAAGCATTTCACTTCATGGTGGGAATCTCAAGACAGGGTGGGAGGTAGTGTCTTAGCTTGGTAACATTCTGCTGCATCAGGAACTGGATGACTTGTTGTAACTGAAGGAGCAATAAATTCTGCTGTGTATAAGCAAATTTTTCAGGGGAATTTCAAGCCATCTATCCTTGAGCTGAAGTGCTGCTGAGTCATGCAGTAAGACAATAAAAACACACGAGCAAGTCTAAAATCTGAAAAGGTTTTGTCAACGGGTATGTAAACTACACTAAAATGCAATGACACAGCAAGACCTCAAAGTAATGCTTGAAAACGCACAAAATGTCAGAGATGAAGCAGTTCTGAGGGAAGGCATTGACTAATCAATAATTATGGGAAACCTCTGGCCACAGTCACTGCTACTAAGTGTGACTTGGCAGTTAAAGGTCACAGGAAAGTAATTCCTATCATCACAATGACTATTAACTTTCTGTCAAGAATAAATGGAATACATATGAAAATTATTTGTTTAATCTGGGTCTCTTATGTAAAATTATGTTGTTTTTTTTTAAACAATCTGATCATTTTCACTGTGAAAAAAATGTATAAATAAGGCATACAAATCACAATGGATGACATTTCTCAACATAGATATGCTGGTTAGAAGAACTGGTGATGCTAAATCAAGCTCATTTGTAAACCCTGCTCATTAGCCTGTGTTAATACAGTAATCCCTCCTCCATCGCGGGGGTTGCGTTCCAGAGCCACCCGCGAAATAAGAAAATCCGCGAAGTACAAACCATATGTTTATATGGTTATTTTTATATTGTCATGCTTGGGTCACAGATTTGCGCAGAAACACAGGAGGTTGTAGAGAGACAGGAACTTTATTAAAACACTGCAAACAAACATTTGTCTCTTTTTCAAAAGTTTAAACTGTGCTCCATGACAAGACAGAGATGACAGTTCCGTCTCTCAATTAAAAGAATGCAAACATATCTTCCTCTTCAAAGGAGTGCGCATCAGGAGCAGAGCATGTCAGAGAGATAGAGAAAAGCAAACAAATCAATAGGGCTGTTTGGCTTTTAAGTATGCGAAGCACCGCGGCACAAAGCTGTTGAAGGCGGCAGCTCACACCCCCTCCGTCAGGAGCAGGAAGAGAGAGACAGAGAAAAACAAACAATCGAAAATCAATACGTGCCCTTCATGCTTTTAAGTATGCGAAGCACCATGCAGCATGTCACTTCAGGAAGCAGCTGCACAGAAGGTAGCAACGTGAAGATAATCTTTCAGCATTTTTAGACGAGCATCCGTATCATCTAGGTGTGCGAACAGCCCCCCTGCTCAATCCCCCTACGTCAGGATCAGAGAAAGTCAGCGCAAGAGAGAGAGAGAGAGAAAAGTAAGTTGGGTAGCTTCTCAGCCATCTGCCAATAACGTCGCTTGTATGAAATCAACTGGGCAAACCAACTGAGGAAGCATGTACAAGAAATTAAAAAACCCATTGTCCTCAGAAATCCGCGAACCAGCAAAAAATCCGCGATATATATTTAAATATGCTTACATATAAAATCCGCGATAGAGTGAAGCCGCGAAAGGCGAAGCGCGATACAGCGAGGGATTACTGTACTCTAGAAGATACACTGCTGCTAAGAGGATATACAGTACACAATGAAGGAGTAAAAATGCAGACGCTCTAGACACACTGCAACTCATGAGGGCAGAATTCAGCAGAGCACTTGCACTGCTATCTGAGGTGGGTCAAACTGGTGGATCGTGCTGGTCCTATACTTGTAAGCTAACTCTTGAACAGAATGGCATTTTGACATGTAAATCCACCTTTGAAACTCTGAGAAAGTCTTTTCCATTGCCACGCTTAACTTATAAAAATATACACAAATTTTTTTTCATCTTGTTATTACCTTAAAGTGACTTGGTGTGGCTTTCATAACTCACAGGTGTCCTAGAAAATTACTTTTTTAAATACAATTCTGTGAACTACGAAATAAAGATGAAAATAAAAATGTAAAGGCAGTTACAAAATCTTCAAACCATATAGTGTACATGATAAGCAGTAGTTATTATACAATTTAAGGAAAAAAGACTGATTTCTAAAAGTTGAATGTTGATTGGTTTCTAAAATTAAATATACCTTCTCTCCTTCAGTCCCAATTCCAAATATTCTTTAAAATTATAATAAACAAAGCAAACACACACTTGCACTGAACATAACTAATAATGCATCACTTTTGAAAGGTATTAACCCCAATCTTTCAGAGTAGCCATGGTCAGACTTTACCTAAGTTATACCTACATTTAAATGTCCTTAACATCCTTAGCATTACATTTTTTCTCAAAAAAGCTTTGCATTTTTTGCTTGAAAAATTATATATTTATTTATTAAATCTCATCTTTCTACTGTAAAATATACAAAACACTAAAAGTACAAAGTCAGAAGTTTAGAAAGTATAATGATGAAAAATAATAATGCTAATATTGTATATACTGTCAAAATATGTCATTTGTGTGGTATATCTTGACACATGGTGAAATACACAATCCAACGTCACAGGCGGGGCATGATGTGATTCCTTGCAGATTTTCTTTCCAGACTGATCAGCTTTTGAACAGTACACTGCACATGTGTGATTTATACAAGCGTGACTTTCAGATTCATCAGAATCTCGTTCAATTTCACGGTCTAAAGACAGATTCATTTCGTCATCACTGCTCGTATCACTGTCAAGAGCATGTAACACCTGGGCTGCTGAAAAACATTTCTTGAGAGAAGCCACTATGAGGCTAGGAGAAGATGCGTCTACACCGTTGCCCAGGTAACACTTGGACTGACACACAAGACACTCCTGTATCGTTTTCCAAGCAACACTCGGCACTAACGCTGTTGTCACTTTTACAACCCGAGTGATCCTCAGGTCTAACGCTTACACAAGACACATCTACACAGTTGCCCAATTGATGCTCAGGACAAATGCTTTTAGCATGTTTTTACAGCCCGAGTGATGCTCGGGTCCAACGCTAAGGAGGTTAAGAAATAAAAAAGAAAATTCACCATTTGTTTCTAAACTTGCCCAAACCATAATAATGCAATTTGACACTGACCTTAAAAACAAAATCTTTATGAAGATCTGGGGCCTCATGTATAAATGGTGCATACACACAAAAATGTTGTGTAAGCCAGTTTCCACGCTCAAATCGCGATGTATAAAACCTAAACTTGGCGTAAAGCCATGCACATTTTCACACTAGCTAAAACCCTGGCAATATGCAAGTTCTCCGCTCAGTTTTGTAAACTGGTGGCACCCAGCGTCAAAGCAGTGCTACTGTTCTAGTGTGGTTTCCCTTTCTTTTTTAGATCCACATCTCTGATGCGGCTTTATAATTACTCTGAAATTAACCGCATATTGTTTATTAGTTTAATGTATCACATTGTAATTAACCTGTAACAATATAATGGTCCACAGAATGGTCAAACTATTCTAAATACCATAGCTGCTTTAGTGTTGTTACTCTCACTGCACCTTCATCCCCTTCTTTTAGCTGCTCCCACTAGGGGTTGCCACAGCGGATCATCTTTTTCCATATTACTCTCACTGCACCTTCTTCTTCCTCTTCTTTCAGCTGCTCCTGCTAGGGGTTGCCACAGAGGAACATCTTTTTCCATATTACTCTCACTGCACCACTTGGAGTATTTATATCACTGTATCTGAGTGGGGAATCACAGATCTACCACAGCTGATTGGAAACAGAATTATCGGTATACAGCACATGCTGCCTCAGCCATGCCGTCTATTGAACTGCTCTCACACAGCAAACACTTCAGAGCCTTTCCTGTAGGGACATTGCGGTTCAGAAACAGTTTCATCCCAATAACTATAAAACGCACTCAGTCAGTCCATCAAGTGCTCCTTGTAGAACCGTTTGTACCTATGAGTACAATTACCTCACTGTAAACTTGTGATACAGTTATAATATTGCACAACCTGAGCCACTTTATAAAGCGTGCATTTACATATGATGACGATATCATTTTTAAGATGAAATGCAGCAAAATGTTTATTATACAGATAAAACTTTAACTTAATTTAAATAATCTATATTGTTAATAATTAAACATGTGAGGACACGGTGTCGCAGCACTAGCAAGGAGCTGGCCTCCGTTCAGGAATTGTTCCTGCTTCGTGCTGTATTCTTGCTGGGACTGGCGTGACACTGGAAGGATAGAATAATTAAACATGTACTACAAAGATATTTCAATGTTCCTTAAAAGTTTTGAAGAATCGGCGTTCTAAGCTTACAGATGGCTTAACGTCTATTACAGAGCTGATTGTGTGGCAATTGGGTATTTGGAGAAAGAAAAGTAAGGACAGGAATTGGGGGTTAGTATATTTGAAAGAGACGGTACTGCTGCAATAAATTATTTCATCGAAGGTCGTGTACGATGCAGCAAGCATCTTGTGTGATGCATGAACAATCACTGCACCACCATGTTCCCATGTTTAATAACAAGCTTTAACTCCTACCATCATGAAAATGATATCAAGTACTGTATACATCTCAGTATTTTAATTATTCAGAGAACTGTAATATCACGAATGTAATGGATTCTGTGTCCTATCGGAGGAAGAGAAAGCCTGTTTAAGAAGCACGTAGTGATTCACACACAGAGCACATAGATTAAATACAAAACAAAGCATTTAACGTGCTACTTTAGTTACGATGGGATTTGAGAGACTAGTAAATTAAACGATTTTAAGATGAAGTTTATGATGTTCTACTTTAATGACAAAATAAACTGTGATTAAAGTGGAAATTTCAAGATTAAAGTTGACATTGTGCTTTTTTCCCCCACTGTGTGCCTATTTTTATTCTCTGTACCCTAAAAAGCTTTCATATGACACTCAGACGGTGGGCTACAACTTGCCTTTTCATGGCGACTTTGATATCTGACAACTTCTTTTTTTATTTCGGACACTATGCGACGTTGTGAACTTGAGCTTTGAGTTTCTCCGACACTCTATGTCACTCGATCAACTTCCTTTTGTTGTTTATACCACTGTATAGTACTTTTTCCTTGCCTCCACTTGGTATTTGCTGAAGTTCTTCTGTTTCCCCCGTGCTTTTACTATTGCCTTTTCACAGAACGCTGAGCTTAAGGGCTATTTATACTGATTTGCATATTCAAAGAGGTGTAATTCCGGGAGGAGTTTGGGGAGTGGCAGCAGGCGCATGCACGTGCGTTACTTTTTATGCTGACTGGGATTTATGGAGTGGAAGAACGTGGAAGTTGGCGAACGCACAGATTTATGCATCTGAATTTTTTGTGTGTTAGCACATTTCTGCTTTTGTCCTTATGCCAGGTTTTAGTGTGAATTCTACACACAGTGTTATGCATGAGGCCCCTGGAGTGTATCTTTCACCATGGAAATGTTGTAAATACCTTTTGATATTATCGACAATAGTATTCTACTGGATTGGCTCATTAATTTAGTCGGATTATCAAACTGTTTTTGGTTATATTGGAATAAGCATGTTTGGGAATGTTATGTTGTCAGTGTACTATATACTGTACTTACCAAACTGTTCCCTGTACATGCCGAAGTCACTGATTCCTGTGTGCATTTAGTATGGTGTCCCTCAAACTTCGGTGCTGGAACAAATTCTTTTCTCCTCATATGTTGATAAATATGAAGTATAATTAAGACATATAACATTGAATTGTTTGTATAATGATGACATCCAATGATATTAATCAATAAAAATGATTAAAACTTTATTATGTGATTAAGCTAGCTTCTTTAATAATACAGTATGAAGCAAAATTAGATAGATAGATAGATAGATAGATAGATAGATAGATAGATAGATAGATACTTTATTAATCCCAATGGGAAATTCACAAGGAGTGATCAATAAATAAAAATAGAAAAATAAAAGTAGAAAAGTACACATACACATACAGTCATACACGGAGCTGCTGACAAGGCTGCCACTCTCGGCGGCACCGGATGTATATACTGAATTATACAAAATACAAATTATACAAAATTAGTAAAACTTGTGTCCCTAAATTCTAAATGTCCTTTATTGGACTGGAACTCTCCACAATGACTTGTCTGAAGTGCTTAATTTGAGCTTGATTGAATTCACACAAGAAATTATGTTGCTCTCTTTGACACAGATTTAACCTGTAGTCATCACATTTCAACACTACAAACAACTTTCTCTGCTTCTTAAATATCATAAAAGACTAGTTTCTTACCATACAGGACAAGGTTACTTCTACTGCAGAATGCCATGCATTGACTGCAGTAACACTTTGTTAGGATGTTCAGATTATCTGATTAGACCTTTATAGTTATTTGAAAACAATGGCAAGGTCAGACATGCAAGTAGGAATTTCACTGTACAGAGCACACAAGACAATAATTTAAAGCTAGAATGTATCACCACAGCAGTCTCATTTGGAAGGCTGTTCTTTATCTTCCTGTTAAATTTGAAGCAACTACAAAACCCTCTTTTTTTTTTATATATATATATATATATATATATATATATATATATAAACACAAACTTGCAAATGGCTTAAACCCTATTTCTCTCACTAAAATTATTCCTGCAGGATTTAGGTCTTAGCACACTTTCCAGGATAAGTGAAACTTTTGAATGTGAAGAGCCTTTACCTAATATTGCACTGACCTACCTACCAATATCATATGCCCTTTTGGTATCAGGATTTGCACGAAGAATAAATAAACATTATACTAACAGTATACTTTTGTTAGGGCTGGCAAGACAGCTGTTCATATTACATTTTAATAATTGTGTTAGTCATTTTGATTGCATATCACAGAGTATCCTATTCTTTTGGCCTAGTCGCTGAGTCACTGGATTTTATACAAGGCCAACAATTCATTCTGCAGCTCTGACCAACAGCATATTAATAAGAACAGTGAGCTGCTATAACGGTTCAGGTACTCAATCAATCAGACTTCAAATTGTCCCCATATGAAACTGTGTGGGTGTGAAAGTGGAATGTGATGGACTTCCACACAGTCCAGAGCCTGCTCTTACCTAGCACCAGATGCTATAGAAATTGGCTCTGAACACCCCAAAACCCCCACCCTGAACAAGATCAAGAGAATCTAAATCAGATGGATGGACAGTTGTTTGTTTATCAGTTCCCTGTTATTTTGATCACGTCACCCCTTTTTCAACTGAAACAGGACATTAGGGTGAAAGCATTACTACCTCTGGTTGATCTGGCATCAAAACTTTGTTGTAGATTGCCACAGATTGTATGCGTCATTGTGCTTTATGGGAGAGCTCAGGACATAGCCACATGATTGAATGGATAATGGCTAATGTAAATCTACATAGATATAATTTTGTTTTTCTCTCACCTGTTCTTAGATTAGCTAGACTTCCTTGTACATATATAAACACCTTGTATGTATACTGCATAGTGCATTTCTGTTGCAACTTATTTTGCTTTTACTATATGTGTATCATTCAGCAAAAGTATGTCAAGAAACAGTACGGGGGCTCCTTTATACTAACAGCAATATACCTGCATAATACCTTACTGTGACAGCCACGTCAGAACGTTTTACACTAGACAAAAAGCCCATTTCGACAATGTAAGATGAAACAGGCACGTGTTTGTGTCAGTAGTGTATGAAGAACAAATGATAAGTTAGAAATAACTAAGAAAGTGATGTAAGTAATGATAATTAACTAAGTTTTGGGATATGTATAACTTTATCACGACAAAAAATACTGTACACTTAAAAAAAGACATGCTATCTAGGACGTTTTTTGTTTGTATACTGGAGGCCTGTCAGTATGCAACTAAAGTTGTCAAATCTCTCTGTAGACTATATTTTTTGTGAAGACACTCTCACTGTTTGGTAGTAATTTCCCTTGATATGTCCCATCTTTAACTTACACCTTCACATCACTCGCCCGCTGAAAGTACTTAATAATAATATGTTCTTACATATTATTTTGAGTGTGAGGGTTGGCTGTGATCGGGGCTAATATCCTACGCCTGGGCGGAAAGATTTGGGATTTCAGAATAATAATCCCAAAATGCGTAGGCTAAAATCCGCCCGCCTGCCGCGATGAAGCAAATTTTCTCTTTAGAGGCATTTGTATAAGTTGGAAGTGAGACGAACTTTGAAATGTTTAAGTCATGAATGTACCTGTTGAAGACAGTTGTATAATGCGAAGGCTAAATCCGCCGCCTGCCGCGATGTTGGGGTTGGATTTCGGTCTCGTAAGGTTTTTCGGGCAGCGGCGCAGAAGGTGACTGCGCATTCAGTTTGGACTGACGTCAGTGAGTGAGTGAGTGAGTGAGTGAGGAGGCAGGCGAATTATGTATTAAGATATATATATATATATATATATATAAGTATACATATATAAAAAATCTTGGAAGGAAACGAGACACGATTGTCTCAGAGACACTTTCATGTCCCGCAAGACAAGTCTTCGCGCCAAGCGATGTAACCACACCCAGGGCCGGAAGCCCTGCGAGACAAGAGCTTATGCAAAGAAATTTGGAAAAGCCCTGTGTGGTAATGTCAGACATATTTCTTGTAGAGAGAAAGAAACTATATTCATTCACAGGCAGTTATACGTTGCATTGTCATGATGTAATTCCAAACATGGAATCAAAATTCAATGCCATATTGATGAAAAGGTAAAAGCGAAAAGAGACATACTGCAGGCGACATGACAGAAGTGCGCCGCGTGAAATGCAGATCACACAGCACAGCAGCATCAGCAAGCCAGCAGCTGATCAAGCAAAGAGGAGGTAAAAAAAATACAAAACTGCGTTTCCCATTGTATCACCGTTTAAGAGGGGGTGTCGGAGGAGTGATTGCAACTCCTTGGGGTGTGTTCAGCGGGGGGATTCACAAAGCGAGCGGCAGAGACGCAAAGTGGTTGGTGCGTATCGCAGGCTGAGCGGATGGGCGAGCAAAGCCCCCCTAGTGTGTGTGTGTATATATATTCTCATTCATCTACCTATTTATGTATTTATTTATTTCCCTAAAATGTATGCAGTTCCCTGGACCTGTTAGTGATAATGCACTATAAAGAAACAAATCTACAAGTAGTACGGAGCCAAACTCTCCATACTATATTGGGTAGAACAGCCATCAAAAATTTCTTGAACAAATGTTACATGAATTAAAATAAGTAGCCCTATCTACATTTCTAGCAGTCAACATAAAATGTTGAACGGATTGACAAATGTATCTATATCATCTTTCTTTAGCTTGTGTGCAGAAGGGGAGAAAAGGCATAAAGCGGCGGCCGGTTAGCTCAGTTGGTTAGAGCGTGGTGCTAATAACGCCAAGGTCGCGGGTTCGATCCCCGTACGGGCCACGTGGCTACTTTAGGGCGGAGTGGTGGCTCTGAGGCTAAGGATCTGCGCTGGTATCCCGAAGGTTGCCGGTTCGAATCCCCGTCACTGCCTAAAGGCCACTGCTCTGCTGGGCCCTTGAGCAAGGCCCTTAACCTGTAATTGCTCCAGGGGCGCTGTACAATGGCTGACCCTGCGCACTGACCCCAAGGGGTATGCGAAAACTACCAAATTCCTAATACAAGAAATTGTATAAGGCGAAATAAAGAACAAAAAAAAAAAAAAAATCTTCACAGGTGTAGAGAGAGAGAGAGAGAGAGGTTGTGAGCATGCAGACAAAGCTGAAATTGGCAAAGATGCCATCCATCAATTTTCAGAACCAGCTTGTTTGTTGAAAGCAGGAATATATCTGGCATTGCAAGGTGTAAGGCAAGGACCAACTCTTAATGCGGTGCCAGTCTTTTGTAGGACACACTCACTCACTCACATTAGAGCAATTTTAAGCAGACAACAAACCTAACATACCTTTATACCCAGAGAAAAAAGCTTTCACAGGCACAATTATATAAAAACATTTTGGGTCGAGACGTCATCATCTCGGGCAGACACTTTGACGTCATGAGAGACTAGCACAAAGGACAGCTGCTATACAGGCTTTTAAATGATCGATGTGCAGCGCGACATGCAGATCACACAGCATGGCACAAAAGGCAGCTGGTTTAAAGCGTGCCCCCTGGGGAGGGGGAATAACTCATTCACTACAGCTTTATTACTAGCAAATATCAATAAATAAAAAATGAATGAAATGAAAATCTCTTTAAATTGTATATCCAGTTCACCAAACCCAGGGGTTGGTGAGCGAAGCGAGCAGGGGGCAGACCCCTAGTGTATGTGTATATATTAAATATAACCAATTGCTTTCTCAGGTTTTGTAGAATGCCATGGCTAAAGAGGTCAGACAAATAAATAAATAAAGGCTGGGATGCAAGATGTTAAATCTGTGTTTTAACCCAAATTAAATTTTTCATTACTCTGAAGCTATATAAAAATTGTGTTTGAAATAGCATATTTCAAAAGGTTCATTTATACAGACATTGGGTATTTAAATTACAGAGTGTTCTGCAATTTCAGATTACTTGTATTATACTCACAAGAAGTATAAAACATTACTGAAAATGTTCTTTCAGAAACCACATGTCATAGACAGCTTTAACTGGAATATTATACTAAGTGAGAGACAGGAGAAAAAAAAAACAACAACAAAATGTTTGCTTACAAGATGCACAAGAAAGTAAACGTTTACCTAAATATTGTAGCTTCACGGGTGCATGTTATTAAGTATTAAACAATACATTTATATCGGCACTCTAGCAAATTCAGCAGTTTGAGACAATATGAATTAAGCTTTTTAGTCTGGATAAATACTAGAAACATTCTGCATAAATTATAACTTGTCTGGTGGTCGCTTCAAAATCATTTTTGTATCCGCTCAACGACATATTAAATAAAACATGGAAAACACTTAACATGGTCTCAATTGTATGCACGTATACTAGTATTCTGCTTCTCAGTCGCAATTAACACACACCACCTTAGCGGTATCATCAGCAGTCGTACGTGCTTATTTTTAACCTTGAAGTATGCCCTTTAGGCAAGTCTCTCGAGGATACCACCACCATACACCATCACTGTTTCTGAGGAAACTCTAAGCTTGACAGAGTTCAGTACTAATTCTCTCTACACTGATGGCGCGATTCCGGTAAAAGTTATCACTACCCTTAAAGAACAGCTCAATAAGCCTCAAGAAAAAGAAAGATGAGACGCGAATAGAACTATAGACTGGCAGGATCTGACTCAGAGTGCAACGGTCCCTTGTCTCACCTCACCCAAACAGGTGGGTCTCATGCAGGAGAACTGCGCGTGCGCTGCAGGTAAGAAAGTGAAACAATTCAGGCACCTTTAACACCGGAGGGGTAACTTAATGGGTACTCACAACCCATCCAAAACGATGACTTCCACGAAGCAAGCAGCCCACTTCGTGGGGACACGAGGACGGCAACAAAAGGTGCGACCTGAGCATGTGCTGCGCAAACAGTGGTCCACTCCGGTTCGGGCTGGCAAAACAAAAGTACGACTTACCGATGTTTGGCACTTAAGAGGTTTTTCTCAGCGTTCCACACGTGGAGCTGGGGAACTCCTCCAGCTGTTTCAATAGGCGCTGTGTCTTAGATTCTTAAGCCAGCAGGCCTTTGTCCAAATCCTCAGTTTCCTTCTTCCTCTGGTGGATAGAATGGCAGGAACTTTGTTCAAGTTGCCTACTCCCAGGGACTATAGTTCGTGGAGGCGTCGGCCCCCGGGTCTTAAAACCCTTTAGCTCCACTTACAGAGTTTGTAGCTCTCAACTTGGGGAGAACAATGTGGAGTCCAAATGGACCGCTCGTCCCGAAGCGAGCTGCAATAGTCTCTGAGGTACTACCAATAGGCTCCGCCCACTGGGCGCGTCTGCCGTCAGGTGAGCTCGCGGGGGCGCACATCATACGTGAGAAAAGGACGAAGAAAGTGTGGGCTAAAAACGATCCAAAGTAACTGCACACCCAAAAGTATCGATCCGTTTAATTTCACATGTTCTAAGCTTTTGAAATGCGATTCCATCCATCCATTTACCGAGCACTCTTATTAAATTTTGTTAATGTCGGAACTAACACTGGACTGGGCGCCAGGGCAGTTACGCAGAATTACACGTTTAGAAAAATCTGGAGCCGCCAATTGAACTCATCTCTATATTTTTGGAATATTAAAACATCAAAAATTGTGTAACCGCTCTTTAGGAGACCATTTATGAATTCGTACCTTGCAGGAGGTCCAGGGAACCTGGGGGTGGTTTGCTAAAGCCGTTTTTTGAGATTCGAATTGGATTGCCTCCCACGTTTCAGGTTAGGTTAATTGGTGACTGTAAACACGTCCTGTATTGAGCTACTGTTATGTGTCCGTCTTGGTCACCACCTAGCGCCTGTCATTGTAGGTATATTGAATTACCTGCGATCCTGAACTGGGTAAGAGGGATGGAACTTGTTGCCAATCTTAGCCAGGTGTCAAGAGTAACAACATGAGCTTTTGTCCTTACCGGAATTCTTCATGTTTCCGATTTGGCGACTCACCCTCTGACTGTATTCTGAATTTCGCCATCATATCAGGTCTTATTGTGGAAGAATAATTTTAGGGTAACATAGCATTCATCTTAAAGAAATAGCATAAAGGATTAATAAATGTGGGAAAGCAAATAAAGGTGAAGTGAACAACAAAATGTACCCTGAAATATAAGAATTAGTTTAGGAAAAATACTGAGATGGTCAAGTAAATTAAGAATGTGCCAGAAGAAAGGTTGATGTAATATACAAAATGTACTGAAGGATGACTAAGAAATGAGCAGTTGTCCTATAAATTAGAATGGACAGTTGTTATATGCACAGAAATTTCAAGGGTGGTGTCTCATCTCAAAAGGTAGAAGAAGAACCAAAATATAATATAGCAGACATTTATTTTATATAAATCATTTGGGTGTAAACCAATGAACCAACCAGAGTAAAATGTATGCATTGATTGACACTGTATGTAAATTCAACAATTTATAAAATGAACCTCTATCCTTTGTTTCTCTGACCATGCTGTAACAGACTCCATGGCATTTTGCAGAGAAGTCATTAAAAGATACAATGAACAGCTTTTCTCCAGCCTGATTACTGAATTGTCCTGTTAGAGGATGTTTCTTTCTTTAATATGACGCTAAATTTCGATCACATTATCGATTTTGTAAAATCCACCCAGAGTTGACTGAAAGATTAAAGTGAGATCCAGCCATTTTTGCCAGGTAGCCTAATTCAAAGCAAATTAGAAATCACCAGTAACAGAACAATTAGCAGTCAGTTATTGACTGAACTGACCACCTTGTGCTTTAAACATCAACACCTTAGCTGGCATTTTTATATGTGAGTACAACTGTCTTCCTGTCAGCGTAGCACAGCTTTATTCATAGTGTTAGTAGAATATGATGATGTGGCAACAAGGAGGCACATTCGGACAGATGATATGGAGTCATGGTCAAAACAGTTGTTTTAAGTTTGCAATGGTTTATGTGTGCTGGAGAGAGAATGGGTCAGTGTGTGCAAAAATGGACTGGGTTTCAA
The DNA here is from genome assembly GCF_900747795.2 of Erpetoichthys calabaricus. NCBI lineage: Eukaryota > Metazoa > Chordata > Cladistia > Polypteriformes > Polypteridae > Erpetoichthys > Erpetoichthys calabaricus. The sequence goes on from NC_041401.2 coordinate 171,028,557, forward strand.
TCCATGGTAGCTTTCTGCCTTGTATGTCTTGTGTCGCTGATTGGCTCTAAATATAATATGACTGGGTATATCTAATTTATTGTTGTGCATGAAACCCTTGATTAATCAGGGCAAACACTGGCCAACTTTTTTCTCATTTGGTTCTGTACATCACCACAATGAATTTTAAATGAAACAACTCCGATGCAGTTGAAGTGCAGACTTTCAGCTTTAATTCAGTGGAGTGAACAAAACGATTGCATAAAAATGTGAGGCAACTAAAGCATTTTTTTAACACAATCCCTTCATTTCAGGGGCTCAAAAGTAATTGGACAAATTAAATAACTAGAAATAAAATGTTCATTTCTAATACTTGGTTGAAACCCCTTTGCTGGCAATGACAGCCTGAAGTCTTGAACTCATGGACATCACCAGATGCTGGGTTTCCTCCTTTTTAATGCTCTGCCAGGCCTTTACTGCAGTTGCTTTCAGTTGCTGTTTGTTTGTGGGCCTTTCTGTCTGAAGTTTAGTCTTCAACAAGTGAAATGCATGCTCAGTTGGGTTAAGATCAGGTAACTGACTTGGCCATTCAAGAATTTTCCACTTCTTTGCTTTAATAAACTCCTGGGTTGCTTTGGCTGTATGTTTTGGGTCATTGTCCATCTGTATCATGAAACGCCGCCCAATCAGTTTGACTGCTTTTAGCTGGATTTGAGCAGACAGTATGTCTCTGAACACCTCAGAATTCATTCGGCTGCTTCTGTCCTGTGTCCCATCATCAATAAACACTAGTGTCCCAGTGCCACTGGCAGCCATGCACGCCCAAGCCATCACACTGCCTCCACCGTGTTTTACAGATGATGTGGTATGCTTTGGATAATGAGCTGTTCCACGTCTTCTCCATACTTTTTTCTTGCCATCATTCTGGTAGAGGTTGATCTTGGTTTCATCTGTCCAAAGAATGTTTTTCCAGAACTGTGCTGGCTTTTTTAGATGTTCTTTAGCAAAGTCCAATCTAGCCTTTATGTTCTTGAGGTTTATGAGTGACTTGCACCTTGCAGTGCACCCCCTGTATTTACTTTCATGCAGTATTCTCTTTATGGTAGACTTGGATATTGATACGCCTACCCCCTGGAGAGTGTTGTTCACTTGGTTGGCTGTTGTGAAGGGGTTTCTCTTCACCATGGAAATGATTCTGCGATCATCCACCACTGTTGTCTTCCGAGGACTTCCAGGTCTTTTTGCGTTGCTGAGTTCACCAGTGCTTGCTTTCTTTCTCAGGATGTACCAAACTGTAGGTTTTGCCACTCGTAATATTGTAGCAATTTCTTGGATGGGTTTTTTCTGTTTTCACAGCTTAAGGATGGCTTCTTTCACCTGCATGGAGAGCTCCTCTGACCGCATGTTGTCTGTTCACAGCAAAATCTTCCACATGCAAGCACCACACCTCAAATCAACTCCAGGCCTTTTATCTGCTTAATTGATAATGACATAACGACGGACTTGCCCACACCTGCCCCTGAAATGAAGGGATTGTGTTAAAAAAATGCTTTAGTTGCCTCACATTTTTATGCAATCGTTTCATTCACCCCACTGAATTAAAGCTGAAAGTCTGCACTTCAACTGCATCTGAGTTGTTTCATTTAAAATTCATTGTGGTAATGTACAGAACCAAAATTAGAAAAAAGTTGTCTCCAAATATTTATGGACAGATAGATAGATAGATAGATACTTTATTAATCCCAAGGGGAAATTCACATAGTCCAGCAGCAGCATACTGATATAAACAATATTAAATTAAAGAGTGATAAAAATGCAGGTATGACAGACAGTAACTTTGAATAATGTTAACGTTTACTCCCCCGGGTGGAATTGAAGAGTCGCATAGTGTGGGGGGAGGAACAATCTCCTCAGTCTGTCAGTGGAGCAGGACATTCACAGCAGTCTGTCGCTGAAGCTGCTCCTCTGTCTGGAGATGATACTGTTAAGTGGATGCAGTGGATTCTCCATGATTGACAGGAGCCTGCTCAGCGTCCATCGCTCTGCCACGGATGTCAAACTGTCCAGCCGTGCCTACAATAGAGCCTGCCATCCTCACCAGTTTGTCCAGGCGTGAGAAGTCCTTCTTCTTTATGCTGCCTCCCCAGCACACCACTGCATAGAAGAGGGCGCTCGCCACAACCGTCTGATAGAACATCTGCAGCATCTTATTGCAGATGTTGAAGGACGCCAGCCTTCTAAGGAAGTATAGTCAGCTCTGTCCTCTCTTGCACAGGGCATCAGTATTGGCAGTCCAGTCTAATTTATCATCCAGCTGCACTCCCAGGTATTTATAGGTCTGCACCCTCTGCACACAGTCACCTCTGATAATCACGGGGTCCGTGAGGGGCCTGGTCCTCCTAAAATCCACCACCAGCTCCTTGGTTTTGCTGGTGTTCAGTTGTAGGTGGTTTGAGACGCACCATTTAACAAAGTCCTTGATTATGTTCCTATACTCCTCTTCCTGCCCATTCCTGATGTAGCCCACGATAGCAGTGTTGTCAGTGAACTTTTGCACGTAGCAGGACTCTGAGTTGTATTGGAAGTCTGATGTATATAGGCTGAACAGGACCGGAGAAAGCACAGTCCCCAGTGGCGCTCCTGTGCTGCTGACTACAATGTCAGACCTGCAGTTCCCGAGACGCACATACTGAAGTCTGTCTGTAAGATAGTTCACAATCCATGCCACCTGGTATGAATCTACTCCCATCTCTGTCAGCTTGTCCCTAAGGAGCAGAGGTTGGATAGTGCTGAAGGCACTAGAGAAGTCCAGAAACATAATTCATACTGCACCACTGCCAATGTCCAAGTGGGAGAGGGATCAGTGTAGCATATAGATGATGGCATCCTCCGCTCCCACCTTCTCCTGGTATGTGAACTGCAGAGGGTCGAGGGCGTGGCAGACCTGTGGCCTCAGGTGGTGAAGCAGCAGCCGCTCCATGGTCTTCATCACATGTGACGTCAAGGTGACAGGCCAGAAGTCATTCAGCTCACTAGGACGTGATACCTTTGGGACGGGGGTGATGGAAGATGTTTTTCAAAGCCTCAGGACTCTCCCCTGTTCCAGGCTCAGGTTGAAGATACGCTATAGAGGACTCCCCAGCTCCAACGCACAGGCCTTCAGCAGTCGTGGCGATACTCCATCTGGACCTGCTGCTTTGCTGGCATGTAGTCTCCTCAGCTCTCTGCTTACCTGGGCTGCTGTAATTGTGGAGAGCTATATTTATAGATAACTGAATTTGCATAACAGTGATGAATTATTGCTTAATCTGATTGGTTCACTAGCATGCATTCAACTCTAATTTGCTCAAGAGACATCGGTTGTTTCCAGCAGAAAGCATAACCAGCTTACTGTACATACCCCCAAATAAAAGTCTCATTTTACTATATTCATGGTCCTTACAGTATATTCCAATACTTCTCAAGTTCCTGTGTTTGTGACATCTGTCAATTCTTACTGGGTACATGACAGTCAGCCAGCTTCTTAAACCATTACCCAGAACCTTCTTGTTCTTTGTTGTTCACTTGACCTTTATCTGTTTTACTGATATTCTTAGACTAAACTTATTAACTGTTTAAACTACTTCTAAGATAGTTGTTATATTTTCAATATGAAATGCATACTAAAACACTTCATATACAATAACTATATTACCCCTAAATGACTATGTGACCCCTAAGTCTAATTTTTCTTCTGCACAGGCATGTCTGTTTAACAATGAATGCTCCAGAGATTATTCATGCCTTGAGCACTATGTTTGTTGGGATAGGCTCCAACTTCCCCATAACCCTCCTCAGGGTAAAGTGAGTTTAGAAAATGGATGGATAGACGGATGGGTGATCCATAGCCGTACATTCAGATGAATCACCTTCTCCCTTTTATGCCAAATGAAGACTCTTTGAAATGTAAGTTTTAATGAACTTAGCCACAGCTATTTCTGCACTATTTTTGCAGTCACGTTCACTTTTCCAGTGTCCCAGTTGTATTCCACTGTGCTGTGCCGTGTCTGTTTCTGTGATCTCCCTTTAGCTTCTTCAAGGCTCTGTTTATCCAGTGCCCCTGGAGTCTCTGCCTGCCTTCTTGAGCCTTCCCAAGCTTGTAAAATGTTATGGTAATGTTCCTCATGTACATCATACCTGTGTGACATTCAGTTGTCAGTCGCCATCCAGCCCCATCAATCCTCCAGAGTGAGGGGTGCTGGCTACTAAAGTACAGTGTGTAGCCATGACTGTGCTATTATATGTGATTCACATATACATGATCATCCTCAGTTGGGGCAATGATCTTTATGTATTTGTCAATTTGCATGAATGTATCTTGCTATTATGTTATGTAGAGTGGTGGGGAAATGTATACTGTAAATCAGTGTATTACCTCAAGTGTTATAAGGGCATTTAAAGATTGGTGCAAAACACGAGAAGTGCTTGGTTTTGACATGCAGAAATCAAAAGCTGCGTTTTACACAATGTTACACTTTCATTTCAGCCTGCTGAGAATGGCACTTCTACATATATGGAGCTATCACGTAACTTTAAAAATTTGTGATGAATATTAATCCATCTCTGTCAAATTGATATCTTTTCATGAGTTCATTGTTGTCAAGTGTTTCCAAAGCAGTCAGTCTTTCCCGAGATATGCGTGCCCATCTCTGCCTGAACGCCACATTCTGGCAGCTCCTAGCAAGTTAGGATGGCTCACGTGGTTTTCTAAGTCCTGGTGAGCCTAGGAGTTGTTTCCTAAATTAGGAATATTGATAAAATGCTTTTATTCCAATGAGTAGGACCACAATTGCATCACTTCAGGATTTTTGAGCCAGTTAGGACCGTTTTCCTACTGTGTGATGCTTGATAAATATGGGTACAGGTCTTTGAGGATGATGTCCAATGTTGTGTGGAGCTGCATGTTGTTGCTCTTGGTTCAGGTGGAGGTCTCTTCTTACATTGGTGTACATTCTTTGTCATTTACCACATAGTTCTTTGTCCATGGTGTGGTGTGATGCTGCTTTCCTTAGCTCACTGTTAGGTTCTTTGTCATGTCGTCTGCAACTTCACTGGGGAAAAGCATGACTGTTTCTGGCACAAGAGTGTAGGTGCTGAAGTTTCCTTGTTTAAGTAATGGCTGCTCTCCAGCCTTCTCAGACAGGGCTCAGTTACTGGCACAGAGCTTGGCTTGGCAGAGTGACTCTTAGTGCTAGCTCAGCTCTAATGCTGATGGGAGAGGAACTTCCAGACCAAAGAAAGTTCATGAGCTTTTTGTTCTACAGAGAGTCAGTGGCCTCTCACCCCAAAGGAAGCAACAAACCAACTTTCAGCTCACAAACAAAGCAGAGTGCCAGCTTTCTGGTCCCCATAAGAGACAGAAGAGACAAATGTGACTTGTTCTGAAGGAAGGTGCAACCTCTGGTGATTGGTTCAAGGTCACTTCCAGTTACATATCCAGTGCCTGCCTATAGACATGTTATTTTGTCCATCGCATCCATCCAGACTTCAGATAGTGGTTGCCCTAAAATGAACATCCATTTGTGCGTCTTTTTGTGTGAAGGAGTCTCTGCAGACGTGCCCACACAACTCTGATTTACACCTTTGATATGAGATGAAGTGCAGAGCTGACCAAAGCGAGTGCAGCCATTCACTCAGGAATGCAGGTGGGGGTGGGTGTGCAGCTGGATTTCTGCATCCATGTTAACTGCTGACTTCACAGGTGTTGTGTGCCGCTAGAAGCCTGGCAGAATGGGCAGTGCCCACTTTGTTCAACACCAATCACATTAACACTCATATTGGGCTAATTTAGGATCAGGAACTATGGGAAAAAAAAACCCAAATCTAATAGAATCCGACTTGCATTCCTTAATGGGATGCACACCAAAAGCTAAGTAAAATAAAGCCTGTGCTTTAGTAAAGATTTCTAACCGCTCTCCTCTCCAAGCTCAGTCAGATGGTGCCACAAGCATCGAAAGACTGGAGCTCGTAGTCTCGGACCTGGAAAGCTGCAGCAGTCGCTCTAATTCCTAAATTAGAAGCCAGTGTCTGATAATGAAATATGTTATTCAATTCTACGTCTCGTCATCGCTCTTGTTCAATCCTTCAGGCATTTCTGAATGTCACACAGTAGTTGTTTTCAACATTTAATGCCCCAAATGATTATTTATTTTTGTAATCTTAACATTTTTTCCATAATCATTCTATTCCATTAATGTACTGAGATTTTTCAGTCAGCAAGACAGGAGTTTTGAGGTAAGTTTGCTGCACCCTAAATTCAAAAGCTTGATCTCACCCCCCAGCTATTCATGACTGGAAGTGGCTTACTTTTTTTTATTTTTGCAAAAATACATGTGATTGGGACATTATCAGTATATAGCTGGAAATCTGACATATGGATTATGCAATACATGTAAATTGAGATTTTTTTTTTGTGGATGATTTGATATTTTTTGGTATTTGTTCAGCATTGGCTGCCATAGAAGCCTATTGAAGTCAGAAACTTTATTATCTCTATTCCTCATTATAATGGGGTTAAAATTTTCTTGTCCATTACTACAAACAATGATCAAACAAAGAAACAAAGAAGGTTAAAAAAAAGAATGTTTTTTGGTGGAGTATTCCTTTAATCATGTTGATGTTTAATCGCTGATTACAGAGGCAGATATTGTCTTTTCCTGTATTGCCACAATAGAAATAGAGTGGGAGTGTGGGCACAAGAGAGGACAAACCGTCTTCACAATGTCAGTAAACATACAAAACTTTCTTTATATAGTACTAGGGGCTCTGCCCCCTGCTTGCTTCGCTCGCCCACCCCTGGGTTTGGTTTACCGGATATGCAATTTAAAGATAGTTATTTTCATGGAAATTGTTATACTGTATATGCATTATTTTCACTTTTACTTTAAAACTTTTGTAAAAACAATACTTGTCATTTATTACCGGCCCCAGGCATGCTTAAATCTCTTTCTCAACGCTGCTCGCGTTGTGAAGTGGGTTTGGGGCTGAACGCACGCTAAGGAGAAGCGGTCGGATCATCTGCTGGCTTGTTGCTGCTTCTGGTGAACTGCGTGTTCTGCTTGTCGCTTGTCGTTGTTTTAAGAGCTGGCAGCACATGAAGCGTGTCTACCAAAAGCATTCCAACAACTGCTAGGTTAGATGTCCGTGAACTTGTTTTAAATGTTGTCTCACTGCCTTGTCTCGCGGGACGTTAAAGTGTCTCTCGCGGGACGTCAAATTGTCTTCTGAGAAGATCACGTCTCGTCTCCCTAGTCTCCTTCCCAAGATTTTTTTTTATTGTAGAGATATCTTCTTTAGTGACGTCCGCTTATAGAATTTGACTTTCTCAAACCTGCTTAATCCAACTCAGGTTTTGGGAGGTAGAGCCTATCCAGGCAGCACTGGGCGAAAGGCAGGGAAAAGCACCTCACTGGGTCAATCCATGCCAAGTCCGAGTTGAAATGTATTGCCACTTGTACACAGTACAATGAAATTCTTACTTGTATGTCTACTGCAGAAGACTTGCAGCAGTATAATACCAACAACAGACAATAAATAAAAAAAAACAAACGGCAAATACATCATCGTATACTGTAGTAAGTGCAACATTAAGCTCAAGTTTATTGTCACTTGTACAAATTAAAATGAAATTTTTACTTGCCTGACAGAGTAATACATGGGGCCATGATCAGCAAGTACTACTAGTCCAGTATGGACCCACACTTTTGTGCTTATAAAGGAAGTTGTCAGTATGTGTAGCTTTATGACCTGTGGATTCAAATGTCTCTTAATGTGGTGCTGTGAGTGCCAATGGAGGAAGGAGAAAACTGACTGACTGTGCAGGATGGCTGAAGTCTGTAATAACACCATTGACCTTCTCACATACAGCTCAGTCTTTTACATTTTTCTACCACCATAGTACTGGCAAGTCAAGTGACTCAGTCAGGGTCACTTAATCTGTCAGAGGTGGGGTCTGAACTGGCGACCTTGCCGTTTATAATGCCTATTAATGCTTTTTTTAGAGCTTCCTGGAGAGCCAGAGCCTTTTGCAGCAGCATTAGGTTTTTATAATGAACCTGCCTTAGATTATAATACCAGTTCATTGCTGAGCACACTCATATTGGGCAGATTATCAGTAACCGATCAAACCAGTCTGTGCATATTTGTGATGCAGAGTGATCACAGAGTACCCAGTAAAAATCTTCACAGATATGAGGAATATGTTATGATCAGGCGGGGATTTGAGTTGTAATTATAAGGCTGGAACTACAATGCTCGACTGTACTATGGATATTATTTTAATTCTTCATTTCTGTACCTCTCTATCTTAATCCAGATCATGATGAGTCACTTCTTCAAGGCTGCTAACAAAACCTGTCTCAGCAACATTGGGAATAAGGCAGTAGAGGCCACTAATGGGACATCAGTCCATCGCAGGGCAGTCACTCATACAGGACAATTTTAGACTTACCAATTAACAAAGTGCAAACCTTTTAAGTGTTGGTGGGAACTCAACTAGACTGTGTTTGTGGTGGATTGAGTCCAGGTCTCTGGATTTGTGAGGCAGCAGCATTAACCACCGCATCACCCTGCTTTCCAAAAGTGGTAATCACAAATAGTTTAAATATATAAAGTTAGCACAGCAAAATGCCCATTTAGTAAGACTGGTACAATGGTTAGCCTGTCTGTTTTGATCACATCCTGCATTTATGAACCTTTGTTCACCAGATATGCTAGCCCGCACATCCATCCTTCTTTGTACTCCTTACTGACTTTCTTCATTGGACATTGCAACCCTCTTGTGGACACCGGGTGACATTATACTTGGGTTATTTTATATGTATTGATACACGATGCTTAGGGTTGTTTGTCTGTCATGCAAAAAGCTGAATGGGCAAGTGACATCGCTGATGGGAAAATAACCATGGCAGGCTCTGCTCACAGTGAAGCACAGGTCGACTGATTGTTTTAATTGCCAAAGCACTTTGAGCACAGCAGAAAGTCTAACACAACCAAAGAGTTAGAGGTGTGGGCTTCCTCTGTCACATTATTGGACTTTGAGGGAGCTGAGTGGAGACACAGCCTTGCAACATGGCTGCCAAGAAAAGAACAGACGTGCGCGCATGCGGAATGTCTGTCAGGAAAGAGCTGTGGCGACATCAGCTGGCAGTGAAGGACATTGCAGCATCATTGGCTGAGCGAACTGGAGGTGATGTGTTTCATGAGAGGTGCTTCTCTGAGTGTTACTAGTCCACTTTAATAGAAGGACAAGTGTCTCTCTGTGTGTCTGTTTTTGTGTCCATCTGGTTGCTAGGGTTAGAAAGAAAAAAATAAAAATATGTATAACATGTAGAGTAGAGTAAACAAAAAAATCAAAAATGATAGTAACTATACCAAATACAGGTCTAAAAATGAGAAAACTAGTCTTATTAGATTATATTGTTGTCCGATGTTATATACTGGCAACTGTAGTGTTGTAACAACTTTCTTGCACCCTCTTGGGCCACATGGATGAGGTTTATAGCTGTAATGCTAATGAATGATAAACTTGTGTAGCTGGCAGTAATTAATAATAATAATTTTTGCATTTATATAGCGCTTTTCTCACTACTCAAAGCGCTTAGCAATTGCAGGTTAAGGGCCTTGCTTAAGGGCCCAACAGAGCAGAGACCATATTGGCATTTACGGGATTCGAACCGGCAACCTTCCGATTGCCAGTGCAGCTCCCTAGCCTCAGAGCCACCACTCCGCCTATTGATAAGTGACAAGAACAACACATCCATATGTGCGTCAGGAAAGCAAAGCCCTGACTCGACTAGCTCAAAGTTGCTAAAGCAGGCCAGTGTAGTAGCAACCACCACCGCATTGTCTCAGCAAAATACTTTGACTGTAAGAGTGGTCAGTTTGACAAGCAACACTGAGAGGAAGTGGTAAAAACGGCCAGCTCTACCCAAAGTGTAAAAGGCTGCCATGAGGGACAGGGTTCGGGTGCATATTATTATTATATGAGACCAAACAGACATCCCATGTATCAAATAAAAAACATAAGTCTAGGTTTATTACTTAGATTTCAGCATGTATTAGATTTGCACTACAGCTAGTCCTATATAACATAAAAAAGCTTGTTTGATTCTCTCAGCACTTTAATATTACAACCTTAAATAAAGATTTGTTAATGCTTTCTATCTGGCAACTAAACAACTGTGACACAGTGTACTTCTTATGAAAATCACTTAAGAATATTAAAATATAATACAGTACTGAACCTGTGTTGGAGTAACTTGTATACTATTACACTGACTTGAATCTAATAATAAAAAATAAAAAATCATAACTGTCTAATATAAAAAAACAGCTTTGGAGGTCAGCTATTCAGCCAAGTGAAGGCCAGAAGTGGCACTACTTGACTTTTTTTTTATTAAATCAAACATCTGCCAAGGCGTTACTTGTACAGTATATATTGTCTACATTTGATAGAGAGTTTTTATCATATATATTGAAATAATATACACTTTTATTAATTATTTAATGTAAATATATCCTACTCATTTTATTATATTAAACGATACCTTAGTGCAGTTTTTGGCCTGCTCAAGGCTGGCCTCACAGATCGGTAAGATGTGGTCGTTGGTAATTTTCATTTTCATTAACTGGCTTGTTCTCCAGGGTCACCCTGACTCTTAGAGTGGAACGTCACAAAATGGAATGCAACTCCACAACAGAAGCAGTAACCGAGGGTCAGCGTGTAACTAACACCTATTCAATAGTAAAGCTCCGAGAGATAGCATTCTACGTATGAATGTAGTAATTCTTCTTCCAAACACATATACTTAGCCTAATTATTGTATGTTTAAGAGATAATCACCCATTGCTCCAAATTACAGAGGTTATCAAATAATGGGTATTAATATTCTCAAACCTGCTTAATCTAACTCAGGGTCATAAGGAGCCAGAGTCCACCCCAGCAGCACTGGATGCAAAGCAGGAGCTAACCCTAGTTGGGACAGCAGGTTGTCACATGCCCCAGTGTTGAACAAATCCATGTTTGTTGTTTTGTCGTGGAATCACACCACGATCTGTCCCATTTCAGACATTTGTATGCAGCCAGCCATGAACCCTCAACATGCAAATGTCCAGAGTGGGTGGGATGGCTTGTTAGTCGTGAGGACTTGCATTGTAAATGGGTGGGGTGCAGTAGTGGTGCTGCACAAAAAAGTAGGGGGCTGAGTGGGAAGGAGAGAGACGGAGCTCCACTGATGTCACCGGGAAGAGCTCACTTACAGTGCTTAGAGGCTGTCACTGTACACAAGAGTATAGGAGTTCGGTTAGCTCCCAGTGTAAAAGGAGCTCCTCCTGAGAGCCATTGTAATCTGGACTTTATGGGTTTGCAACTGGTTAGACTGGGATGGATTGTGGTGTGATTTCATGACAAAATACTTATACTGACCCAATTTATTATTACAGTGAATAGTAGTATTGGAGTATGCTGCTGCTGGAGTATGTGAATTTCCCCTTGGGATTAATAAAGTATCTATCTATCTATCTATCTATCTATCTATCTATCTATCTATCTATCTATCTATCTATCTATCTATCGTCACATGAACTGAGTACAACAGTGAAATTCTTATTTGCACATTTGACCAATATACAACACACGTCACGACAGACTTACTAACTTCCTAATTTTGAACACTTCCATCATGTCTATCATAGCTTAAAGTAAAAACAAATCATCTCTGTCTGTCTTTCTTAATAGCTAATGACCTGCAATCAGTCAACTTTCTTTTCGCTGGACTTTGTCTATCGCTGCTATGTCTGACAAAAAACAAAAAAAAATATTTTACTTGATGTTTACTTTTGCTCCCAGTTCCTAGACTAGAACTACTGTATGTACAGTAATAAATACAACTACTTTATCAATATAGTATAGTTTTATATTCTTTGCAGTGATTTTTTTCTCCACAGAGTACAAATCTAAACCTTTGAAGTTTTACTGTTATTACTGTATGTTTGGCTAACCCCTTTATCCTGAACATCAGAACAAAATGCAACTGCTTACAGGTTTTTTTATTTGCAGTTTAGGGTCACACAGTAAGTCGAAAGCAAGAATTAAACCAACAACCGTATGGACTCCGACTTAGTGCCTTGGCCACTACACCATTCAATGTAGTGCATAATGAATTTGTAAATATCATCATATTGTAGCAGCGCTCAAGTGGATTGAGTCTGCTGCAGAGCATAGATGCCCACACCATCAAAAGCCCAATTAGTCATTTGCACTTATGAAGTTCTCCTTTTGGCGTGACTACCTAAGATGGTGGTTTTCTGCTGTCCATGCAATACTATCAGGGATCTGTAAAATGGAATTACATGTTCTTAAAAATTGGCATTCTTCTCTGTTTACACCTGATGTAATTCATCTTCATTTATTTTGGTCCTCCAGGGCTATGATGGGGCTCACTACCTGCTAGGCTTCCCTACTCAAAGGAGCTCCTTGTTTGTGTGAGGATCTGCAACCAAGTAAAACAACAACCACCATGGTGGGAAAGCAGCTTAAAGCTAATTAGGGTTCAGATCCATGTTTTACCAAATGAAGACTATGCATTTTACTTCTCCAACATTCACACTGCTTGTTACCCATGCTGCAAAACTCCTGAAATAATCCCAGAGCTGCTTACTCATTCTACATACTCCCTTCAAAGGCTTGACTGTTTAGGTTTAGGACCACAGAGTTTAGCCTCAGGGATCAGCTTTTGATGCCGCCCACGCTTGTTATCATTCACTTGGCTCAGTGGCACATCTCCATTCTCCCAAATTAATTGACTCTAAATAAAGATCACTCCCAGGAGGTGGCTGGCTGCAGTAGCTGAGCTTCCACTTCTGGGAAGGGGCCTGAATTCCTCATTCTTGATCACCCAACCCACACACTGTTTCCAAGAAGACCTCTCTTAATCCTAGAATACTTAGAGGCTCCTCAATCAACCATACTTTTATTGTGCCATATATAGTGCCTTTCAAAGTAGATAGATTGGGTAATACTAAAAAAAATTTATGCAGCAAGACTGTATTATCAACTGCAAAATAGTCTCTGCATTGGCTCCAGATTGTCCGATTCCTCAGAAATATGCAAATGCCTTACAAACTGAGAGGATCATAATCAAAACTAAGTTCAAGCATCTGATTGGTTCATTTTAGTCACTGCCACCTTGCCTATTTTGCCTATTCCATCAATTACTACAGTACACTGGCAAAACATGTGGGATTGAGATAGGGATGCTTTGAATGGTAGCTCTTTTTATTATTAGGGCCCATTTAGAAGAAATAGGTTTAGGTACTCTACTGATGTGAAAGAACAGTAAGGTGGCATTCTGGATTTGAACCCCTGCACGATCTATCTGTGACTTTTTGGTTTTTCCTTTCTACATGTAAAGAGATGTGTATGTTTGGTTATTTGGAGATTCTAAACTGGCCTAGCATAATAGTGAGTGGGCTTTCCATTAAGCTGGCACCCCATCCAGGGTTGTTTTATGCCTTGCATTTGATCCTGCCAGAATAGGCTTTGCCCCCTTTGAGACTTGGATTAAGCAAGTTTGAGAATGCTGATCTCAATGCCCGAGTATGCCCAATTTCTCTACACCCGAGTATTCCCAATTACACGACTAGAAATTGCAAGGTATCTCAAATTAGATGACTGTTTAATGACTACACAGTTTCACATTTCCAAAGTATCAAGAGTTTGTCCCTTTTTCTGATAGCCAATAGTGTGCTGCCTGATGGAAGCACTGAAGGCTTTCCAGGTATGTTGAGTTACTTTGCAGAATCTGCCCTTTTATTTCCAGTCAGTCGTTGTCATGATATAATGGAAACTCACTGGGATTTTGTAAGTAAGCTGGAGAAAACATGTAGTCAAAAGGTAGAAACAAGTCAAAAAATCGGGAGATCAGCAGCAGAGCAACCAAAAAAATTGCAAGACAAAGATCAGTGTCAAAAATTAAAGTAAAACCTCTTAACCAGAAAGATTGTTAGAAAGCAGGTTTTAGCAAAGGCAAAGGTTTTGTTTTGATTCCATGATCTCAGATAAGGAAATGACCTGGAACGTGATAACGGGAACACAAAATGACACCACTGGTAAATAATCAAAATGGTGACTATATGGTGTCCAAATAATATTATAAAACCAAAACTAAACCATAATGTGAGAAACAAACATCACCTCCAGAATCCTTGAAGTGGAAAGCCCCCAACTTACACGGTAACTCACACAGATAGAGCAAAAAAGTATAAGTGAACAAAATTCTCAACAGTTATGGTATGTAAAACATGAGAATCACAGAGATGATCCTTGTTCCTGTTTGCAAGGTCCAAAACACACACGTTCCTTATTTCTTGCTGCATTATATGCATTGTACTTCCGGGTGAGCGCTCATTGGTGGTCAGCTTTCATGCATATAAGCCCGTCCCCATGACTTAAGACACAGATGGGGTGAGTCGCAGTCTGGTTGGACTGAGTTACTAGGTATGTCACACTATGTGACCTGACAGCGCACCACACCTGCGCCTGACTCGTTAAGATTATGTAACTGACGTCTGCGACTGAAAATCTGTTGAAAAGTCATGTAATGTTGCATGGTCTTTACTCATGTGCCCATAATTACTCACAAAATGCAAGCTGAGTTGCAGTATTGGAAACTGCTCTGAATGTTCAGCCAGAAAGATCTCATGAAAGCAAAAAGATCTGAGGGTGACTGGAGGTCCTAAGCGGTGCCCACTCTGTATTTAGATGTTATTAGGAGCTGTGAGTGAATGGTGAAACTTTACTGGCTGCCCTCCATCTTTCTACTTACCATTGATATTTCACCTAGAAACCCAATGGTATAACCCTACCAACATGTCACCTAATGAAGTGTGATGTCAGCTGTAGCAGGTTCTTAGATCCTTGCAGAACTGAAGCCCTCAGGTGGGCTGTGGTTTGAAAGGCAAGGACAAAATTTGGCCAGATTTCTGAATGAAAGTGAATATTGGCATAACACCAAGGACATGGAAACATCCAAGAGAATGAATATTCAGAAGGAAGGAGTCTGCTTGTGCCAATCTAAATCCCTTCAGTTCCCCACTGTGACGCATTTCCTTGTGTGTGTTGCCAAGCGCATGCTAATCATTTACATTTCTGTAGCTGATGTTTTCTTCCAGAGAGACTTGACATGACAACACATTTAAGATGAATAATTAAAATAAGATGCTATTGCATGCTATTGAATGAGATTTGTGGAACTTGTTCACAGGTAATCTTCTTCTTGTTCTTCTTTCGGCTGCTCCCATTAGGGGTCACCACAGCAGATCATCTTCTTCCATATCTTCCTGTCCTCTGCATTTTGTTCTGTTACCCCCATCACTTGCATGTCCTCTCTCAAAACATGCATAAACCTTCACTTAGGCCTTCCTCTTTTCCTGTTCCCTGGCAGCTCTATTCTTAGCATCTCCCAATATACTCAGCATCTCTCCTCTGCACATGTCCAAATCAACTCAATCTCGCCTCTCTGACTTTGTCTCCCAACCGTCCAACATGAGCTGACCCTCTAATGTCCTCATTTCTAATCCTATCTATCCTCGTCACACTCAATGCAAATCTTAGCATCGTTAACTCTGTCACCTCCAGCTCTGTCTCCTGCTTTCTGGTCAGTGCCACCATCTCCAACCCATATAACATAGCTGGTCTCACTACCATCCTGTAGACCTTCACTTTCACTCTTGCTGACACCCGCCTGTTACAAGTCACTCCCGACACTCTTCTCCACCCATTCCACCCTGCCTGCACTCTCATCTTCACCTCTCTTCCACAATCCCCATTACTCTGTACTGTTGATCCCAAGTATTTAAACTCATCCACCTTCACCAACTCTACTCCCTGCATCCTCACCATTCCACTAACCTCCCACTTTATTTACACACATGTATTCTGTTTTGTTCCTACTGACCTTCATTCCTCTCCTCTCTAGATCATATCTCCACCTCTCCAGGGTCTCCTCAACCTGCTCCCTACTATCGCTACAGATCACAATGTCATCAGCAAACATCACAGTCCAGGGGGACTCCTGTCTAATCTCATCTGTCAACCTGTCCATATACATATAATTTCAGTATTTATTGAATTTTTTTTACAGAGACTAGGGGGCTTCACTCCCTGCTTGCTTCACTTGCCAACCCCCCTTCTGCACTACGTGTCAGCAACTTTGCATCTCTGCCGCTCGCGAACAACAAACTTTTAATTCTCGCGGACAGGCCTCTTCATTGGGAAGAAACACTACTTTTCCCTGATGACAACATGAATTAGATGATCTACAAGTCTCCGACTTAAAGTTCAAAACCAAACAATATCTACATACTTTGGTCATATCACCTATGTCCATATATTCAATCTCTTTTTGCTTTTACCTTTTCGTCAATATTGCATTAAATTTTGATTCTGTGTTTGGAATTACATCGTGCCAATGCAACGTATAACTGCCATGAGTGAATATCATTTCTTTCTCTCTACACGAACTGTGTCTGACAATAGCACTCACACAAATGAGAAATGATTGAACCGTGTGCGTGGTTGTAAATGTTTTAGATGTGGGCAGGACTTTTCCAAATCTCTTTGCATAAAGTCTTGTCTTGTGGGGCTTGAAATTTTCTCACGAGGGATTTCACTTTCACCAAATAACCAATTTTTTAATTCTCGCGGATACGCCTCTTCATTGAAGAAAAACTACTTTTCCCTGATGGCAACACGAATTAGACGATCTACAAGTCTCCGACTTAAACTTTAAAGCCAAACAATATATTCAATCTCTTTTCGCTGTTCCGTTATTTCACCGAGTAATAATTTCCATGGGAGCACGGTGGCGCAGTGGGTAGCGCTGCCGCCTCACAATTGGGAGACCTGGGGACCTGGGTTCGCTTTCCGGGTCCTCCCTGCGTGGAGTTTGCATGTTCTCCCCGTGTCTGCGTGGGTTTCCTCCCACAGTCCAAAGACATGCAGGTTAGGTGGATTGGTGATTCTAAATTGGCCCTGGTGTGTGCTTGGTGTGTGTGTGTGTTTGTGTGTGTCCTGCGGTGGGTTGGCACCCTGCCCGGGATTGGTTCCTGCCTTGCGCCCTGTGTTGGCTGGGATTGGCTCCAGCAGACCCCCGTGACCCTGTGTTCGGATTCAGCGGATTGGAAAATGGATGGATGGATGGATGTTATGAAGGTGTTTTCTGGATGGGATTAGCTCCTTAAAGTGGAGGAAGCCAGGACACCTCTGCTGTTACTGATCACTCCACTTACTCATTAAGACATTTGCTCATTTCAAATGTCACTGCTTCAAGCTGCTGTTACTAACATGATGAAAATACAAGTTGCATGCAAAAATAACATAGCTTGGATTGTTTTAGGTTTGTAAGAACATTTTTTTGACTATAAAACAAGGAGAGATCCTACATTTACTTGTACTTTTTATACTTAAGCAAACTTAATATCAAAGACTTGAAAACGTCTACTGTTGAAAATAGGTAGTGGAACAAACTCAACAATATTTCATATCTCTTACCCTAAGTGTACCTTCAGCTCCTTTGCCCTTATCCTCGTGGATCTAAACCCCACTTCTGAGCACATTCCTGTAACGCCTGCTTCTCAGACTCATTTCCAGATGCCCCACTTGCCTCCTGCCTGGTTTTATACTTCCAGTCATTGAATTCTCTGCATGATTCCTACCCCTGTACTCCTCCTTGTGTGTCTCACACTCACACTTCTCTTTCGATTTTGTCACCAAAGCCAAATTGACCCGTCAGATTGCTCAAAGGGACTGGACAGACTCAGACCTTAGCATTTCATTATATAGCAGATGGCTCGTGGGTACTTTATACAATACTGAATTCAAGCACTGTAACGTTTGCATTTTATTGATGTGCTGTTGTTACTGATTGCTTGTGGAGGGTCTATGGCTAATTATAGTCCACATTTCTTAAACATACAATTTTTAAAAGAAGTACCCAATGGACAGTTGAAGTGCAAGCAGTGGATGTGATGGTGACTTCCTGGCCATATGCCTGCGTTTCGGTAATTTGTACTGGGGATTTGGTTTGCCATCAGAAGCAGCTATCAGTAGTGTGAAAGAAGGAAACAACAAGAAACAGAAGTTAAAATAACCACTGTAATTTGAAAAAGTAAATCAATCAGTAAATGAGATCACACGGAGTGTTTCTCTAATAGTTAAGACAGACAATTCAAAAATTCACCAATGCTTTTTAAATGGGATTTTTTTTTGAAATTTCAAAAATGTGTGTGGCATGACCTATTTTAGACAGTATAACAAAATAAAAATTTCCCAACAAACTTCCATGGAAAATAATATAGAATACCAAATGTCAATGAAATCGTCCCACTGGCAGCTGAGTTGTCTCTAGCAGACAGACAGATATGACAATGACAGCATTTTAAGTGAACACACCTAAGAACAAGCAAAGTGGAATGAATAGGACTTGTGAAGCCCACCTCGAATGGCTGCACGTGGTGTCCATCAGTTTGTAAATGCTTGGCAGGCAAGCAGTATTTTATATGGCACCTTTCTATAGGGGAACATTGTGCCAATTCAAATATGGGTAAGGTAATATTGTTTTGTAATTGGAGCCCAGGCAGGTTTCGGGTCACAGGGTGGGTTGGAGGCAGTGACTGAATTGACAGCCTTGGATAATAAAGTCCCATGGTATCATGTACAGTAGGCCGCAGAGTGGTGTCACCTCACAGGAGTCTCCATTTATTTATTTAATAACCACTTTTCATCCAAAGCAACTCACCAATCACAACGGTGCATTTTCTGTGCATGTGCCCAGCTGGAGACACTAGTTAGAGTGTCTGTGCAAACTTAAAAAACAACTCAGTCATTGGAGACTCTCCATCAGATGGGTTTGAAGTCTATCGCCTTGTTCATTACCACAGTTTGTGTAGAATTTGTTACTCCCGTGTTATGAAGAATGTGGCCTGAGATTTTGTTAGGTAAGGTTAGAAAGAGGTTTAAGGGTAGGATATGGTGCCATGTTGCACGTTGATTAGTGCATGCAGGTAAGAATTTCTCTGTGCTCTGTACACATAACAGTGCTGATCCTGTACACCTATTAGGCCAATGTGCCTGTAGACCTACTGCACAGTAGCGCCTCATCCAGGATGAGCTTCTTCGAGCAACGTTTTCATATTTTGGTCATTCAGTCACAGACGCCCAGGACTGAGCCAATGCCTTTGTAGTCAATACTCCAAAACTTTAGCCACTAGGGGCCCCACTGTCCATGGCATAATCAGGAACTTCACTGATAGGCAAGGGACACATAGCCCTCCAGGATCCAAATTGCTCATCCTCCTGCGTTTCTAAGGCCGTCTTTACACAGGCTTTGAGTTAAAACAGAGAGCAAGGCAATTTCATACTTCTCCATGACAACGATGTCTTGTGTGCCTTGAAGGGCTCAAGCCGCCTTGATGTAGCTCAGCTTTATCTTCCAATTAAATTCAGCACCTGGAAAAGTTGCAAAGCCCAGTTCCCCACCAGAGCGTCTTCAACCATTACTAGAGATAAACAGCTCATTAATTTCTAATATCGCCTCGTGGATACATATGCTGCAATTAACGCTGGCAGAAAAGACCCAGCAAACGGGTCAATTAGGATGAAATTCAGCACTGGTGCTTGTCTTCAGACCTTGACTTGATTATTTTTATTCCAAGCTGAGGCCTAATTATATATAAAAAAAAAGAGAGGGATGAAGATTCCGGCACTGTAACAAACCAAAGAAAAGAAAGACCAAAGTTTTGAAAAAGAATCTTTCTTTTCCAATTGATTTTGCAACTTTACTCTTATGTCAGTTTTTGATTTTTCTTATTACACTTTTATTCTTCCCAGAGTTTTAGCAAAACTAAGGAGATGATTGTGGATTTCCGCAAACAGGCAACAGAGCCCAGCCACATCTACATCGGAGGTGAGGCTGTGGAGCGGGTCAGCAGCTTTAGGTTCCTCGGAGTCACCCTCACCTTAAATGGTCAAGTCACACATGCGGCAGTAGTCAAGAAAGCCCAACAACGCCTTTACTTCCTCAGGAGACTGAGTAAGGCCCAGGTGTCCCCCACAACCCTGTGCAGATTCTGCAGGTGTACTGTGGAATCCATCATGACAGGATGCATCACATCCTGGTACAGCAACTGCTCAGTTCAGGACTGCAGAGCTCTGCAGCGTGTGGTGAACACAGCACAGCAGATCACGGGCACACAGCTCCCTGCGATCCATGACGTCCACACTACACGCTGTCTCAGGACAGTGAACCGTATCAGGCGGGACCCCAGCCACCCTACACTGTCACTTTTCACCCTCCTCCCATCTGGGAAGCGACTGAAGTCCATTCGGATGCACACCTCCAGGTTCAGGAACAGTTTCTACCCAAGTGAACAATCAGTAACCCTGTGTCACCTCCACTGCTACCTGCACATATACGTCTGCCACTGTCTCTATTTATTCCTAGGATTCTGGTTTTATTTATTTACTTATTTATATTCATTTATTTATTGTGTGTGGTTTTTTTTTTTGGTCTGTGTTCACTGTCTGCAGGGGCACATGCAAGCAAGCATTTCATTGTACATGGTACTTGTACACGTGACAATAAAGAATTGAAATTGAAAGTCAGAAAACAACCCTGGAGGTCCGCCAGTCATCGCATTCTCACATGGGGTCAATTTAGAATCTTCAATCAATTTAAAACATAAACCTGAGATGTGGGAGGAACCGGAGAAAAGCCCTCATACACACAAGGAGAACGCGCATATTCCACACAGACGGTGACAGGGATTTGAACCCAGGACTCGGGCGCTTTGAGGCAGCAGTGCTACCCACTACTCCAGCACACTGCCTACTACCTCTTTGCTAGTTAAAAAAAGTCTCAAAGTGAAAACAGATCTCTAGAAAGTGGTCTAAATTATTCATAAATATAGAACTTAAAAGAACTGATCACCTAAGTATTCATGCTCTTCATGTCAGTATTAGTAGATGTACCGTTGGCAGGCATGACAGCTTGTGTGCACAGCTCTCTGTCCATCAGCCTTGCACATCCAGACATTGCCATTTTCCTCCATTCTTCTTCTTTGCAAAGTTGCTCAAGCTCTGTCAGGCTGCGTCTCGATCACAAATGAACAGACTTTAAGTCAAGCCTCACGTTCTCAGTTAGATTGAGAGATCTAGATTCTGACTCGGCCACTCCAGGTCATCCACTTTGTTGTTTTTGCAACATTCCTGTGCAGCTCTGGTTTTATGCTTGAAGGTGGTTGTCTTGATGGGAAACAGTCTTCTCCCAAGGCTTAGGTTTCTTGCTAACTGTGTCAGGTTGTCCTCCAAGATTCCCCTGTGTTTTTCTGCATTCATTTTACCCTCACAAGCCTTCCAGGGCCTTCTGCAGAGAAGCATCCTGACTGCTTAATATGTGTGTCACAGTGGAGATGGTGTGTCTTTGAGAGTGCAAGGTGTTCAAATATAACATTTAGTCCGATAGTGAAAAAGCTCCATTTTGGTCTCATCGGACCATAGAACCTTCTTCCACATGACTTCAAAGTCTCCCTTGTGCCTTCTGGCAAAGTTTAGTCACGACATTATGTGCGTTTATGTGGCTCTTCTCTCTGCCACTCTCCCATAAGGCTACAGTATGACTGATGAAGCACCCACACAGCAGTGGCCTGCACACTCTCTTCATTCTCACACACTAATGCTTGTAACTCCTTCAGAGTTCTCATGGGTCTCTTGGTGGCGTCCCTCACTTGTCTTCCTCTGGCATGATTACTCAGTTTTTGTGGATGGCCTGCTCCCGGCAGATTTACAGCTGTGCAGTACTCTTTTCATTTCTTAATGACTGACTTAACGGCTCCAAGGAATATCCAGCAACTTGGATATTTTCTTGTCTCCATCCCCTGATTTGTGCTTTTCAATCCCCTTTTCACAAAGTTGCTTTGTGTATTCTTTGACTTCGTTGCATACATCAGGCCACCATTACTGACTCACCACAAGTTGGCCCTTTCTTGGTGCATTTATATGACAGTCAATGAAGACCCCAGACAGGTGACCTCCATTAAATTAATTCAGTGACTTCTAAAACAAATTGGCAATGCCACTGGTCATTTAAGGGTATCATATTAAAGGAGTGAATAGTTACGTGATCAGATATGTTTTGTTTGATATTTGTCATCAATTTAGACCACTTGGCAGTGATCTGTTCTTAGTTTGACATTAAAGAGTCTTTTTCTGTAGATTAGTGTCAAAAAAAGCCAAATGAAATCCACTGTGTATAAAATGTAAAAACTTCCAAGAGAGAGGCCACGTCTTATAGTCTGTCACACACGTCCGAGTAGGAGGGCAGCTAAAGGGCCTGAGTAATTGTAATAAAACATCCGACCAGGGGGCAGCGGAGTGCGGCGACTGTCTTTCTCAGTTCCCTACAAACCATCCATCCATCCATTTTCCAACCCGCTGAATCCGAACACAGGGTCACGGGGGTCTGCTGGAGCCAATCCCAGCCAACACAGGGCACAAGGCAGGGAACCAATCCTGGGCAGGGTGCCAACCCACCGCAGGACACACACAAACACACCAAGCACACACTAGGGCCAATTTAGAATCGCCAATCCACCTAACCTGCATGTCTTTGGACTGTGGGAGGAAACCGGAGCACCCGGAGGAAACCCACGCAGACACGGGGAGAACATGCAAACTCCACGCAGGGAGGACCCGGGAAGCGAACCCAGGTCCCCAGGTCTCCCAACTGTGAGGCAGCAGCGCTACCCACTGCGCCACCGTGCCGCCCCTCCCTACAAACCTTTCCCAGGAAATCCTGCAAAGTTACTGCGCCTCAGAAGACATCACTTCCGGTGCCGACCTCTTTGCTGACGTCACTTCCGGACCAGAAGACATCACTTTCCGATTCCGGCCCTTTTGATAATATGACTCCCTTTACGGACCTTTAAAGCCTCCATCTTTGTTGGTAATGATCAGTTCTGTTTTGGACTCTGTTCTATGCGCATCGTGCTTCTAAAATTCAACGTTTGCAGCCGGGAAAACAATATACAGGTGGCTGCCCCAAATCTTTATGATGTCTGTGTCGCTTTATTATCAAAATAAAATATCGACACATTCATCAAGGTCACAACCACACAACCATATTTTGGGATGCCATATCCATGCCAGAAATCAGGCTTGGGTCTAAGGTGAGGCAGCAATGCCAAGCACCACAACAGAGAGCCAAAATGCAACTGTTTAGAAATTCAAAACCTTAAGCTTTTACTTGAAAAAAAAAACAAACCAAAACAACTTCCCCTGCTGTGCTTTTGAAGACTAAGCATTTTTATTAGCTGTTTCCTATGGAATGTCTAACATCAGTGAACAGAATACTCTTTCTTATATATAGCACCTTTCATGCAATGACTGAAAAACAGTTGTTGAAATTAAATTAATGTTAAGTTCCACATTCTCTCCAAAAGAAGCCATTAGATGCTCATTTGTTGCTTTACAGTAGGATGGATGTGTTGGTGGGCTGGGGGTCTCCTTTATATTGTGCCTTTCCAAGTGACTTCCCTTTCTGCGGTGGGCAGCGCCAGTCGAGTGCCCTGTTCAGCCCTACAGAGCCGTTACTCTTCAAACATGTGTGCACTGTGCTGGCTGACAGGAGCTCACTTGGATGTCCCACACTCTCCTGGGAGCAGCAGCAGCAGTTAGGAACAAACCTGTGGCCTGTTAACTGTCTGCTCCTCCATATCCCAGTGTGAATTGCAAAGATGTCTGAAGTGACACATCAAACATTAGTAACCCGTGAACTGGCAAGGCTATCCATGCTGCTCCCATGTGGTCTGCCCGTCTTGCCATTATTGCTGTCATGCGGCAGCGAGCTGCGATTCCCATGAAACCCGAGGTCTTTGTCTGTGAACACTCTGGATGAACGTTCTACAGGTGGCTAAAACAGAGGACAGAAAAAACAGTTTAGCATTACAGAGCTGCACCCCCATGCTCAGCCACCCCAACGCTAACTCATCTTTGCAACCTTTAAAGAAACCACAGAGAACAGCACAGTCTTAGAGATGTCATTTTGTAACCATGATCATATTTCTTTTTGCTGAGGGTAGAAGTGTAAATTTAATAAAAATCTGCAGAACACGAGGGTCACATCCAGTATACACATACAATTGGCCCATCAGTATGGAATAAAACACCAATAACAGAACAATAGAGAACAGTCCGTCTCACAGCCACAGCTCCTTCTGGGTGAACACCTCACTTGAAAAGAGCAGTAAGACATCAAGTCATGCATTTTTCATTTCTAATACCTTTAAACCAATCCCTCCATTTTTCTCCAGTATTAAATAATCAATCTAAGGAGCAAAAACGTGGGTGCACTGAAACAATCAGAAAAGCGATAAAAGGTTTACAAGATGTCTTCCACACCCTGAACGTCAATCTTGAGGTTGAAATTAAGAGTTCATGCATCCATTTTGTAACCACTTACCCAGTTCAGGGTACTGTAGGCCCAGTGCCTATACTGGCAGCTTTGGGCAGAGTGTTAGTTCATCACAGGGCACACTCAGTCATATAAAGACAATCCGAGTAGAATTTGTCAGCTGGCCATAGTTCAACACTTCATTATTGCAGAGATATTGCTGGGCTCCATTTATTGTTAATCACTTTCAAACTACTCTGTGACTTTATGTTTTTATGGGTAACAATAAATCTCCCTCTGTCCCAGTATGTCATGGTGTGCCCCAGGGTTCAGTTTTGGAGCCTGTTCTGTTCAGCATCTTTATGTTAGCAAATCATAAGGAAATCGGTTTGGGTTGTCATTGTTATGCAGATGACATTCAGATGTGTATTGTTGTAAAACTCCGGTGGCACAGTGGCGCAGTCGTGGGTAGCACTGCTGCCTCGCAGTTAGGAGACCCAGGTTCGCTTCCCCGGTCCTCCCTGCGTGGAGTTTGCATGTTCTCCCCGTGTCTGCGTGGGTTTCCTCCCACAGTCCAAAGACATGCAGGTTAGGTGGATTGGCGATTCTAAATTGTCCCGTATGTGTGCGTGTGTGCGCCCTACGGTGGGCTGGCACCCTGCCCGGGGTTTGTTTCCTGCCTTGCCCCCTGTGTTGGCTGGGATTGGCTCCAGCAGACCCCCGTGACCCTGTAGTTAGGATATAGCGGGTTGGATAATGGATGGATGGATGGATTGTTGTAAAACCCACATGTATGTACTTCCACCTCTACTCACCTCAGCAGTCGTCTCCAGTCTCCAACAAATACATGGCTGCTGCATAATTTCCTTCAACTAAGTTTTTCATACACTTGAGTTTATTTTAATTGGTACTCCTTTGTCAATACAAAAAAATAATAATCATAATAATGTATCTGTTGATAGTATTCAGGTATTACCTACCACTAATGCCTATAACCTTGGAGTTATTTTTAACAGTCAGCTCACATTTGAGGCACACATTAAAAACATTTCCATGTTCCTTCTTTCATCTTCATAATCTTGCAAGACTCCGACCACGTCTGTCACAATTTCACAAAGTGCCACTGAAAGGCTTGTTTATGCCTTTATCACCTCTCGTTTAGATTATTCAAATGTGCTTCTCTTTGTTCTTCCAGCAAATTCTCAAAAAAAAGCGAATGTATGTGCAAAACTGACCTGCTTAGATTCTTCCTTGTACATCAATGAACCACCACATCATCCCTGTACTCTCACATTTATAACGACTCTCTGTTCACAAACACATTATACTTAAACTCTTATTCTTACATACAAAACAGTCCCTGGCAAAACCCCTCATTTAATCTGTGACCACGTCAGTCCATATGAGTGCTTATAGCGGAACTGTGTGTGGTGCAGTGGTTAAGGCTTTGGACCTCAAACCCTAAGGATGGTGCTTCAGATTCCACCACTGACACTGTGTGACCCTCAGCAAGTTACTTTACCCGCCTGTGCTCCAACTGGAAAAAGAAAAGAAATGCAACCAATTGTATCTCAGATGTTGTAAGTCGCTTTAGATAAAGGCATCAGCCAAATAAATAAATGGAAATGGAACTGAATTACTGGTGGAACTCTTTTTACAGTAACACTCGATTAAAGATCTTGAGGTGGCGGTGTAGTCCCTCATGATATTTCAAATTCAGGATGCGCCCACAATCAATTGAAGATTCACAAAAAGGTGCCAGTATGGTGAAACTTTGATTGTCCCTGTACATTGACAACAGATCTACATAAGAGCACGGTGTCCCTGTGAAGCTTCAAGCGCTGGGATACATCAACACTGTGGTGAGGGGTCTCCGTGAAGACTCGCTAATGGGTGCTGGTTATCACTGATATGCTAAGCAAAGGTGCCAGTACTCCACGTAGAAACTGGAAGAGGTGAGCAGCAGTCCACTTCAAGCACTGGTCCCTAAGCTCCCTTGTGCGCTCTCCATTCTGCTGGCTCTTTCACCCTGCAGCAGCCAAGCTTCAACCTTCGATCTGTTAGGAGTGAGCTTTTGTCTTGTTGTGCCCATGGACTGCCCTGCCAGTAGGTATCAGAAATGCCCAGCTGCTTGACTGATTTAAGAAATGACTGAAGACACTTTTAACAACTTTTAGGATTGCTTTTTATTTTACGTGGATTTTATTTGTATTGTCTATGTTTTATTCTGTTTTAATATTCTGCTTTGTTTATACATTTTACTGTTTATTACATATTGTCTTTTCATTTTGTTATTTACTGCTTAGCTTATACTTTTTATTGTACTTTTTTGTTATGCCTTGTAGAGCTTTGGGTTAAGAAAAGTACATTATAAATTAAATTTGTATTCATCCATCCATCCATTTTCAACCCACTGAGTCATTTCTAATATTTGTAATTGTATCTACCTGTGAACTCATCAAAGTGCTGTGTGCCTGCACTTATTGAAGAGCAGTATATAAAGATAAGCAGCACTGCATCAAAAACTAAAGGCAGAAAATAATTAACAGATCAACAGTTAACATCTAAACAAAGACCATCTGCCAGTTTCTTTCTGCTCCTTCAGGCTGTTGTTGTTAATATCTATCTATCTATCTATCTATCTATCTATCTATCTATCTATCTATCTATCATATAGGGCCTTTCACATCTATCTATCTATCATATAGGGCCTTTCACATCTATCTATCTATCTATCTATCTATCTATCTATTATATAGTGCCTTTCATATCTATCTATCTATTATATAGTGCCTTTCACATCTATCTATCTATCTATCATATAGTGCCTTTCACATCTATCTATCTATCTATCTATCTATCTATCTATCATATAGTGCCTTTCACATCTATCTATCTATCATATAGGGCCTTTCACATCTATCTATCTATCTATCTATCTATCTATCTATCTATCTATCTATCATATAGTGCCTTTCACATCTATCTATCTATCTATCTATCTATCTATCTATCTATCTATCATATAGTGCCTTTCACATCTATCTATCATATAGTGCCTTTCACATCTATCTATCTATCTATCTATCTATCTATCATATAGTGCCTTTCACATCTATCTATCTATCTATCTATCTATCATATAGTGCCTTTCACATCTATCTATCATATAGTGCCTTTCACATCTATCTATCTATCTATCTATCTATCTATCATATAGGGCCTTTCACATCTATCTATCTATCATATAGGGCCTTTCACATCTATCTATCTATCTATCTATCTATCTATCTATCTATCTATCTATCTATTATATAGTGCCTTTCATATCTATCTATCTATTATATAGTGCCTTTCACATCTATCTATCTATCTATCATATAGTGCCTTTCACATCTATCTATCTATCTATCTATCTATCATATAGTGCCTTTCACATCTATCTATCTATCATATAGGGCCTTTCACATCTATCTATCTATCTATCTATCTATCTATCATATAGTGCCTTTCACATCTATCTATCTATCTATCTATCTATCTATCTATCTATCATATAGTGCCTTTCACATCTATCTATCATATAGTGCCTTTCACATCTATCTATCTATCTATCTATCTATCTATCTATCTATCATATAGTGCCTTTCACATCTATCTATCTATCTATCTATCTATCTATCTATCTATCTATCTATCTATCTATCTATCTATCTATCTATCTATCTATCTATCATCTATTTATCTATCTATCTATCTATCTATCATATAGTGCCTTTCACATCTATCTATCTATCTATCTATCATATAGTGCCTTTCACATCTATCTATCTATCATATAGTGCCTTTCACATCTATCTATCTATCTATCTATCTATCTATCTATCTATCTATCTATCTATCATATAGTGCCTTTCACATCTATCTATCTATCTATCTATCATATAGGGCCTTTCACATCTATCTATCTATCTATCATATAGGGCCTTTCACATCTATCTATCTATCTAACTATCTATCATATAGTGCCTTTCACATCTATCTATCTATCATATAGGGCCTTTCACATCTATCTATCTATCATATAGGGCCTTTCACATCTATCTATCTATCTATCTATCTATCTATCTATCTATCTATCTATCTATTATATAGTGCCTTTCATATCTATCTATCTATTATATAGTGCCTTTCACATCTATCTATCTATCTATCATATAGTGCCTTTCACATCTATCTATCTATCTATCTATCTATCATATAGTGCCTTTCACATCTATCTATCTATCATATAGGGCCTTTCACATCTATCTATCTATCTATCTATCTATCTATCTATCTATCTATCTATCTATCTATCTATCTATCTATCATATAGTGCCTTTCACATCTATCTATCTATCTATCTATCTATCTATCTATCATATAGTGCCTTTCACATCTATCTATCATATAGTGCCTTTCACATCTATCTATCTATCTATCTATCTATCTATCTATCATATAGTGCCTTTCACATCTATCTATCTATCTATCTATCTATCTATCTATCATATAGTGCCTTTCACATCTATCTATCATATAGTGCCTTTCACATCTATCTATCTATCTATCTATCTATCTATCATATAGGGCCTTTCACATCTATCTATCTATCATATAGGGCCTTTCACATCTATCTATCTATCTATCTATCTATCTATCTATCTATCTATCTATCTATTATATAGTGCCTTTCATATCTATCTATCTATTATATAGTGCCTTTCACATCTATCTATCTATCTATCATATAGTGCCTTTCACATCTATCTATCTATCTATCTATCATATAGTGCCTTTCACATCTATCTATCTATCATATAGGGCCTTTCACATCTATCTATCTATCTATCTATCTATCTATCTATCTATCTATCTATCTATCTATCTATCTATCATATAGTGCCTTTCACATCTATCTATCTATCTATCTATCTATCTATCATATAGTGCCTTTCACATCTATCTATCATATAGTGCCTTTCACATCTATCTATCTATCTATCTATCTATCTATCTATCTATCTATCTATCATATAGTGCCTTTCACATCTATCTATCTATCTATCTATCTATCTATCTATCTATCTATCTATCTATCATCTATTTATCTATCTATCTATCTATCATATAGTGCCTTTCACATCTATCTATCTATCTATCTATCATATAGTGCCTTTCACATCTATCTATCTATCTATCATATAGTGCCTTTCACATCTATCTATCTATCTATCTATCTATCTATCTATCTATCTATCTATCTATCTATCATATAGTGCCTTTCACATCTATCTATCTATCTATCTATCATATAGGGCCTTTCACATCTATCTATCTATCTATCATATAGGGCCTTTCACATCTATCTATCTATCTAACTATCTATCATATAGTGCCTTTCACATCTATCTATCTATCTATCTATCTATCTATCTATCTATCTATCTATCATATAGTGCCTTTCACATCTATCTATCTATCTATCTATCTATCTATCTATCTATCTATCTATCATATAGTGCCTTTCACATCTATCTATCTATCATATAGTGCCTTTCACATCTATCTATCTATCTATCTATCTATCTATCTATCTATCTATCTATCTATCTATCTATCATATAGTGCCTTTTACATCTATCTATCTATCTATCAATCATATAGTGTCTTTCACATCTATCTATCTATCTATCTATCATATAGTGCCTTTCACATCTATCTATCTATCTATCTATCTATCATATAGTGCCTTTTACATCTATCTATCTATCTATCTATCATATAGTGTCTTTCACATCTATCTATCTATCTATCTATCATATAGTGTCTTTCACATCTATCTATCTATCTATCTATCTATCATATAGGGCCTTTCACATCTATCTATCTATCATATAGTGCCTTTGACATCTATCTATCTATCTATCTATCTATCTATCATATAGTGCCTTTGACATCTATCTATCTATCTATCTATCTATCTATCTATCTATCTATCATATAGTGCCTTTCACATCTATCTATCTATCTATCTATCTATTATACAGTGCCTTTCACATCTATCTATCTATCTATCTATCTATCTATCTATCTATCTATCTATCTATCTATCTATCTATCTATCTATCTATCTATCTATCTATCTATCTATCTATCTATCTATCTATCTATCTCTCCCTCCCTCCCCTCTCTGGAGATGCCAGCAGTTGCCTTTAAAGCTCCAGCTCAGTGATGCCGGTGCTTTTTAACTCTGCACTACAGGATTTAAAGTGCACCTCAGTGTGTTCTTCTCCGATTTCAAATAAAATGATATAACAATTTAAAATAAGGAAACCATAAACTCATTAATCATACAAGGAGAAGAACGCAGGTTAAATAAAGGAGTAACACAAACTGTCCTCTGCACTGGCCTGACTGTGTAGGACTGACCCTTATCACCTCCACTCTGAACCTCCTTAAAATGGCTTTCATCCCAACTGAGCTGCTGCCTCGGCTCCATGAGCTCACTCACACAGAGCTGCTCGTTATATTGGATTTTGGGTTATTCTCTAACGCATATAGCAGTGGGCCTCATCGTAGAAGGCGCGGTATAAAATAAAGATTGAGTGATTCATAGCACCTTCCAGTAGGCCTGAGCCCTGTTTCATGTGTAAATGACTATGCACCTCATTAAACTGCCTTCTAATGTCACCTGCTAGTGCAGACCCAGAATGCAGAGTGTCACTGTTCTACCTAAATTGGGAAAAGATTGGAACAAATATAGTGCCAACCTCTCCATAAAAATGAATCAACCCAGTATATAGTAATGGGGACTGGAGCCTATCTCAGTGGTATTGGACACGAGGTAGGAAACAGTGCCGTAGGTATGCCAGTACACTCACACAGGGACAATTTAGTGAATAATTGACGCAGCATGTACATCTTTGAAATGTGGGAGGAATACAATACAATACAATTTATTTTTGTAGGAATCTTAGAGTACCTACAGATGAACCCCTACAGACATATGGACAACAAGTAATTTGCTGGGATTCAAACGAAGTCTCCTAGAGCCATGAGGCAGCAGAGTCTGGTGGGCAGAGGGGCAGCTTAAAGGCTAGAGAAAACCAGCAATGGTAAAAATGAGTTGAAAAGCCCATATCAGCAGTGTTTCATGTTGCTCTGAGCTACTAAATCTACATCCAGACTGCAGGCAGAAGGGAGTCAAATCCAAATTTTGGAGTTTGTTTGACTGTTCAAATTAATTTTGCAAGTGATTGCAATGTAATATATCTGTGTACTGATATCCATCCTGAATTGGCAAAATTAATTTATCAGACAGATGCTTCCTCATAGACAACCATGAATATCAGGTACATGCAGACATCTTGAAATTTATCAGCTCATAATGACAAGTGCTCAAAGATGCTTTGAGTGGAATCAGCACTGCCGGATCTGAATAGTGAATCCTGCGGATACAAGAGAGGAGCCACTCAGCGAGACTGTCTCGGAAAAATAAGCACATTTCAGAAAACACAAAGCAATTGGGCTGAACTGGCAGACTTTCTTTCACTTTTGCAATTCACTTTTCTCTAAAAAGATTGAATCTTTGTAACACGAGTCAAAAACTAATGACTGTTTAACAGAAGTCTAAAAAAAGTAATGGGAAGAGTAGCTTTTTATTTAATTTGCCAACCTAACAGGAAGATTACAGTGATGGTGACAATATAATTATAACATTACTATGCAGCTTCATAAGCATTTAAATTAAATTAAGATCCCTAAAATAAAACGACTAGCCTCATATAGTCAAGAAATGCAATGAAATTAAAGTATAATGGTTATTTTAAACATTTACCCATAATTCCTGCTCTGTGTATCCTAGTCTACATATGCAAAACAGGCAGCATTATCATCCAATCAATGCACAACATCAAGGTTTTTCCCACAAGTGAATGACTATGGAGAACTTTTCTAGCATGCCAGGAGCAAATGCGAAGAGCGGAATCAATCGAATCATAGGATGTGATAACCGCGAAAAAGTTTATTTATGGAGTTTTAATGCAATTTTCAATGCCAGCTCATCTGAGAGATGCTTATGCTTTAGTAAAATCAATCTTCAGCAATGTTGTCAAAGGCTACAGTTGCAGTCCTGTTGCTGTGTTGATTAGTTCATTTTTGTTTTGCTGGGTTTATGTCTCCTATCCTACGTTCATTTAAGAATTATTATTATTGTTGTAATTTTTTACAATATGCTGTAGCCAATAATTTTTCTCATCCCCAATGTTTATGACAAGTCAGTGCACATGACAGTGCTAATAGCTGTGCCATCACGCTACTCCTTCCCTTTCAGACATTAAGAGTTCATTTCATTTCTAGGGCATTCAGTGTACATGTGGGCGTTTGCAACTCGCAGCAGCCCCCCATTATGAACCTTCAGAAGTGAGTCCCTTCTTTAAAAATCGCTTGGGAGCCCTCTACCATTCAGGTGTCCTGTCATGTTAGTGACACACACAAAGCTGCATCTCACTGGCTGCTTAGGTGTAAAAATGGAGTGATCTGAGCTACCTAGCTATCTTCATGTTCATTCTCTTTTATGTTGTAAGACAGTCCTGTGAATGGAGGGCCCGTTCAGAGCACTGAAGCTCTGAAGGCTCTCATGATCACACAGCAGTGGATCATCAGCTTCAAACAATGCATGGTGGCCTTTTTAAAATCTCTGCATCAAAGGTAAACCAGCTGTGATTGATGTGGTATAAACTTAAATGAAAGTCAATTAATGCAATTCCAGCACCAGCCTAAGCGATTCTATTTGCCAGTGGCACAATCCACATCTTCATGCTAGTAAATCATCTTGATGGAAACCGCCGTTGATGTCATGTGATTGATGCACAAAGACGGCAGAGCTGGTCTGGTTTTGATTGCTGAATTACTCCAGCGCCAGGGAGGAAGAGCTCCAAAATATAATTGCTGGAAGAGAGCAAAAGAGGATTTAACACTAACCCAAAAAGACCGTCTTTGCAGGACCGCCAGATGTCTATCTCTGAGGCGAGGAGTTAAAGCAGCGAGTGGAGTGGATTCAGCAGGAGGCTCAAGTAGCCTGCAGTGCAGCAAACCTCCAACTCTGTCTCTCTTCACGGCTTTGAAATGAATTTTAACAAGTGTGCAGTTTCTTTTGGATCAGACTGAGAGTCTTTACGGAGGGTGCAGGGGGACCCAGGCCTTCACTCTGCCAGCATTTTAATATGCAACTGGCATGTGTTTCCAAATATGGAACCTAATTATATAATTCTAATTCTAAAATGAAACCCACTACTTGTTCCCTAGATCCAGTGCCAACAAAAGTAGTAAAAAGTGCAATGGATGTTCTTGCAGCGCCTATTCTAAACATTATCAATAGTTTATTATTGTATGGCACAGTACCTGATACACTAAAAGTGTCAGTCATTAAACCATTACTTAAAAAGTCAGACCTTGACCCACACATACTAAATAATTAGAGGCCTATTTCAAATTTACCCTTTCTTTCTAAAATACTAGAAAAACGCCAGTCAGCTTCAGTCACACCTTACGCATTACAATTTATTTGAGAAATTCCAGTCTGGTTTTCGCACTGGTCATAGTACAGAAACAGCACTAACGCGGGTTGTAAATGACATTCTGATATCCTCTGATGAAGGACACTCCACTGTAATTATGTTGTTGGACTTAAGTGCAGCATTTGACACCATCGACCATTCTATTTTACAGCACAGGCTAGAAAATGATGTTGGGCTTACAGGCACCGTGCTCGCTTGGTTTAGTTCTTATTTATCAAATCGATTCCAATATGTACAGAAATGTGCTGACAGTACTCCATCATTATACACAGAAGTTCAATAAGGTATCCCGCAGGGCTCAGTACTGGGACCTTTACTGTTTTCACTTTACATGCTTCCACTGGGATCTATCATTAGGAAACATAATGTTAATTTTCACTCATACGCAGATGACACCCAGTTATACCTTTCATTTAAATCAGATGAAGTTTCTCCAATGTTGTCTTTAATTAATTGTGTTAGTGAATTAAAGGAGTGGATGGATGAGAACTACTTGTCTTTAAACATCGATAAAACAGAGATGTTAATTGTTGGAGGGAATGATGCTGATCATAACAATATTTTGTCATCATTTAACTCAGTTGGAATCCCCATTAATTTTACTGAATCAGCCCGCAATCTCTGAGTTATCTTTGACTCTAGCATGTCATTTAAAGCGCATATTACAAAGTTGCCCAAATCATGTCTCTTCCATCTTACAAATGTTGGGAAATTAAGGCACTTTCTAAATAAACAGGATTCTGAGAAATTAATTCATGCATTTATTTCTAGTAGGATTGACTACTGCAATGCGGTGTTCACTGGATGTTCAAACTGTTCTTTATACAGCCTCCAGTTCATCTAAACTGCAGCTGCAAGAATTATTACAAGAACAACAAAATACGAACACATAACTCCAGTTCCTAAATCCTTACACTGGCTCCCAGTTAAGTTTAGGGCAGATTTCAAAATCCTCCTTTTAACATATAAAGCATTAAATGGCCAAGGTCCGGCTTACTTGTCTGAACTTATTATGACTTACAAACCAAAGCACACATTAAGATCTCAAGATGCCGGTCTGCTTATGATTCCAAGGATTAGTACAATAACAGTGGGAGGTCGAGATTTTAGTTACAGGGCCCCTAAACTGTGGAATGGTCTGCCTGCTACTATAAGAGATGTCCCATAGGTCTCAGCTTTTAAATCCCGGCTTAAGACTCACTACTTCAGTTTAGTATACCCTGACTAGAGCTGCTGATTAACGGTACAGATTGCATCTCTGTTGTTAGTCATTAGCACTAAAACATAAGTAACATGACAGTTATAATTTGATACTAACCCTCGCCTATTCTGTTTCTCTTCTCGGTACTCAAATGTGGCACTTGGTGCCACGGCCCACCTACCAAGTTGTTTTGCCTGCCTAAGGTAAAGTCATCCCTGATGGAGGATCGCAGGAATCGTGGGGTAGAGGGGTCCTTTCATCGGATTGGCTGGCCCAGTGCAGTTTCAGCTGTGGAATGGCCAAATGAGGGAGGCAGCTTGATGGCTGAGGTCTCCAGGACTCTAAACAAATCTAAATCATATTTAGTGATATCGTCTACTGTTAAATTCTGCTCCGTACTTGTAAAATTTTAATTTTATACTGTACTAGCAAAATACCCGCGCTTCGCAGCGGAGAAGTAGTGTGTTAAAGAGGTTATATAAACATATATATACATATACATATATACACATATATACATATCTACATATACACATATCTACATATACATATCTACATATACATATATATACATATATATATACATATACACATCCATATATATATATACATATATATATATACACACACATATCAACATATATATATACACATAGATATACACACATACATACACACACACACATACACATATATACATGTACACATAGTGCGTTGTAACACGGGCTGTGATTGTTACATGGGAGGGAGACGACAAATCACAGCTTCCCGCTTTCTAAACGGGCCTGTGATTGGTGCTTTGACGGATGCCCAGATCCCACAGTATCTCCCCTTAGGAGAGGTGTTAGGCAAGTGTAATTGAATAGCGGTGCTGCAAGTTTAGCTTTACACCTGTTTTTAAGGCTTATTGATTGAAAGGGGCTTTCATGAAAAAAGTTAGGGCTTTGCTACAGGATACACCCTCCACAAGTTAAGTAAAAATAAAGGTATATATTTCTGTTTTATTTAAACCTTTTAAGTTTGTATGCGGGCGGTATGGTGGCGCAGTGAAAGGTGCCATTTAGGAGACCCGGGTTCGCTTCCCTGCGTGGAGTTTGAATGTTCTCCCCATGTCTGTCTGGGTTTCCTCCGGGTACTCCGGTTTCCTCCCACAGTCCAAAGACATGCAGGTTAGGTGCACTGGTGATTCTAAATTGTCCGTGGTGTGTGGGTGTGTGTGGGTGTGTGCGCCATGAGGTGGGCTGGCACCTTGCCCAGGGTTTGTTTCCTGCCTTGTGCCCTGTGTTGGCAGGGATTGGCTCCTGTATTTAGGATATAGCGGGTTGGATAATGGATGGATGGACATTTGTATGCATAGCCCCATTTGCCCGTTTTCATTTTTTTTCTTTCTTCAGTAATATTTCAGCAAACCCGGAGCTTTTCAGTTCAAATCCTGGTACTGACACCACTGTGTGACCCTGAGGAAGTCACTTCACCTGCATGTGCTGCAAAAAACAAAAGTAATGTAACAAATTGTACCTCAGATGTTGCAAGTTGCTGGAATAAAGGCATAAGTCAAATAGATAAATATGTATTATACACATAGGAACTATTCATTTATTTTCAGTTAAGTCATCTGCAGCAAACCTTTAGAAATGATGGTTTCTCCTTTTTAGATAGTGCAAACTGTTTCTTCTTCATTGAGGTTTTCTCTTGGAGAGCTTTTTTCATTTCATTGAAAATTAAAGCAGCAGCTGCCAAAATATGTAGCTTTCTTACTAATTTTTCAACATTGTGTAAAATAACTTTATTAAGTAACATAAAAGGTTTAAATACTGGTTATCCTTTTACACTAAAATATTACTAAAGAGATACAAAAAAAGTAAAATGCATATGTTCTTTTTCTTTAAGGAGATTAAATATTACTGAAGAAAGAAAAAAAAAAACTAAAACAGTCAAATGGGGCTATGCATACGAACTTAAAAGGTTTTCAATAAAACAGAAATATATACCTTTATTTTTACTTCCTTAACTTGTGGAGGGTGTATCCTGTAGCAAAGCCCTAACTTTTTTCGTGAAAGCCCGTTTCAGTCAATAAGTCTTAAAAAAAGGTGTAAAGATATTGACAATAAGCTACGCAAACCCACCAAGAAATGCAATCGTTTAAATCAAGGCGCGAGTCGAAAAACACCATCCCATACTATTAGTTAACGATTAACACATTTCTATATGTATTGTAAGCATACAATACAACTGATAATATGTTGCGCTTATTTATCTGGTGTACCGACATTTTTGCGCGTTTAACGGCTGAAATGTAACGTGGTTTGTGCCCTTCAGAATGAAAACAGTTTGCATTTACCTTTTTAATAAAAGGCGAGCTTTTAAGCCTGAGAAATCACCCCGTAAATGCACACGTTTAATTGCACATGTGTTAATATGTATGCTTACTCAGTATTAAAAGACACTCAACAATTAACGTCATTTACCTTCGTTCCCGCGTTTGAGTTGTGCTGTAAATCTCTTCCTTGTTTTCAGTTCACGTGATTACGTAGGAGGCGTGATGACGCGATACGTGACTCCGCCTCCTCCATTAGAGTATATGGACAAAAAAGAGGTTCCAGTTATGACCATTATGCGTACAATTTCGAAATGAAACCTGCCTAACTTTTTTAAGTAAGCTGTAAGGAATGAGCCTGCCAAATTTCAGCCTTCCACCTACACGGGAAGTTGGACAATTAGTGATGAGTGAGTGAGTCAGTCAGTCAGTCAGTGAGTCAGTGAGGGCTTTGCCTTTTATTAGTATAGACTGAAGATTTGTTCTTTGTACTGTATTGTATTGTATTGACCCCCTTCTTTTTGAAACCCACTGCACGACCAACCTACCTGGAAAGGGGTCTCTTTTTGAACTGCCTTTCCCAAGGTTTCTTCCATTTTTTCCCTACAAGGGTTTTTTTGGGAGTTTTTCCTTGTCTTCTTAGAGAGTCAAGGCTGGGGGGCTGTCAAGAGGCAGGGCCTGTTAAAGCCCGTTGCGGCACTTCTTGTGTGATTTTGGGCTATACAAAAATAAACTGTATTGTATTGTATTGTGTAATTAAACATCCAATGTACACTCGCCATATCCAGGCAGGGAACCACCCCCCGTCCTGCAGCGTGTTCTGCCTTTCACGCTAACCCACACACCAAATTAGTAGACACCGGTTAGTCTGGAAAGTGCTATGCATCTGCACACAAAAGCCTTTTATCACTTTTTAACTTCATGTAGCATAGTGCGTATCAGGCACAGCTTTAAAAATACTTCATATACAATACTGAAATGATTCTCCATCTTAGAAACATTCCAAAAAGAAGGTGGATTTAGAAGTGTTACCTTGCTTATTTGTTTCAAGCAGAACAAGTAGAGCACTCCGATCACTCATGGTCTACTCGACTTACATGTAATTAGTATGACTGTGTGATGCCAGTGCTCAAGGCTCTTCACTGATGTCCAGGTAAATTCAAAACCATAAATAGTTATTTAAACTTCACCCCATTCAACTTACTTACTGACTCTTAAACACTGGGACGACTTTGGAAGTCAAATCTTTGGTGCAGCCTTACTTACAGTGGGCCCCTAAATCTTGGGGTGATTTGATAGTAGATACCATGGATGGAATATCCCATTACTTATAATACCTACACCAGGGGTCCTCAATTACAGTCCTGGAGGGCCGCAGTGGCTGCAGGTTTTTGCTCCATCCCAATTGCTTAATAAGAAGCACTTATTGCTCAAGTAACACTTCTGCTTCACTTTAGTTGTCTCGCTCGTTAAGATTTTGAGCCCTTATTGCTTATTTTAGTCTTAAGCAGCTGCATTCTGTTTTTAATGGCTCCTAATTAACAATGACATGCAAATGACAGAAGAGACCAGCAGTTCTCCTTTTAGCTTGTTACCATTTTCACCGCTGTGTTTTTATTGTGCACTATTGGGTTTAATCAAATACTTGGAAGGAAAGTGAAGAGAAAAAAGTGAAGGACTGAGAATTACTCCTCCATTTTAGCCTTCAAATCATTTGGATGACATCCTTACAAAGGGGAAGAAAATCCAGGATATGAGAATGAGCTGACGTGGCAGAGTTAATGCACTAACAAACCACGAAATTAAATTATTGGCAAGAATTGCTTTCTAATTAAGCAACCGGGTTAGAACAAACACCTGTAGCCACTGCGGTCCTCCAGGACAGCGATTGAGGACCCCTGACCTACACCAACTCTCCTTACTGTTAATACTGTACCAAGTATTGCTAATCCATTCACTTTTGATTTTCTTCTCACTCTCCTGGTTGCACTGGTGCCATATCTACTTCTGGTCAAGCAAACATCTCCCGGCTATAGGCAAAACTAGATGTTCCCCTACTAAAGCCCCTAGGATAGCTGTCTCAAGATCCCTGCTAATCAACTTGAACAATGGCCAGCAGCTTTTATTATTTCCAAATGGCTTTAAATTTTTTGTGTTTAATCAAATTTTAACAAAAAATTCAAATATTCATTTACTCCGTGGTCCATAGACCCTCAAAGACAGAGGTTCATGATTAGGGCCCTCATGATCACTCAAATTTGGGACAAAGGGCTCTATCTGGGCTCTCTCCATGTACGTTATAGCCAAATTAGCGACAATTTAAAATGTACTGAGCATGGGTGAGGAATTCTGAAAACGTGATGGGCCCCGGGACATGTGCCCCCTTGTGCCCAATGCACCACCAGGCCCTGACTATGATGCTGTGTTCATGTGGTATTGAACTATTTAGAGCTCCTAGTTGTGACATTTCACCCAGTGGTGTAGCTTTGGCAGGGGGCAAGGAGGGACATCTGTCCCTGGGCGCAGCATCCAGGGGGCGCCAAATTGATGTTCCCCATTGCATTTTGGCAAACGG
This sequence comes from Erpetoichthys calabaricus, assembly GCF_900747795.2. Lineage (NCBI taxonomy): Eukaryota > Metazoa > Chordata > Cladistia > Polypteriformes > Polypteridae > Erpetoichthys > Erpetoichthys calabaricus. The sequence goes on from NC_041401.2 coordinate 171,068,737, forward strand.
GGGGTTGGGGGGGCGCAAAATCTTCAGTTGTCCCCGGGCACTGAAAACCCTAGCTACGCCTCTGATTTCACCCTCCCAGTTCAGTGTGTTTAGCTCCCAGTTGATTTATTACTTGGTTTGCAGAAAAGAAAAACAAAGATAAACTGCATTTTTTTGGAAATAACAAGCAAAATAAATCACTTTGCTCCAAATGTATTTCAACCAAAAAAATTATATTTCTGGATAATCATGTTACACTTTTTATTCTATACATTTGACTAAGGTGAAAGGTCGGCATCACATCATAACTCAGTAGCTTTGTTTTCCTCGATTTGCCTCACTTCAAGTTTGTAGGGCGTTCGTGTGGAATTTCCGACGTGGAAACTCTCATTCACCGTCTCTCCAACATCATAACTGCATTCTAATTTTTGGAGCAACTCAGTTGTTAAGCCATGAGCTTACAATCCTAGCTAGCTATTCACAAAATATTGTTGAAGCTACAGATTTATTAAAAGAAATTTTTATGAAGATGGTGTGAGGCTTACCAGTACCCACTCTTGGATATAATTTTAATTTCAACTTCCAGCTATCCTTTATTTATTTATTTATTTATTTATTTTGACTCCCATACCTTTGATGTTTCTACTTCCTGTTCTTGACGGACTTCTTCCTAAAACTGTACCAACATCTGTCCATTCCTAAATGGACCTCTGCTTTCTCCAAAGCTAAATATGATGGAGTTTAAGCTGACAGTGTCGCAGTGGCTATTCCAATTGTGTCACAACATCTCGCAGCAGCTGTGCTAGGCAAGCAAGCAAGGAAGGAAGGAAGCTGCTCCTGGTGCTCCTTTTTATGGTAGGCCCCTCAGTCATTGAAAAGGGAGTGTGTGACATGACCTATAAGTCCTGGCTTGTGCTATTCTCATCTATCCATGATTTTTTAAGTGCAATTTTCGGTGTCTTTCTTATCTCTGAATTCTGGCTTTCTTTTAGTTTAAGGATTTCTGATTCTTGTCCTACATTTCTGGCTTAGACAAATGATCAGTTTGTCTTTTTGGTATTCACCTCTGCTCATATTTGTTTGACCTTGTTTTCATTTCCTAATTACTTCATTAAAAGGTTTTTCACTGTCTCTTGCTGAGACACAAAAACCACTATGGTGGCAACCAACAGCCATGGCCAAACATGTCAAAGGAAAGCCTACAAAAAGGAGCTTTTTGTTGAGAAGACCTCAGCCAGGTGGAGAACCATTTGGAGCAGAGACAGAAATGTGTCGAGTAAGAAAATGTAGCAATAGACTGCACCTCAGGGTACCTGCCAATCCACTGACCGTGTCCATGTATTTGAGGGTCTGTTACGGTATCTTTTCTGTGTCTTATACAGAACATCAATGAAGGCTTTGTGTTTCACCATGGACCTTATAACCAACTAGAATAGTGGTGTAAAATGTCAGGCTGCCATCAAGAAGGCACCTTTCACGCTAGGCCACCTCCATCTTGTTCCTTACATGGGTCGGTTCATGACTGCATTGTGTTAAAACCCCAGGGGATGGCAGCCCCCAGGTGAAGAGTTTTGCTTTCCATCTGGGCAATCCACATTCTAGAGGAGCTTCCTGACTTGTCAATAATTCATATTTAACTCATCCCTTTTCAGTTATTTTTCACATTAATAAACAACATGTGCCTTGCTCTCAGCCAAAAACCTGAATCAAATTAAATAAATGATGGGGCCTATTAAATTAACAAACAACTTCTTAGCAAACGGTTTAACCCTCATGCCAACACATATCAGTTGTAAGATTAATTTCAAAGCAATTATCTTATCAAATATTTTGAGAGCTCTGAAATTAATTTTAATAATCTGTCTTAGAAAACATTCACAATGAAAATCTGCCACCCCAGTCCTATACAAAGAAAAACTGGACTTAATTAAATTTAATTTCCTTTGTTTTTTGGGAAAAAAAGTATGATTTTTTTTTCTTCCTTTCATGTTGTTATGTATTAACATGTGTTTATGCGTTTTATTGTTATTTTTCATGTCTTTATGTATTGTGGGCTATGGCCGGCAGCTTATCCCGGCCAATACCCCCAAGCAGCCAGGTGGAGCCCTTCCTGCAGCATGGAGATGCCCCGAATTCCAGCAGGGCATCATGGACCTTGGAGTTTTCCTTCACAGCCCTGCTGGACACCGTGGGGGCCACCGGAGGACGCTGCAGGGAGGATGAAGGACATGTATTATTCGTATAGCCCGGAAGTACTTGTACTGTCACGAGGACGGAAGAAATAAAGTACTTCCGGGCTGAAGGAAAATGAGGAGTTTTTACCTGACCCAGAAGTGCTGGATAATCACATGGACTGAGGGCTCAGAAGCACTTCCGGGTCATGGACTATAAAGGACTCTGGGAAATCCCAGACGGACGAGCTGAGTCGGGAGGAAGGGTGGCAATGCGTCTGGGAGTGGAGGATTGATTATTGGTTATTGTTATTGTGTACTGATTTATTGGAGTATTGTGGAGTGTTGGGTGCTTTGTGCACTGTATTGTCCAAATAAAATAATTATTGGACTTTTATCTGGTGTCTGATCCGAGGGTTCAAGGGAGCAATAGCGCCCCCTATCTGTCACAGTATTTTCTATGATGTCTCCTTCACTTAAATGTCGTGATAGTCCTTGTGCTTTGTGGGTGGAGCCCCAGGAGGGCGGGGCCACTCTGACATCACACACCCCCCCCCCCCCCCAAGCTCTCCCTTTGGCTATTTAACCAGAGCAGAAGAGGCTCAGGAGTGAGCCAAGCATTGCACTTGTGTAAGAAGGATTTGTAAGCATTGCTATTTTAGTTGGTTTTACTGGTTTTTGTCAATTTCCAGCTTCTGTTTAAGGTTGACATCTTCTAGATTGTGATTTTGCACTTGGATTGCCTTTTATAGGCAGCTGCTTTTGTCCATTTTTGAGCTTTTGACCTTTTTTCCTGGTATTTTACTATGTGTTTGATAATAAATCATTTATTTCTAAAGACTGTTTATTAGTACACAAGGGGTCGTCCTCCCCCTTGAAGTGCATGTTTGTGTATTTGGGACATTTAGAAGTATTGTTTCATTTTAAAGCCAGTTGGACCTGTCAGGCCTGAAAGTCTGGCTGTCTGGGGTGAAGCCTGTTTGGGGGCAGACTAGTGAGGTCCTGCTCTTGCTGTTTTGTGTATTTTGTGATCCGCACCCCTCCTGCCATAAATCACAACACATCCGCCTGTGTGAAGCTTTCGTTTTATTCCTATTATTCTCCAAACACCATTGTCAGCACCTCACATTGCAGACTAGGATTTTTAGGAACAGTTAGTGAATTATTAGGGTTAAATTTATCATAATTTGATTTTTAGAAATTAGTTTTGATGTTTATAGTGGAAATATAAGAACTTTATTTAAATGTATTATTTACTTTCATCTGCAGTGGGCTGGCGCCCTGCCCGGGGTTTGTTTCCTGCCTTGTGCCCTGTGTTGGCTGGGATCGGCTCCAGCAGACCCCCGTGACCCTGTAGTTAGGATATAGCGGGTTGGATAATGGATGGATGGATTTAAAAGAATAACTTTTTTTATCCTACATTAATTATTTCATGTCACTTTATACTGTTTAGCCCCCAGTCAAACACACTTCCTGTTCTTACGACTTGTCCTACTGGATGAGAAGAATTTTCTTTAAAATCAGTTGTAGCTTTGAGTGTTCAGGAGTTATTTATCAGCTTGTTAATTGAGTTTGAAAGCATTGTACAGTGTAGGTTTTCTATATACAGCATCATTATAGAATAAAACATTACTCTGAATATTTATCACTCTTGATAGTTAGCATCCATTCAGCTCTTCATTTAGTTTACTCCACATTTCTGAATATGGGGGTAACACTGGGAGTGATGCCACTTCAGGTCTGGCTGTTCACCATAACAATCAGACTGACATGGCCACGATTTACCGATGCCAATCAGACTAAACATTTGCTGTCAGTATCATCATTTTCTTGTTTTTAATGTATGAGTTTATTTAACTGAAGATCTTTAGCTGTCAGATGATGCCTGTCTAAAGGGAGGACTGCTCAAATGGCAAGTGGAGCGCATGGCGGCTGTACATACCTTCCCCTCTCTGCACTTTACGGCCCGCTCCTCCTCTGTATGTCTGACTCCTGGCCAAGAGGTGGGCCCACCCAAGCCTTGTCTGTCCTGGTCTGCTGGGAAGCTTTCTCTGAAATGAAAGAGTTAAATTGTGCTGAAACTCCATCTTTAGGGAACAATCTGTGTAACAGAAGTCCTGGTTGTTCACATCAGGTTGTGGAGACCCTTGTAAGTGAGGAAGGGGCTGTCAGTTCTGAGCACATGGAGTCAAACACTTGATGTATACGTCATGACAGACCATTTAAACAGAATTCACTGAGCCAAATGTCTTATTAGCAACATAAAAGAGTAACAGACAGTGAAGGTGCGTAGGGCAGTGTGTTATGTCAGCGAACTGACAAGATTGTGGGAATGACCAGGAGGACACACGCGTGAACAGAAAAGAAGTCAAAACTGGGAAATCAAAAACACAAGCGGCAGAACTAAAATGAGAGGCAAGAATCGTGGTCAGAACTAAAGTCAGAACCAGAACACATTAAGACTGAGAAACCTTTGGGAAGATCGATCTGTGGAAAGCCTTTCAGTCCGCAACTTGGATAAGGAAGTGAACTCCTGAGTGACCATTTGACCTGTGGCAACCTCTGAGGACATCTCTAGGGAATCCATTCCCGGGCTCCCGATCCCAGACATTTCCCATTCCTGCATTCCTGGGAATGAAACTGCTGGAATTCCCGGCTGAACAGGAACGGCCAAGCTCGCATATAGAACGTGTAAAAGTGTAAAAATCAATCAAGAAATAACAGAGTTATAGTTGAAATAATTAAGGAGGCGCCATTGCTGCAGCTTGCACTTCATCAGACAACAGCTTTGAACAGCAACTTGAAATTGCAATGCGTCAGTCTGTTGCATCCACATTATCTGTGCCACTTGCCATCACCAAATGATGACAAGAAACTGGATGCATCAGTAAAAGCTGAAATGGCGGTGTTTCAGAGCAACGGCAAGTGCGGGTGTTGTTTAGAACAAGTGTATCAGTATTTGATGACTGTGCCGCCTACTTCAGTAGAGGCAGAGCGTGCTTTCTCAGCGGCTGGCGTACTCTGCATGAAGGTGCGCTCTCGGCTGGATGACTGCACACTGGACACGTTGTGCTTTCTACGCTCTTATTACTGCAACTAAAGATACATGTACTTATATGACAGCATGAACTGCTTGTAGTTAAGGTTAGTCTTTTATTTGTGTCAACATATTGCAGTAGTTTTATTAAAAATAAGTGTCGCTCGCTCTAAAACCATTCACATGTAAGATGCCCATGTACTGTGTCATTCCCGGGAGCCCGGGATTCTCGGGAATGGATTCCCTAGACACGTCCCTAAGCAACACCTGAAGCGGTTCCAGTGATGGCAACCAAAAATGGCGGACAGAACGGTCCAAATAATCTGAGAAAATCTGTTTAAGGCAATTGGAATTTCCAGAAATAAACATCAAATTCATACTTGTTATGTCTCAGCCGGGGTCTCTCCCCTCACTTGAGTTTAAATTCCTTTGATTTGTCCTTTTTGGCTCTTTTGTTTATTGTTATTTATTTTAATCATGTGTTTTAATCAGTTATTATTTAATGTCTGTGTTTTTATGCGTGTTCTACTGTGTTCCTTGTGTTTTGTGTGTGGTTCTCCAAGAGGCAGAGCCACCTGACAATCTCCGTCAAAGGACTCTTATGTTTCCACCAGGACTCCTCTGCTGGGTGGGGTTTAAATGTCATTTTTATGTCTGTTTTGTTCATTTCCATTCCTTTATTTATGTTGACATTGTCGATTATTTAGTTTCTTGCTGACTAAACATCTTTTGCGGTGTGCCATTAGTTTTGTAAGTAGTCTGCCAAGAGGCGAGGCCATCTGCCCATCACTGTTAAGTAACTGCCCTCAGTCCTATAAAGGCCCTTGTGGTTCATTCTAAATGTGTTTGTGTGGTGGCCACTTCCACTATTGATTATTGTTAGTGTGCTTTTGTGATTTCCTGGATTTTTTCAAGCTGTGATCTGTTTTTGATCATTCTTTGGATTTTGTGTTGTGGGACTTTTGCTCGCTTTTGGGATTGCCTGTTTTGAAGGCACTGCCTTCTGTGGCCTTTGTCTTGAGCTCCTCAGCGCTTATTTTTATGCTACAGACTATGGTTGCATAATAAATACATTTTTTATTTATACAAAATTCTTTATTGCCCTTTTGTGTGACTAGTTTGGGTGACAGTTTCCCCCTCAAGTGGACATTTGGAGTATTTTTTGGGAATTATGTGCCTCTGAACTCTCAAGTTCAAAACAGTCGTCCACCCTATAAAGGCTGAGGAAACACACGGGCTCTTGAGGTTCATTGGACGTGCTGCTGTTGGCGAGTTCCTGTGATTACTGCTTGTTAATTATTGATTTTTGACCTTTATGCTCTGTCTTTTACAGCACCTTCTGGATTTGAGTTTTTGGGACTAGCTTGCCTTGGATTGCCTTTGTTGTTTAATTCAACTCCTTCTGGGCTTTTTGTGCTCCTCGCAGCTTCTTGTGCTGCTGAGCATTTTTGAAAATAAATCTTTTTATTTTACAAAAGATTCTTCAGCTGCACTTTGTTTTACAATCCAAAGGTTGACAGACCCGTCCACTTCTGGGGCTTTTTGCAGCAGTTTTTGAGACTCCCTTCCCTGTTCCTGACAAAATTCAGGGGCCTCAAAAGCTTCTAAAATCGATGTGTAATCTTAGAATTTGGGGAAAAAATGTATAAAAAATAAAAAACAATCCAAACCCTAATGCTGTACAGTGTTAGTGTTGGTTTGCTACTAACATTATGACTTCAGTACCGCTACCAAAAGGAGCAAATAACAGATAACGTCTCCCCATCGGGGTCTGCTCTAGGCTTGTAATTGCTTAATTGAGATTGCGGAGATGTAACCATATAGTAATGAGGAGGAGTGCCGGGGTGGGGTGGGGTAGGGGGGTCACCCTTGAAGTTTTGAGCACACAAATATAGCTTGAAAGAGTGGTGGGGGTTCCCCTTGGAATTCTGAACACACTAATACAGTAATCCCTCCTCCATCGCGGGGGTTGCATTCCAGAGCCACCTGCGAAATAAGAAAATCCGCGAAGTAGAAACCATATGTTTATATGGTTATTTTTATATTGTCATGCTTGGGTCACAGATTTGCACAGAAACACAGGAGGTTGTAGAGAGACAGGAACGTTATTCAAACACTGCAAACAAACATTTGTCTCTTTTTCAAAAGTTTAAACTGTGCTCCATGACAAGACAGAGATGACAGTTCAGTCTCACAATTAAAAGAATGCAAACATATCTTCCTCTTCAAAGGAGTGTGTGTCAGGAGCAGAGTCTGTCACAAAGACAGAGAATGCAAACAAATCAATAGGGCTGTTTGCTTTTAAGTATGCGAAGCACCGCGGCACAAAGCTGTTGAAGGCGGCAGCTCACACCCCCTCCGTCAGGAGCAGAGAGAGAGAGACAGAGAGAGACAGAGAGAGAGAGAGAGAGAGAGTTTGTTTTTCAGTCAAAAATCAATACGTGCCCTTCGAGCTTTTAAGTATGCAAAGCACCGTGCAGCATGTCGCTTCACTAAGCAGCTGCACAGAAGGTAGCAACGTGAAGATAATCTTTCAGCATTTTTAGACGAGCATCCGTATCGTCTAGGTGTGCGAACAGCCCCCCTGCTCACACCCCCTACGTCAGGATCAGAGAAAGCGCAAGAGAGAGAAAGAGAAAGTAAGCTGGGTAGCTTCTCAGCCATCTGCCAATAGCATCCCTTGTATGAAATCAACTGGGCAAACCAACTGAGGAAGCATGTGCCAGAAATTAAAAGACCCATTGTCCTCAGAAATCCGCGAACCAGCAAAAAATCTGCGATATATATTTAAATATGCTTACATATAAAATCCACGATAGAGTGAAGCCGCGAAAGTCGAAGCGCGATATAGCGAGGGATCACTGTATATCAATTTTGTTTTGAAGAGTGGCGAGGAGCAGAGCATGACATGCCACTACTGAATGGGCCTAATGCTGGTATAGTGCCATTTGAAAAACTGGGTAGTTTGGCACTTTTTAAGTATTGGACTACCATGCAAAACCACCATACAGTGTGCTCGTCTAACATCGCCTGTGGAATTGACAGTTGGCAGCTACAAACCTGCGACAGTTAGGATACAAAGACGCGCTCACAAGTAGCTCCTTAACGCTCTGAGCTGCCGCTTTACACGTACAGCCTCTTTAGTTTTATGAGACATGAGTGCCCGATGGTTATTGTGAGGTGAGCAGAAGATAACCAGGAGCTGATAAACACGAGGAAAGCACAGATCAAAGCTGAGAAAATCGAAAGAACAGGCAAACTAAACATGAGGGTAAAGCGAGATCAAAAAATAGGAATTAAGAGACAGACGTTAACTATCACTAACAGACTTTTATTTTTTAAGATATGAATCCACCGAGGGATAATACATACAGGTAATGGCACCATTTGTATATCATCCCGTCCTGTGATGTCATTAATGCAACAAACACAGCCATGTCAGTACCCTGTCCCTTAAAGAAAAGAAAAACGGGATGGGAATGAAATCGAACTTTGTCAAAATAAATCAAAATTATTAAGAAACCCCCAAAAACAGAATCACCATAATAAAGAAAAACACCAAAATACACAAATATAGTCGTGCAGCTCCTGGTGACCTCAGCGGAGCTCTCCGTCAGCATTGTAGTCCATCTTGTCCTTCCTCGGAGGGACTGTGCTAAGAAGTGTTGATCACACTCAGAAGTACAGCAAAGTCTCTCAAAGGACATTTTAAATGTCGGTTTGTGACGTCGCCACAACTCATCTCACCTCAGACAACAAGAAGTGCACGGTGCTAACATAAGGGGGGATATGGAGGTTCACCCCATGGAGAAAAGGCTAATGTGAAGATTTAAGCGATGGACACAAGTTCTAGAAAGAGAGAAGGTATGAGGAGCTGAGGGGCTGAGAGAAGTTAAGTGTGGCACATCAGAACAGAGGAGGGTCTGAAATAAGAGCATAGCAGCTGATGTGCTTGAATGGTGGGGGCCTGAGGTGAAGGCCATTGCTGGTCAGAGTCTATTTGGAGCCCTAGGTGGGTTGACAGACGTTGCCCCCTTGTTGCCCGTAGTGGGTAGTCAGTTTTAGACTTTGAGAACCTGAGGTTGGGGTTGTGTGCACCCCTTTGCGCATAAGGAGTGTGTGCACCTTAACTTTCATAAGCAGTGCCCAGAGAGTAGCAGCACCATCTCATTATCATCAGAGTTTGATGACGGCGGGTGGTTTGGCGCTTTACTTTTCATTACTGGTGCCCACTCATTATAGTTGGACAACCTTGTCCCCTCTGTATCCAGAGTGCACCCGCGCCGTCAGACCAACAATGCCCCTTTGTGTACATACCGCTGAGATTCTTATCGGGGGGTCCCCCCCTTGGCACGTACAACTTTCATATATGGCGCCTCTCAGATGACGGTGCCCCTTGGTGCCTGGTTGCCTAATGGATTGACCGGCTCTGCTAAAAGCGGAGGATTAACTTTGACCGACTTGGATGAGAATAGAGGGGTTGATTTTCAGCAAGGACAGAAGCAAATAAGGTGCTGTGAGAGCGGACATATCAGTTTACAGTTAAATATGAGTTGAGTACGATCCTGACTCAAACACACTGCTTCAGAAAATGAGAGTGAGACAAGTGCAAGAATGTAAAGTTTGGTGGCAGCAGGCTCGTCGAAGTTGAATCCTTTTTTTTTTTAATATATCTTACGTACCCCGTGTGGTTTGTAGTGATGGCTGAGAAAATTGAATAATAGGTTTCAAGTGAAGAACGACCTCTCTGTCTCTCTCATTGGACAACAGTCCATCTTCAGTTTGAAATCTTGTTCCCCTGAGAATGCGTTTCCTCTGCAGGTATGGCTCTGATTATTCAGAAGTGTTTATTTAACAATATTTGATCAAAAATGTATGCGTTTTGCCAAATGTGAGCATATGAATGGATGACTTGACATAGATTTTCTTTTTATATTCTTTGCTACTCTCCAGCACTGGTCACCACAGACCCATTATTAGATCAGAAAATTAGTTATCTCCATTCTGCATGAAAAATGAGATAACAGATTGGATAAATAAAATAAAAATATCATTTGTGGGTGGAGTACACAGTATCTTTAGGTGAAAGTCAAACAAAAAGGGACCAGGAGACAGCAGTCTGACCTAACATGGTGCACACATACAGAATACGAGGTGTCGGAGGAGGAGGCCTAAGACACCAGGACAACAATGAATCTAACCTGCTGGAGGGACCTGAGCAGAGAGGACGAGGATCTCCTGTCAGTCCTGTTAGTTTCTCAGGTCCCATTTGCTTGGCATTTACTTCAGGACTTTGCACAGAAGCCTTATTTAAAATTTGCTCGGGTCAATCAGTGATACTCAAGTGCACCTCCTCTTTAATTTGATGTTACGAAACTCCTTGCAGAACTGGCATTTCTGATTGGAGCCATAAAGCTGTGAGACTGGTAACTGACACCAGAATCCTTGGACCGGTCAAATTTGTTACATTTTGGGGCAGCCTGTAAATGATTTGCAGACCGTTTCAATTCCAGACACTTTATGGGCCTTGCTTAAAGATCTCATGAAGTACATTTCAGATGTTACTACGTCACTTCCCCACATCTTGATCCTCACCTGTTGGATGTGATGAGCACCTTCAACTCCTCAGAGAGGTGTCTACGGAGGATATGCCGATGGCTGGGAATGTGAAGGGCAGACGCCAAGGCCTCAGCGTTGAATGCGGGCTCCAGCACCAGCACTGCACCGTGCACACCACTGAACTCCAGGTTATCAGCGTACTCCTTGTACAGAAGAAGGACATAAAAATGGTTGGCAACATTCATTATTTTACTTTTGGATAATTCATTTCTTATCATTCCATATTTAAAAACAGTTACACCTTGTATAAGTGGTTGCCAGGCAGGAAAGGGTGGCACTGGACAAAAACAGCACCCAGCAAGACCCTAGGAAAGGGAGACAAGGCTGGCGGTCACTGCTTAGCATGCCAGTGTTAAACCCAAATACACCACCAGGGGGTGGTATAAGACATCTCATTAAAATGCATTAACTACTCCATGGGGAGAGAAATGTCAAGGTGGGCTGCAGAAGACCCTGATGTGTATTACAGGTCATAGACCCTCTGATATTTGGTACGTGTTTTTTCATATTTGTCTGTGCTAAGACTTTTTGGCAGCGATTTAGTTTAATGTTTTTGGTCTTGATGAAAGATAGGAATCATTTTTGGTTTCAGATCTTGGCTTTGATTAACAACTAGCTCTCCTCTGCTCTCATCTCCTCTTTCAGGCAGAACATCCTCCCAGAAATGGACTGCCATGCCACCCCAAGACCTTCCTTTATTTTGGATTTCAGGTCAAGATTGAGCTGGGTGGCCCCATCCCTGATTGCCTTTACTCTTAGCCCGTCCTGTTGGTGGCTGTTGCTAAGCAACCCCTACTGTGCAGCAAGTCACATGATGTCACTGATGAGTCTCTCATTCGTCATGGACAGTAAGTACAATACAGTAGCAGCACGTTTATGTTAGAATGTATTCATTGCTTTGTTCTGTACAAGTCATTATTAGAATTGTCTCAAACTAATATTAAACTAAGACGTTTGTGTCACTTTGCACATTCAACAAATTAGTCATGCAAAGCTGAACCTTACAAAAAATATTATTCTAATTTCTAACAATTATTTGCTTTCAACTTTACTGGAAATGTGTCACTCATGGAAATTCTGTCTGAACTGAACATTACCCGAGAACGAGTCTCACGTTTCTCATTCATTTGAAGAAGGTCAGTGGAATGGTGAGGATGCAGGGAGTAGAGTTGGCGAAGGTGGATGAGTTTAAATACTTGGGATCAACAGTACAGAGTAATGGAGATTGTGGAAGAGAGGTGAAGAAGAGAGTGCAGGCAGGGTGGAATGGGTGGAGAAGAGTGTCAGGAGTGACTTGTGACAGGCGGATTTCAGCAAGAGTGAAAGGGAAGGTCTACAGGACGGTAGTGAGACCAGCTATGTTATAAGGGTTGGAGACAGTGGCACTGACCAGAAAGCAGGAGACAGAGCTGGAGGTGGCGGAGTTAAAGATGCTAAGATTTGCATTGGGTGTGACGAGGATGGAAAGGATTAGAAATGAGTACATTGGAGGGTCAGCTCAAGTTGGACGGTTGGGAGACAAAGTCTGAGAGGCGAGATTGCGTTGGTTTGGTCATGTGCAGAGGAGAGATGCTGGGTATATTGGGAGAAGAATGCTAAGGATAGAGCTGCCAGGGAAGAGGAAAAGAGGAAGGCCTAAGAGAAGGTTTATGGATGTGGTGAGAGAGGACATGCAGGTGATGGGTGTGACAGAACAAAATGACATGGACAGGAAGATATGGAAGAAGATGATCTGCTGCAGCAACCCCTAACGGGAGCAGCCAGAAGAAGAAGATTACCTGTGAACAAGTTCCACAAATCTCATTCAATAGCATGCAATAGCATCTTATTTTAATTATTCATCTTAAATGTGTTGTCATGTCATTTGTGTATTTAAACACAGGACTATGTCATAAATGTTAAATATATCAGTTATATATGAACAAAATAATGCATGGAAATTACATATCTGTGATGTAATCCAAAGGGATCCCGTCCCCCTGGACTTCCCATATGAGCCGACCTTGAATCCTATTAATGAATTAAAAGAATTTGTTTGCTTAAAATGTGTAGTTTGGAAGATTTGAATCAGTTAAATTGAGCCAAAATGCCCATCGCTATGAAGGACTTTGCCTTGTGAGCTTGCTTGACCTTAGATGACGAGTTTTACCTTTCATCTCCTGCTCTTATTTCCCCCTTTCTCCTTTTCCCAGGGTGCATTTTGAATTATTCTGAGTGTTCACAACGGCGGCTCCTTAATTCTTTTTCCCGAGGCCTGCAGTACAAACACACGGCATGCTGCCCCCTAGTGGCCCCATGCTGCTTTTCCTCCTGCCAGTATGGCCCTATCCTGTGCCAACCTTGTGGTGTCCTCAGCCCTGGCGACTTCTTTCCTGCTTGCAACATATGTACATGCAGGCCAGCTACTCGCCTTGCGTGCTTTATAAAGGACATTCGCTTGTATTTTCGTCATTTCTACCACTGCACCCTAAATGTGGCCCACTCTACTTGCCTTGAGGTCTATGTCTCTGATCCACTTCATCATGCGCTGGTTCGTCCAGACAATGGGATCGCGATTGACATTTTCACATTGGCTCCGCCTCTCAATCAGCACCTGCAATGGGAAAGAGAAAAACTGTCCCAGCATGCCTTGCGGCCTCCTTCCCCTTCAGATTTGTCCAGCCCTTGAGTCGGGAGCGATGACAGGAGTTATGGTAACACGGCCATCAGCTGAGTCCTCAGACAGTGTTGTGTTGACGGGTGCTATGAAAGGTTGACATACTAAGTTTGGGGCAGCATGGTGGTGCAGTGTTTGGTGCTGCTCATCCACAGCTCCTGAGCTCCGGTTTCTGTCTCTGAGAAGTTTGCTCATCACTCCAAGGCTGTGTGTGTTTGGTTTTTTCCATCCCTTTGCTACTTCATTGGTAAGTTTTTAAACTTTAGATTTCCAGTAGTCGTCTGTCCCCTATAACCTCCATTGTAAAGTGCCAGTGCAGGCCAAGATATTGTTTTTAAATTTATAGGAAATGCTGAACACAATTTTGCATTACAAATGTATGTGTGTGTATATATAAATATATGGCCGTGACTCGGAAGAAAACCACATGGAATAAAACTACCAAGGGGGCAACGTGACAACTTAACAACAATAAGAAAAGTGAAATCTACGAAAGTGAGAAAATTAAACTGTAAGTGGCAAACACCTGAGATTCATGACAACCCGAGGAAAGTGTGGCCATCATAATGATCAGAATTGAAGATGGTAGAATGACAACATTCTAATGGCATAAAAAAATATACAAAACTGACACTGAAATAAAAAACCTTTAATAGTGGTGGCACTTCTGCCTCGTGCCCCTGGCCCTCCTGGAGTGAAGTTTTCATGTTCTTACTGTGCCCACATGTATTGACATGTATTGTTGGTGGATCTGCATGTGCAGTGCCAGTGCCAGTTATTTAGTGCCCTAGGCCAAGCTTATTAGTGTGCCAACCGACTGTTGGGTAGCTAACCCGTGTGGCTGGGTTTTCCCCCCCATTATGATCTGCTGCCTAAGCGAATGCTTAATTCGTATTAATGGTGGCACTGGTCCTGTGTGTGTGTGTGTCCTCACCCTGCGCACACTGAGCCCCCCTGCCCAGGTGTTATTCCTGCCTTGTGCCCCCTCCTTGCTCCAGCTTCCTTGTGACTCTGCTCTGGGTATGCAGGATAAGAAAATGGATGGATGGATGAACGATTTACATTATAATTGTGATGATGCAATGAAAACAACAGAAAAATCAGGAAAAGAACAAATAAATAATAAAAGATGGGTGGCACAGTGGGCGGTGGATCCAGCATCCTGGGTTCCCTGTCTGGGTTTTCCTCCCACATCTCCACAGACATGTTGGTCAGGCTGACCGGTGACTCTAAACTGACCCTGTGAGAGTCTGGATGTGGACTGGTGGCCCACCCAGGGCCGATTCCCACTTTGCACCCTGTGAAGCCCCCAGTAACTCAGAATTGATTCAAGTGGGTCTGAGAATATCATGTATGTTATCGATATTCGATTGTTTATTTAAAGATCGATTAACTGATTTATATCACCTTCCGGGACAACTTAGCAGGTGGGCTCTGAGTAAGGTGGTCTGGGTGAAAGAAAAGGAGCTGGGGTCACCTGGGTGAGACAAGATCAGTACTTTCTATTGAGTGGGTCTCCCATAACCCATAAGATGGGTAAACTTTCATTTTAATGGCCAAGTTGAAAATATGGCAAGACCACCCTGCCTGGGCTGCAGAGCCGAGACGGATGTCTTTGTTCAGTTAGTTGACACGTTCATCTGAAACATCACAGCCCACATGATACGACTGCCGGCCTCCTGTGACCCTGAGCTGGGTTTAATAGACAATGGATGGATGACATGATTGGTGGTCGAGCTCACCAGGGCCTTCATCACTGGGCCTCACTGCCCGCCTGCAAAAATAAACTGCTTCCCTCCATCGATGGTGTTCTGGGAAGGGGAGACCATAGCGCTGTACTACAATTTCTCTGCTGTGTACGGATACCATTTAAAAAAGACGAAGAGCGAGGGCATCGTGCCCAGGAGACACTTGTGTTCAAGAGGCCCTCTGGGTGTTTATTTATCGGTGCTTATTAATAAAAGAAATCACACAGAATTACTTCATGTCAACACAAACTCATATTCCGCCTTTGATTCAGCTCGTCTGAGCTCTGTCAGTAGCCACAGTAGGCGGCCCCCGAGACCCAAGGTGAGCCCACCGCCTGTGCAGTTTTATTAACAAAGCTGAAGACAGCCAAGGCCAGTCCTCTGCTGTTGACCTCAGTGAGAAGCACACTTGACGCCTCAGACCACCTCCCACCTGCCGGCACGGACCCTCATTACTCATCAGGATGGGCAGCAGCCCCCGCCATTTGGGGGGCTGCAGACTGAAATGTCTCATTCTACCTCATCAAACTGCTTTGTAGCGCCCTCTACTGGAAACTCCCCTCCATTTCTGTTCCTCCATTTGAGCGTCAAGTTACAGCCAGGTTTGCTGCACTGGCTCAAATGTAAGCCTTATGTGTTTAATCTTCTTGTTGTTTAAATATTATTTTTCATATTTTGTTCTCTATGTATTTTAATTATTTGAGATGCTGTTGTTTTTAATTATTTTTCAATTTGGTATTATGTTAAATTTCTTTGTCTAAGTGTTCCTTGATGTCTGCTCAACCACCTGTCTATGTAGCCTAAGGAGGTGGGACCACCTGATTAGACAGCTGGGGTCTGGCCCTGAGGTATTTAAGCTGAAGCCGAGGAAGGCTCAGCAGCTTCAGCTTTGCATTGGTGAGTCGGAGTGACGCTTTATTGTTGTGATTACTGTTTGGATTTTGTGTCTTTCTGTTTACAATTGATTGGCTTTGTTTGTTTTCGCTCCTTTTTGTTCCTTCTCACTCCAGCTGTTGTATTCATTTTGGAAGAAACCTTTTGTTATCAAGAACTTTGTTTTGTTTGTTACCCAGACAGCGCCTTTGTGGTGTGCCTCTCTATATTTTATTGGCATTTTCGGACTTGAAGCCTGTCTGTTGAGATTGGCCCTCGGCCACCTGATGTGGCGAGGCTGGCTGTGTTGGCACAGTCCATCATGAAGGGCAGATCTGTTTTTTTATGAGGCCTACTCCCTGTGAGAGGATCACTATTAGAACTGTTGGCGCAATGTGTGGTTGGCACAGACAAGTACTTGCCAGCTGTGGCAGGGTGACCAGAATGGTCCTCATGATTTGCACTGCTTGTCCCAGAGGATGCTCCTGAGCTCTTGACCATTCATCTGCAGATCAGAGACTAGGCATTAGTTTGGGCCACACTGGCACAGGAGCTACAGCCATGAGGTCTTCCATTCAAAATGGCTCCCCTTCTTGAATGTGCCAGTGTGCCACATCACTGACTCAGATGCTTGTCTCTGCACTGCATGTGAGTGGCAAGACAACTCCAGCAAGACGAAGACTCCTCTGCAGAAACCTTCTACAGATGCCATGCCACATTGTCAAAATCCAAAATGTCAAGTAGACGCTTGACAGTAATTGGCAGCTGAAAACTGGCCCAGTGTGAGTGACCGTGGGTGTGAACAATAGTGGTGCCCTGCGAAGGACTGGCCTTGTGACCAATGCGGCTTGCATAGGCTCTGACATCCCCAGGTCGATGAATTGCATTAAGTGGTCTTGACAATGTTAGGCCCCTCCTCGAACCGCCACCTTATCATGGTAGAGGGGTTTGTGGGTCCCAATGATCCTAGGAGCTCTGTTGTCCGGGGCTTTATGCCCCTGGTAGGGCCACCCAAGGCAAACTGGTCCTAGGTGAGGGATGAGACAAAGAGCGGTTCAAAGAAACCTCCTATGAAGAATTAAAAATTTGGATGGCATTTTCCCTCGCCCGGACGCGGATAAATGGGGCCCCCTCTGGAGCCAGGCCTGGAGGTGGGGCTCGATGGCGAGCGCCTGGTGGCCGGGCCTGCACCCATGGGGCTCAGCCAGGCACAGCCCGAAGAGGCAACGTGGGTCCCCCTTCCCATGGGCTCAACACCTATGGGAGGGGCCAAGGAGGTCGGGTGCAGTGTGAGTTGGGTGGTGGCCGAAGGCGGGGACCTTGGCGGTCTGATCCTCGGCTACAGAAGCTGGCTCTTGGGACGTGGAATGTCACCTTTCTGAAGGGGAAGGAGCCTGAGCTTGTGCGCGAAGTTGAGAGGTTCCGGCTAGATATAGTCGGGCTCACCTCGATGCACAGCTTGGACTCTGGAACCAATCTCCTTGAGAGGGGCTGGACTCTGTACCACTCTGGAGTTGCCCCCGGTGAGAGGCGCCGAGCGGGTGTGGGTATACTTATTGCCCCCCGACTTGGAGCCTGTACATTGGGGTTTACCCCAGTAGATGAGAGGGTAGCCTCCCTCCGCCTTCGGGTAGGGGGACGGGTCCTAACTGTTGTTTGTGCGTATGCACCGAACAGCAGTTCAGAGTACCCACCCTTTTTGGAGTCCCTGGAGGGGGTGCTAGAGGGCATACCTTCTGGGGACTCCCTTGTTCTGCTGGGAGACTTCAATGCTCACGTGGGCAATGACAGTGAGACCTGGAAGGGCGTGATTGGGAGGAATGGCCCCCCCGATCTGAACCCGAGCGGTGTTTTGTTATTGGACTTCTGTGCTCGTCACGGATTGTCCATAACGAACACCATGTTCAAGCATAGGGTGTTCATATGTGCACTTGGCACCAGGACACCCTAGGCCTCAGTTCGATGATCGACTTTGTGGTCGTGTCATCAGACTTCCGGCCACATGTCTTGGACACTCGGGTGAAGAGAGGGGCGGAGCTGTCAACTGATCACCACCTGGTGGTGAGTTGGCTTCGATGGTGGGGGAGGATGCCGGTCAGGCCTGGTAGGCCCAAACGTGTTGTGAGGGTCTGCTGGGAACGTCTGGCAGAGCCCCCTGTCAGAAGTAGCTTCAACTCCCACCTCCGGTAGAACTTCGACCACATCCCGAGGGAGATGGGGGACATTGAGTCCGAATGGGCCATGTTCCGTGCCTCTATTGTTGAGGCAGCTGACCGGAGCTGTGGCCGTAAGGTGGTCGGTGCCCATCATGGCGGCAATCCCCGAACCCGTTGGTGGACACCGGTGGTGAGGGATGCTGTCAAGCTGAAGAAGGAGTCCTACAGGACCCTTTTGTCCTGTGGGTCTCTGGAGGCAGCTAATAGGTACCGGCAGGCCAAGCGGAATGCGGCTTTGGTGGTTGCTGAGGCACAAACTCGGGCGTGGGAGGAGTTTGGGGAGGCCATGGAGAACGACTTTCGGACGGTTTCGAGGAGATTCTGGTCCACCATCCGGCGTCTCAGGAGGGGGAAGCAGTGCAGTGTCAACACTTTATATGGTGGGGATGGTGCGCTGCTGACCTCGACTCGGGACATTGTGGGTCGGTGGGGGGAATACTTCGAAGACCTCCTCAATCCCACTAACATGCCTTCCAATGAGGAAGCTGAGCCTGGGGACTCAGAGGTGGGCTCCCCCATCTCTGGGACTGAGGTCACCGAGGTGGTCAAAAAACTCCTTGGTGGCAGGGCCTCGGGGGTGGATGAGATACGCCCGGAGTTCCTAAAGGCTCTGGATGTTGTAGGGCTGTCTTGGTTGACACGTCTCTGCAACATCGCATGAACATCAGGGACAGTGCCTCTGCATTGGCAGACCGGGGTGGTGGTCCCCCTCTTTAAGAAAGGGGACCGGAGGGTGTGTTCCAACTACAGAGGGATCACACTCCTCAGCCTCCCTGGAAAAGTCTATTTGGGGGTTCTGGAGAGGAGGGTCCGTCGGATAGTTGAACCTTGGATTCAGGAGGAACAGTGGACCAGCTCTATACCCTTAGCAGAGTCCTGGAGGGTGCATGGGAGTTTGCCCAACCAGTCTACATGTGTTTTGTGGACTTGGAAAAGGCGTTCGACCGTGTCCCTTGGGGAATCCTGTGGGGGGTGCTCCGGGAGTATGGGGTACCGGACCCACTGATAAGGGCTGTTTGGTCCCTGTACAACCGGTGTCAGAGCTTGGTCCACATTGCCGGCAGTGAGAGTTGGACTCCATCAGGGCTGCCCTTTGTCACCGATTCTGTTCATAACTTTTATGGACAGAATTTCTAGGTGCAGCCAGGGTGTTGAGGGGGTCCGGTTTGGTGGACTCAGGATTGGACTGTCTTCAGCTCTCTCTGGATCGGTTCGCAGCTGAGTGTGAAGTGGCTGGGATGGGAATCAGCACCTTCAAATCCGAGACCATGGTCCTCAGCTGGAAAAGGGTGGAGTGCCCTCTCAGGGTTGGGAGCGAGATCCTGCCCCAAGTGGAGGAGTTCAAGTATCTCTGGGTTTTGTTCACGAGTGAGGGAAGAATGAAGCGTGAGATCGACAGGCGGATCGGTGCGGCATCGGTCTGTCGTGATGAAAAAGGAGCTGAGCTGCAAGGCGAAGCTCTCAATTTACCAGTCGATGTATGTTCCTACCCTCACCTATGGTCATGAGCTATGGGCAGTGACCGAAAGAACGAGATCGCGAATACAAGCGGCTGAAATGAGTTTCCTCCCCAGGGTGTCTGGGTTCTCCCTTAAAGATAGGGTGAGAAGCTCAGTCATCCGGGAGGGGCTCAGAGTAGAGCCGCTGCTCCTCCGCATCGAGTGGAGTCAGATGAGGTGGCTTGGGCATCTGATCAGGATGCCTCCTGGACGCCTCCCTGGTGAGGTGTTCTGGGCACGTCTAACCGGGAGGAGGCCCCGGGGAAGACCCAGGACACGCTGGAGGGACTATGTCTCTCGGCTGGCCTGGGAACGCCTCAAGATTCTCCCGGAAGAGCTAGAAGAAGTGGCCGGGGAGAGGGAAGTCTGGGCATCTCTGCTCAAGCTGATGCCCCCGCGACCCGACCTTGGATAAGCGGAAGAGGATGGATGGACAATGTTAGGTCACGTTATCTCTCTATTACAAAAGAAAATCTTGAGACAAGACTATTGCCAAGAGATTTTATCAAGTCCCGCCCTCCTCGCAACCATTTACGGTTAACAGCCCACACCCACGGCCCTCTCACCTCTCATTGGTGTGAATGCTTTTGTCAGACGCAGTTCCTGTGCTCTCAGCTCTTATAAATTTTTATGTTTTCCTCACTTTAAGTTTCCAATAAAAGAAGAAGACTTATTATGTCCACATCTTATTGAAGAATTTCATCCCAAAGGGTTACCAACAGAGGAAATGAGTACACTGGCAATCCTAGCACAGAGAAACGATGAAGTCAAACGAATTAACGCAGAAATGCAAATTGGTTAAATGCGTATCAATAGACTCTGCTGAAACAGTTGGTGGTGATGGTGCGGAAGATGAAAACATCAACTTACAATATGACGTAGAATATCTACACCGTTAACACTGTCCAGTCTTCCACCGCATGAATTACTGTTGAAAGAAGGATGTATCGTAATGTTATTGTGTAATTTATGTATGAGTGATGGGCTAATAGGACAAGATTAGTTGTATTCAAAATTGGTCGAACAATTCTAACGTAAAATTTTAACAGGCGACAAGAAAGATAATGAAGTACATCTTCTGTGGATAACATTAGACACCAAAGGAGATCTTGATATGCCATTCGTATTAAAACGTTTACAGTTTCCCGTTAGAATAGCTTTTGCTATGACAACAAATCACAGGGACAAACATTTGAAAAAGTCGGTTTATTTATTAGAGAGAAAGAAACGATATTCACTCACGGGAAGTTATACGTTGCATTGTCACGATGTAAGTCCAAACACGGAATCAAAATTCAGTGCGATATTGATGAAAAGTTAATTCCAAATATTGTTTTTACTGAAATTTTACAGTAAAAGTGTAAATTTAAAAAGTATTTGCGTGTTAATTTCAAAGCCAGAAAGAACAAAAACGTATAACGCAACAGGAAACATAGTTTTCTTTCAATTTATTATGTTTTACTGTTTTTTACTATGGTTAATTACTCGCTGTAATGTTGTAATGCTGTAGTTAGGTCTATTATGTAACAATTCCCATGAAAATAACAATCTGTTTAAATTGTACATCCGCTCCCCATACACGAGCGGCAGAGCCACAAAGTGACTAGTGTGTAGCGCCCACACGGGGGTTGGAGAGCGAAGCGAGCAGTGGGCAGAGCCACCTAGTGTATATATCTGTCTGACTAACCACGCCCCCAGTCAGAAAGTCCCCACCCACACACCCAGAATGTGGGAGTGGCCTGACTCTGACCCTCGCCCGTTTCCACTTTACTCACCTCCTTGTCACAGTGCGCCTGGCTGAGCAGCTCGATTCCCAGGAGGATGCTGACCTGATGGAATTTCTTGGTGATGCTCAAGTGCTTCTCGAGGTCCCGGCGGGTCAGTGAGCGGAGGACTCGGCCGTCCACCAGGTGCTTCAGGAAGTTTTGTGAGTATTGAGGCAGACCGATGTCACAGAGCCACGCTTTAGCCACCCAGTGGTGATCCAGATCTGCTGCATTGGACAACCTGTAGGAGAGCACCTCGGGTCAGTGGTCATTGTCCAGTACTGGCATGGCTTTAGCTGGTGGTCACTGTATGGTGTTTGCTAGGCCACTGATCATTAAATCTCACCTTTGGCTGCTCTCCGCAAGCTGGTAGTCCTCGATGGCCAGCTGCAGCTTCCGGCGGTGCAGGGTGTTGCAGATGCCAAGACCGAACTCCAGGTCCTCGTCGGTCAGCCCAAGCAGCACCTGATGGTACAAGCAGTCTGCTGTGAGGTGGCGCCTTGATTAGTAAATAGCGTCTGGCCCATCATTTGGCGCTGCCACTTGTTCCAACAACTTAGAAGAGCAACGGCCCTTCATTTAAGCAGCTAAGTGATAGGATTTTTTTTAGACATAATATTTTAATCTCTTTAAAATGTGACTAGATGATGGTCACTCAGTTCAGCTTTGATAGGACGCACTCTCCACTACAGTGGTTGGGCATTTCTGTTTAATTTGATTCATGTCTGCAGTTTCTAGAAAGTTCTAATGTTGTTGGAGTGCTGAGGATCTGATTTTAGTGAAGAGTTGTACTCGGATTTGTAAGTTTGGTCGATTTCGGAAAGCCTCACCTGAAAGTGATTTGTTAATTATATGCAATTTAGGTGTGAATAAGCATTTCTAATAAGTTTGTGGAGCTTACACGTTCTCCCCATGTCCCGCAGTCCACAGATACATCAATCAGCCACTCCATTTAAGTCAGTAACATTGACGATCTCATTACAGTGGCACCTGTCAGGGGGTGGGATGGTGGGGCACGTTAGGCAGCAAGTGAGCAGTCAGTTCTTGAAGGTGATGTGTTGGAAGCAGAAGAAATGGGCAAGCGTAAGGACCTGAGCGACTTTCACAAGAGCCAAACTGTAATGGCTAAGTGACAGGGTCAGGGCATCTCCAAAATGGCAGAACTTGTGGGGTGTTCCTGGTATGTAGTCGTCAATACCTACCCTAGGTGGTCCAAGAAATTAAGGTGGGCCTGGCCTTATTGAATGGGTTTTGTTCAGGCCTGCACCCCCCTTCCATTACATTTTTGTAGTTGGACTGCACAACACTTACAGGCATTCGCTGCATGTGACCCACAGTCTTGGGCACCTCTGCCCATCTTACCTTTCCACTCTTGACGTTCTTGGCACAGGAACGCACATACATGGGCATCGCTATGATCACCTCAAGCCAGGCCTGTACGGTTCTCGCTTTCCACTGGGACATCAAGGTGGTCCTGGCCAGCTCCACCTGTTGCAGGAGATCCAGCTGGTCATCCTCTTCCAATTGGCTCAGGCGAGTGGGACGTGCATCGCTGGCTGGATCTGGAATGGGAGGCAGATCAGTGTGTTAGAAGAGCTGAGGCAGCAGTACGAGTCTTAATGGTGCCAACTGCTCTGCCACTCTGTCCAAAGTGTAATGGAGATGAGTTTGCACCAAGTACCCCTGGCCTGTCTGAGAGGCTACCCAGGACCATTTACATGCAGTGCAGTGGGAGTCACCAGCTGGCCTGACTGTTATTTAACATGGCGACTGTCAACCCCCACAGCCTTTGGCACATGAGCCTTAACTGGGAGACATTGGGGGTTTAAGTGGGAAGTCTTCACACTGGAGGTGTAACTGGGAGACATTTGTTGCTCCGACTGTAATGTCACCAAGAAAAACTCATGTGTGTCCCAAGGCATTAAGCATTGCCCTGATTTTTCAACCCAACTGCTACTCTGGCCGAATCATAACAGGGAGCCATTGTGACCATGTGGCTAGCAGACGGGACCGATTTCTTCTCCTATTTCCACTTTTGTGACATTGTCTTCACTGCCACAGGCCATTCAGTCTAACAAAGCCAGTGAATCCTCCACTAACACAGCACAGAATGTTTTATCAGGGAGGTGGAGGTCCTACCTGGTCCACCCGTCATCCTTGGCTGGGTTGGCACCAGCTCTCTCTTTACTGATATCATTGTGTCTTCTCCCAGTCCTGATCTGGAATATGACATCGGGCAGGGTTCTCTACATCTCAGTCAAAGGGAGTGCCAATGATTTACAATTGTCTTCTCCGCAAGATGCCCCAAAGATGCCAGTCTGAACCAAACCAGCATGAATGCATTCTACTGTACCTAAGGCATGTTCACTAAAACCCTGATGCCACCACACCTGAGCCCTCCCTCTGGTCTTATATATACACACACATATATATATATTGTGGCAGTCGGCCGGGACACCTACATGCTGGGAGGACTGAGGGAACAAGTGTGGCCAGAACGTTACCTCCCCCAGAACGCTAGATGGCAGCCCCCCTGGGTTGCAGCGGTGCCTCGGACTCCTGCAGGGCTTCATGGGAGTTGGAGTTTGGTGCAGCCCTGTTGGGATAAAAGGGCACCGCCAGGGGGTGCTACAACTGCAGCTGAGCCCTACAGAGCAGCTCTTCTGCCACAACCGGTGGTGCTGCCAGAAACGCATCATCAGACACCTGGAGCACTTCTGGGAGACGTGTGCTTGGGCTGTTGAGGACACTGTATATAAATAAAATCACGTGTGCTTTTTGGACTTGTGCCTCTAGTGTCTGTCTGTGTCGGGTTAGCGCTTTATAGCACCCATTTATCTTCCACAATATATATATATATATATATACATACAGTGCATCCGGAAAGTATTCACAGCGCATCACTGTTTCCACGTTTTGTTATGTTACAGCCTTATTCCAAAATGGATTAAATTCATTTTTTTCCTCAGAATTCTACACACAACACCCCATAATGACAACGTGAAAAAAGTTTACTTGAGGTTTTTGCAAATTTATTAAAAATAAAAAAACTGAGAAATCACATGTACATAAGTATTCACAGCCTTTGCTCAATACTTTGTCAATGCACCTTTGGCAGCAATTACAGCCTCAAGTCTTTTTGAATTTGATGCCACAAGCCTGGCACACCTATCCTTGGCCAGTTTCGCCCATTCCTCTTTGCAGCACCTCTCAAGCTCCATCAGGTTGGATGGGAAGTGTCGGTGCACAGCCATTTTAAGATCTCTCCAGAGATGTTCAATCGGATTCAAGTCTGGGCTCTGGCTGGGCCACTCAAGGACATTCACAGAGTTGTCCTGAAGCCACTCCTTTGATATCTTGGCTGTGTGCTTGGGGTCGTTGTCCTGCTGAAAGATGAATCGTCGCCCCAGTCTGAGGTCAAGAGCGCTCTGGAGCAGGTTTTCATCCAGGATGTCTCTGTACATTGCTGCAGTCATCTTTCCCTTTATCCTGACTAGTCTCCCAGTCCCCTGCCGCTGAAAAAACATCCCCACAGCATGATGCTGCCACCACCATGCTTCACTGTAGGGATGGTATTGGCCTGGTGATGAGCGGTGCCTGGTTTCCTTCAAACTTGACGCCTGGCATTCACACCAAAGAGTTCAATCTTTGTCTCATCAGACCAGAGAATTTTCTTTCTCATGGTCTGAGAGTCCTTCAGGTGCCTTTTGGCAAACTCCAGGCGGGCTGCCATGTGCCTTTTACTAAGGAGTGGCTTCCGTCTGGCCACTCTGCCATACAGGCCTGATTGGTGGATTGCTGCAGAGATGGTTGTCCTTCTAGAAGGTTCTCCTCTCTCCACAGAGAACCTCTGGAGCTCTTACAGAGTGACCATCGGGTTCTTGGTCACCTCCCTGACTAAGGCCCTTCTCCCCCGATTGCTCAGTTTAGATGGCCGGCCAGCTCTAGGAAGAGTCCTGGTGGTTTCGAACTTCTTCCACTTACAGATGATGGAGGCCACTGTGCTCATTGGGACCTTCAAAGCAGCAGAAATTTTTCTGTAACCTTCCCCAGATATGTGCCTCGAGACAATCCTGTCTCGGAGGTCTACAGACAATTCCTTTGACTTCATGCTTGGTTTGTGCTCTGACATGAACTGTCAACTGTGGGACCTTATATAGACAGGTGTGTGCCTTCCCAAATCATGTCCAATCAACTGAATTTACCACAGGTGGACTCCAATTAAGCTGCAGAAACATCTCAAGGATGATCAGGGGAAACAGGATGCACCTGAGCTCAATTTTGAGCTTCATGGCAAAGGCTGTGAATACTTATGTACATGTGCTTTCTCAATTTTTAAATTTTTCATAAATTTGCAAAAATCTCAAGTAAACTTTTTTCATGTTGTCATTATGGGGTGTTGTGTGTAGAATTCTGAGGAAAAAAATGAATTTAATCCATTTTGGAATAAGGCTGTAACATAACAAAATGTGGAAAAAGTGATGTGCTGTGAATACTTTCTGGATGCGCTGTATATAAGTGAGCTGAGAAGGCTCAGGCATTGGAAATCATTCATTTGCTGTGAAGTTACATGAGTTCTGTTTTCTGTGTAGATTTACTGATTTTTTTTTTTTTTTGCTTTGGATTAAGGATTCTGGTTTTCACATTGGGACTTGTTTGCTTAGGGTTGCCTTTTTGGCAACTCCTTTTGCTCGTTGATAACTTTCTTACAATTTTCTGATAAAGATTCCTCTGTTTGTCCTTTTCTATACAAGTCGTGGGTTTACAGTCATCCGTCCTCTTGTGTGGTATTCCTAGCTCCTTATTTTTGGGCTGGCTTCAGCTGCATCCAGCTACTATTAGTGGGCCAGTGAAGATCCAGGCCTACTTTGATGGCTTCATTTGGTGGTCTCACAATCATTTTACCTTTGTGGAAACTCTGTACCTTAACAAGATTTGCCTTAATGGAATTATTGACCAGAAATCGAAAGTCAGAAACAAAGCAGGGGATCGAATGGCAGAAATCTCACAAGAAGACTCAAGAACGTGTGTGGTGTTGATCTTTTAAAGCGTCATATCAATGACATCACAAGCCACACACTGTGAGAAACAAAACCGTAGCAACCATAAACCAAAGGGGCCCTTAATGGAGGGGTCCATGATAAAACCTGAAACATTTTTAATGCTTACAAAGAAAGTATTCATTTTCGAAGTGGTGAAAATGTATCGTTCACTTCACCAAACTCACACAGGAGAGCAGGAGCAGGACAGATACAGAAAGATGCAGATAAAGGTCAACAAAAATAAAAAAAAACGAATGCAAATCCTAACAGCTGGCTAAATAGTTTCACTTCATCCAACAGCTGATCAGACAGGCTGGGATGCCATGGCGGCCCTCATGTTTCTGGAGGCAGTCCTGGGTGATCCTTACCGTATGACTTGTTGTGTGCAGCAGCCATCTCACCTAAAGCTAAGCATGTTCAGGCCTGGCCACTACTTAGATGGGAGACCATCTAGGAAGAGGTGTTGGTGAGGCCAGCAGGGGGGCTAACCCTGTGGTCTGAGTGTGGATCCCAGTGCGGTGCTGTAAAAACAAATGGCCCCCTCCTTTGGGTGAGACATAAAACTGAAGTCCTGACTCTCTGTGGTCATAACAGATTACTGGGCATCCTTTACAAGAGGAGGGTGTATCTCGATGTCCTGGGTAAGCTGCCCACCATGGCCTAGTCATTCTGACCCCCTAATCATCTCCTGTGCCTTATTATCTAATTATCTCTCACTCCTTCACCTCCTAACAGCTAATGTGTGCTGAGCGTAGCGGCACAAGAATGGCTGCTGTCCCCTCATCCAGGTGGATGCTGCACATTGGCGGTGATTGTAGT
The DNA here is from genome assembly GCF_900747795.2 of Erpetoichthys calabaricus. NCBI lineage: Eukaryota > Metazoa > Chordata > Cladistia > Polypteriformes > Polypteridae > Erpetoichthys > Erpetoichthys calabaricus. Next base: position 171,096,162 of record NC_041401.2, read on the forward strand.
GGCCCCCCACTCTCTATGTAAAGCACTTTGAGTAGTGAGAAAGCGCTATATAAGTGTAGACATTGGTGTGCCCCTCCAAACTCCACCATGGTCAGCACTTATGGGCAGTGTAGACCCTTGCGACCACAGGTCTGCTACCTCATTCTGCTGCATGGACCTCACTCAGTGATCGGCCAGCGCTGATGTCATGTTGTCCACTGCTGTACTTAGCGCCATCTCTAGATTTAGTTTTATCCATTTTTTTTTTATTATTTCTTGTAAAATTGTTTTGTTAATTCTAGTTTACCCTTTGAGTGACATCATTTGTATGAAATCGTGCTCTATAAGTAACACGTTGTTGTTAATTGTGAGACTGTTTTCCGATGCTCCCCTGTACTGTATTTATGTGTTTGTCTTTCTTTACGTTTTCTATTGTCTGTTTACCTTTTTCTAAACTCTTGTCTTGTTTTATTCTTCATTTTGCTTTTTTTGTTTCTTTACCATATTGAGCCCTGGGGGTCCATGAGTGTCCAGGGGGCCCTGGCAGGTGCTGAGGTGTTGGCTCCTGCTTGTTGTAGTGGCCACACTGCGCAGAGAAGTGGGGGGGGGGGTTAGTTGACACAGAGTGAGATCAGCTGACATCACCAGGGGAGCGCACCGCTCACATTGGTCAGAAATGGGCTCTGCGTGGCTGGTGGGCGGAGCTCTCTCTTTACATCACCTACAAAGCACTCGCCTCGGAGTCGGACAGAGCCCACCACCCGCAGCTCTCCAAACTTGTGTCGTTCGTCTCCTTTCAGTTTGTTAAATACGACTCGTAGTATTTAGGTAGCTTGTTTTTTTTTTAGGATTATGTAAATATGATGTAGCTTTGACATGAATAAACTTGTGCGTATTTAAACAGGAGTTTAGTAGAAAGGTGTGCCTTCCAAGTCGTTTGTATGACCTCATGTTCAAGTTCAGCACTTTCAGATTCTGGGACTCGAAGAATAAAAGTAACCTGCTGGCATAAGGTTCTGGTGGCCTTCATTAGAACATTCGTGCAGCCCTCTCAACAGTAACTGTCTGCTGGCAGGAGTGTGTGTAGCCCTTTAGGGTGTCACACACACGTGGGAGATAACTTCAGGGCTCATCTAATGGTAATTCCACCCCGAGTGGAGGGTTGGCGCCATCGCCTAAAGCCTCTCGTCCTCTTCTACCTGCAGACCAGATGATCGATGGCACGAGGATATCTAACGTCACTTCCCACCTACCCTGCCTTATAACCATCTCCACCACCGTCCCTCCTCAGACTGATGTCACCAGGGATGCACACCGCTCACCGTGGTTAGAGGCGGGCTCTATATGACCGATGGGCGGAGCTCTCCACTTAGCGTTTGTGTTTGGACTGGGTGATGGGGCTGCTAGAGGGAGCTCTGAGGAGACGACACCAATCTGTTCAAAGGGTGTTCCTGATCTTGGGATGTGTTTCAGAGATTTTCTCCGGAAGGAACCCAAAATGGGGGCAATTGAAACGCTGCTCCCTACTAGTGAATCCAGATTTGGGAAGGCAGTTTGGGCGAAGGCTCCATAATATTTGTGCATTTCAGAGGGATTGACGCGTAACCCCAGCAAACACAGAGACCTCACTGTACTTCAGGAGCTCAAACGGGGATATAAAAACGACACAAATGAAAGCTGAGAAAAATGAAATCCTAACGATCGTCGGGTGTCTGGTGGGCACAAAGGCCCGACTTTACTTCTTTGTATTTGATACCTCTGTATTCCCTCTTTGATTGTGCTCTCTATGCATTTCTGTTTAACTAATTTGTTGTTTTGGTAAAGTTTTGATTTTTTGGTTAGAGGGTCACATGGAGACGTCCATCATGAAGACATGTGCTCACTGATCTCTGGTGTGTGTTTTTAATCCATAGGAGAACACTGCCCAATGGGTCCACTACAGCCTCACAAACAGCTCTGCCAGGCCTCAATTTGGTGCCCCTTTGGTGGACGTGCCCTGCACACCCGCTAAGCTCTTGTGACAGAGACCACAGGGTTTCATCATATGAGTCAGGGGAGTGGAGCTGCCACCATGTTAACATCTCACTCCATGACCACTTTGGGTTCCTCCTTCAGCTCCAGAAATTTAGGGTCTTTGAAGGCATCTGCAATACTCATTGAAACGAGTCTGCTTTAAAAAAATCAACTAAAAATGGGCAGTGGACGAACACGGGAACGAGACAAGTGTCTGACGACTTCACACTCGGTAACGGCTCTGTGAGATGGCGCTCAATGCCAGGAGTATCGTATGTGGCTCAAAGATCCACAGCATCTCCTAGTGGAGCCACTGAAAGGAGAAGACTCACCAAGATGGCCGATAAATACGAGCGGCGGGCTGCTGCGTGTCAGGTCAGGTGGTTTACGTTACCCACCGGCCTGCACCCTGACAACTCAACATGCCAACATGCCTTGCTGTGCCAGTCTATACGTTGGCTTCATGGTTTTGTTTTCTTTATTAGTTTTTTGTGATATTTAACACCTTATTATAAATGACTCACAGATGGTGTTAGACCGTCCTGGCACTCCACCATGGTGGCAGCTGTCTTCTGCTGTTAGCCAAAGCATTCCTGGCCTTGACTGATGATGCTGCTGAACTGCTTTCCAGCCCTCCATTTTGTACAGTGAATGGCGAGATAATTAGGGTATTTGAGGGTCCCAAACGCCTCCAAGCCAGCTGTCAGGTGCCACCCCTTCTGCCTGCTATGATTCACAACATTTTAAATATCTCAGGATACATTTTTACATGGTTGCTTTGAGGGTTTGTGACGCTCGACAATTTGTCCTCTTCATTATTTTCTTTCTTTTTATTTCAAGTACGTTTTTTCTTTCGTTCCGTCAAATGCTTAGCGCGTTGTCGTCGGTTTGTGTGCAGGCGGACGCTGCCATTCTGCGGTGCCGTCATCTGGATGCGGTGATTCATTGTTGAAGTTGGGGCTCCAGAAGGTGCGTGACGACATGCCACAAGTGCAATGGCACACAAGGGAGTTGGCGTCATCTGAAACTGCAGATAAATGAGAGTTTCATGCGTGTTACTTTCTTGAATTCCGCTCTTTAATATTGATATTCCTTTTTCCTCCAAATTGTTGCTTAAGGCCATGTCACATTACGTGACACACTTTGATATTTTTATTTGCCGTCTTTTTGAAGACTTTTCGCCTGTAGATGGCTCATCGTAATCAGACACTTAATGAGAGCACCGCTGCTCTCTCCGCAGTTCAAAGTCCCCGCCCCTACTTAGAGCGTCGGCATTTGATTGGTTTAGAAATGTGACACTCGGTGAGCCGTCTAATTGTTGTTCCCACCCACTTTTAAGCACAGTTCACTCATAGTTGTCTCCAGACGTATACGTTATCCATCTACTGCATTGAGACTAGAGCCTGGTGACAGGCCCAGAGATGACATGAGTGGCGCTTTGACCTGGACTGGCCTGCTTGAGCCCAGAAGTTCAACCTGTGGGGCAAGTTGGCACGCTGGCTCCAGCCTGGAGAGGATACTGCAGAACAGGTGATCAAGTTGGTCATCTACAATTATCTCGTACCCACCCTCCTGGGCCATCTGGCCAGTTTAATGCAGCAGCACTCCTGGGTGAGCATGGAGGACCTGATAGAGACACCGGAATGACACCAGCCAGACGAGTGATGACGACAGAAGCCATCACGGCCCACCAGACCGGAGACACCCAAGGACCAGGAACAGGGCACAAGATACTGGGATCGGTCAGGAGTACTGGTTTGGTGCTACACGTGTAGGGAGCAGGGGGCATGTGGGGTTCAATTGCAACTTTTGAAGGATCCCATAAACTGTGCAAAAATATTGTAATGCGGCCCTGTGTAGCCCTGCTGCCTTTCCATTTCCAGGCAGGGCACAGGTAAGCAGACACACCATAGTGGCCCAGTATGACGCTCTGAGTAACATCCGGTCCCAACAGTGTGATTCTACAGAGGCTGGTCTTACCTTTATACACGGTGGGACCTGGAGATATCCCACTGCTGTCTGCTCAGCGAGCGCACACGGGTTCACTCACAGGATCTACCCAGGCTGTCATATGCTATAATGTTGGGGAGAGGCTGGCCACATAACTGATGTGACAAGGAGCTGCCACTGACCTGACCACTCAGAGAAACAGAATCTAGTCATGGATGAGACTCCCTGGTCCTTGGAAGGTTCCTTGTCCTGCCAGAGAGCAGGTAATGGCAAGGCCACCCAATGCTTCAAGGCTGACTTCCCCAGAGTGGACAAGGTGATGTCAGAACCACTGGGAACAACTGACATTACAGAAGGCTGCGCCAACCCCACTCTTGCAGTAGTGGCTTCAGGTTCACTCGCTCCTGGCTTCCTTCAGGTAGTGGAACGGCTTGTGTGGAATGCCATAACCTCAGTTGTTAGCCGACTGCAAATCCTGTATCCGTAGGAAGTCACTTTGAGATTCTACAAGTGGCAGAGCACAAAGGCACCAGCTTCTCTTTCTCCCATCACGAGTTATTATATGGGCAGGAGTTCAGAGGGCTTTAGGACCTGGTGAGGGAGAGCTGGAGGAGGAGGAGCAGGCGACTCTGATGAATGTTTTGGAATACATGGCCAACTTCTGAGAGCACTTCTCTAAGGACAGGCTCCTGGTTATGGAGCAACTGGAAAAGACCCAGCGTTCACAGAGTCTCCTGTACAACCTCGGCACGAGCCTCTGTGAGTTTTGTCTGGGTGACAGGATTATGATACTGGTCCCCACTTCCCATTCCAGGTTCCTTGTTCACTGGCAGGGTCCTTTGAGATATCAAGGAGTGGAAGAGATTGGTGGACTACCTTAGCATTTACCCAAACCAGTGTGTTAGGAAATGAATCCACCATATAAATCTCTTAAATCCCTTGAAGGAGTGTGAGGGAGCAGGCCCCACCTCCTCCCGCCATGTGATACGTTCTTTGTGGATACCAGCAAACTCAATTACAGGGACGCACTGTCTCCTCACCAGAAGTGAGAATTGGGAGCTGCCACAACCTTAGTGGAAGGAGTGGTTGACCCCAACCCCAAGCAGACCCCGGTCCTACTTCACAATACTATTATGGAGCCTGGAGAGGTGGTAAACGAATGCCCCTGCCGCCTCCAGGTAGAGGTCAGGAGGAGGCTGGACTTGAGCGTTATCAAAGAAAGCTATAGACCCTTGGTCCAATCCTATTGTTCTTGTACCCAAGCCAGATGGAAGTTGGAGGTTCTGCAGTTACACTGGCTCATCTCAGTCTCCCGATTTGATGTCCACCCCAAGCCACAGGTTGATAAGCTCCTGGCACGCCTAAGAAGCAGGATGTACCTGTCCACCCATGACATGACGAAAGGATATTGAAAGATGCCCTGGATGGACTTGGCTAAAGAGAAAACCGTATCTAGCACCCCAAGTGTGCACTGGCAGACATACCACTTCAGTCTCAAAGAGGCCAAACATTCAGGTGATGTAGAAGGCCGAGGACAGGAAAAACCTCAGTGCTCCAAGGTTGAAGCCATTTGTGACTGGCTACAACTAATCGGCACATTCAAGTCTTCTCGGGTCTTGCAGGATATTAACCACCAGTTTGTGGTGTGATTCTCCAAGAGGGCACCTTTGATGAGTTAACTCAGAAGCGAGCTCTCAACGCAGTGTAGCTTTCAGTGCCCTGATTTCGGCTCCGTTATTGCTTTCCCCAAACCTTGCAGAACCTTCCTTCATTTGCTGTGTTAAGTCAAATTGTAAACGGAGCCGAACTCTCCGATATGTACCTAAGTCGGAATCTGATGGACTGGGAGAGAAGGAATGCTGCAATGGAGCGGGAGGTGCTGGTCATCAAGTAAGCAATCACCTAGCTTTGCTATTATCTCCTGGGATGGGAGTTCATGCTGGTACAGACCATGTGCATCTGCAGTGGCTGGTGGCACACAAAGGCAGACATGTGGGTCACCAGTTGGTTCCTGGACCTGCGGCCTTACAAGTACATGGGTCTAACGTGGATCCCTTCCCCTGGCTCCACAACCTCATTACTAGGTCTGCCTGTGTCAGATGTGTGAGTAGGGACCTTCTGGGAGGTTCAGGTAAGCCAGTTGACACCACTCCAATGGGGTCTTTGCTCGTGTAGCACCCCAACAATTCAAACCCGTATCTGGAGATCATTACACATAGTTTGCAATTTAATGGTTACAAAATCTTTTCTACCCTCCAACTACAAATCACATCTCACATTTTTTTTGTTGAGGGTTTATGGTCATCCCTCCTCTTGTGGGGCTTTTGTTATATTGTTGTACACTTCTAGTTGTTTTTCCAGCTCTCCATTTTTGGGCCTGCTCCAGCTGAAACCAGAAGGTAATATTAGGGGCCTGGCTGAGTTTAGATGAGCATCTGCTAAGTACAGCATTTAGGATTCTGACCCTTGCTTGTTTTGGGAGGCCTTGGTGAAGAGTCCATGTCATGACAAGACTAGAGCTTCAAGGCCAGGCCTACCCCTAATTGTGAGGCCTACTGGAAGGGCACTGAAGCCTTGGTGGAGTCGGAGCGCTGGCAAATCATAACTGTGATGGGCTGGTGCCTTCAGGGCTACTAGGATATCTTGTAGTCCTCCATGATACTGAAGTGGATTATGGAAGTTATGCCAACGTAAGAAGCCGTTAATTGAAATGCAAACTCGAGTGAATACGTTACAGGGAGTGATGCTGTCCACAGAGGTGAGCAGCGTCTACCAGCCTGGTTAACAATTTGAGTCAAATTCTCTTAAAGCTGGGATTTACAGCTTCTCTGATGGCGACCCCTGAAGGAAGGAGGAGTGCAGTGCAGAAGACAGCGGCCGAGCCGAGGTCTGTGCTGCAGTTAGCGCTTTCTCTAAGTGTCGCCTTCACTTTCAGTGTGTGTGTGTATGGCTGTGCCCCCCGACGCTGCGTCTTACGGTGCTGCTTTCTCTCGTTAGGTTTCTTTGTTTTGTTATTTTTCTGTTCATTCTTGTTTGATATTTTTAACAATGATATTCTGAGTCACACCACACAAGCTGACATCACGCTGTGACACATCTCTTGTGGTGACAAGTTCTTCTTCAAGGGACCCCCCTGCAGTTGCAGGTTTTTGTTCCCACCAGTGTCACAGTCAGTCAGTCATTTTACTTCAAACGGAGCTTTTTCTTTATTTTGTTCTTCTTTTATTTCTGCGCTCGGAACAGCACGGCAGTGTCAGATTTATATTTAGAAGAAATGAATATCAATCTTTGCCATTTCTTTAAATGCTTTGCTCTCTTTGATCATTCACGAAGCCCCCTTTACCCCTGAGCTCTCTCCCAGTATTGACAATTAATGACACCTAAGTGAGGCCTTCAAGAAAGAAGGCAGCAGAACACATGGAAAAGTGGCACAGAAATCGTAACGGCGATCATCTCAGCAGATAAGCACAAGTGCACTGGACCGGGCTCTCGGACTCGGCCGCTTTGGCGTTCCAGTTTGATGGAATCAAAGTTGCAAGGCGACGGTTTTGTATTTTTTTACACAGCTGCATCCTTGACTAAACTCTGTGGCCTAGTTTGTGCTGTTTTATTTAAAAAACTGAGGGCCTCACACAACTAAACTGAAAGGCTTGTGAGGATGCCCCCCACACTTAGGGCCGGGACACACTTGACGCTCAGAACACGTCATGGCTTCCACGCATTCCCAGCGCTCTTTTGACACGTCCTCTGAGCACATCATCAGAAATTAATGTGACGCACAAGTTACAGCACCAGCAAAAATTAGTGTTCAAGTTTTGGTACGTGATGTCAACATCGTTATTTACCATCAATTGCCAGCTCTTTGAAAGTGGATGTGGAAACGTACAAAACAAAATGGAAGCAAATCTGAGACAAATACGTCTGTGCAAAGTGGAAAACGTCTGAGAAAAGCAGTGGAGATTTGGCATTGCAAGATGACGCAGTGTGACAGCATTGCAGCTCCAACAGGATCAATGTGTGTGCTTCGATGTTTGAGGAACGGCTCAATGCGGTGAAGCAGATCATCAAACTGAAATGCTGACATACAGAAGTATTTGTGGTGCTTTTTTCATCCATTTCTCACATATTCCATACAAGCGTCGTAATGTAATGACGCAATACATCTCAGGGTCTCACACACCATCTTCTGGGTCGCTGTTTTTATGCACCTTAGCAACAACATCAGAATTAGAATCTTCTCTCACTGCCTCCTGGTGGAATCCTCCAGATTTCCATAAAGTACACACTCAAGTACAGACAGTACACCGCTTACGTAGCAGCAGCATCAGCAGCGTTACGTATATCACAGCTCTGAGATGTGAAGAGGGCAGCAAAAAGTAAAAGTGCTGTTGTAACGCGCGTAACTTTAAACAGGATACTGAAAGAGCGGAGTGTCTGTCCCAGGCAGCGGAGAGAGCCACAGATGAACACACAGAGCCGCTCATCACCCCCTTGGAGGCTTTCATGTTTTATTGTTGTACAGCACGGAGTCACAGGAGATTTGTCTTTCTTGACACTCATCAACAAAACAAGACTCTTTAATGTCAAAGTGAATACCGATCTGTGCAAAGTCTTCTAAATGAATTCCAAATAAAAAACACAAAATAACTGATCACAAAAGTATTCGCCCCTTTTAATGCGACTCCCCTAAATCATCACTGGTGTAGCCCAGTAGTTATCCAAGTCCCACAATTAGTCCAATGGAGGTCACCTGCGCCTGGTGTTTCAGATGATTGTTGTATAAATGCATTTCATCTGAAAGAGCCAACTTGTGCGGAGTCAATATGGTGGTCTAACTACACAATGAGAAGAAAACTTCAAGCAACTCCATGAAAAGGGGGCTCGAAAGCCCAAGTCAGGGGATGGAGACGAGAAAACATCCAAGGCACTGAATATCCAGTTAAATCAACCATTATGAAATGGAGAGAGTATGGCAGAGCTGAACACTAGTGGGGTGGGAGGCCATCGAGAGACCTCTGAAGGAGTTACAAGCTACAGTGGTGACATTGGAGAGTCTGTGCAGACCACAACTGCTGTCACGGTACTTCACCAGTAACAGCACAATTGGCGAGTGGCAAAGAGAAAAAACACAATGGAAACATCGACCCGAGTTTGTCTGAACGCACTTGGGAGACTCTCGAGTCATCCAGAAGAAGCTTCTATGGTTTGATGAGACCAAACCTGCGCCTTTTGGCCTTCAGATAAACACCACACTGCACATTATCACAAACACACTGATGGCGATGGTTCTCTGCAGCAGGCCCTGGAAGAAAATGAAAAACACAAGGAACTCCTGTAGGAAAACCTGATGCAGCCTGCAAGAAATCTGCGCCTTGGGAGAAGATTAGTTTTCCTGCCAAACAAATATGTGAAAAGGCTGTTGTGGCCTGAAGGGGGAGCTCCGGCTCCCCAACATAGCAAAGACAGACACCAGGCATCAGTCTTTGCACAGCACACAGACTTTATTATGCTGTGGGAAACACTTCCCAATCATTTCCCACCAATGCACAGTCTACAGTACAGCAAGCACAGTAAGTAAAGCCTGAAGTACTTTTTCTTCTCTTCCTCTGCTTGGCTCACATGCTCTCTCTCTCCTTCTTCTTCCTCCTGACTCGGTCTCCCTGAATGAAGGCCGGCAGCTCCTTTTATGCTGCGCCCAGGAGGACTCCACGTGGCTTGTTAGTGAGGTCCAGAAGTACTCCCTGGTGTGGCTGAAGCCTGACATCGTAGGGCTCTGCAGCTCAACGGGGCTGTAGCAAACTCCAACTCCCAGTGTGCCCTGCAAGAATCTGTGGTGCTGCAGCAACCCGGGGGGCTGCCCTCTAGTGTCCTGGCTGAGAAATGGCAGTATACTGATGTGCAAAGCTGATTGGGAGACACCTGAGCACACAGACTGAAGGCTGTCATGGCTGCCAAAGGTGAAGCGATTAAATACCGGTGTGAAGGGGGAGAAGACTTTAGGTAATTGCTTAGAAGTGTTTAATACTGTATTTCTAATTCATTTAGACCACCTTGCAGAGGTCTGTTTTTCACTTTGACATTAAAGTCTTTTTTTTGTTGGATACGTACCAAAAATGCCAAATTAAATCTCCTGTGATTAAATGTTGTAAAACAATAAAACCTGAAACCTTCCAAGGGCTGCCTGCTTTTTCTCGGTCCCGTAACTCGCTCTGTCCATCATGTCTCAGGTATGTTGAACAGTCGGGTGATCTGCCAAAGGGGTCCCTTTCCATAACTGCAATGCCTCACACAAGATCACAAAGACGCCTCCCTAAAAATGGGCCTTTAAAAGTGACATTTACTTCTCGTCTGTTCCAGTGCTTGCAAATCAAGCCAAGAAAATAAAGCTGAAGGGACGAGTTCCAAGCGCAGGATTTATTCACTGCCCGTCTCAGTAATTGACTTGCTGTAGTGCATTTATAATTAACAGAATTCCTCGTTTGTCTGCCAGCACTTCGACTAGTCAACAGAAGCACTGAGCGCGGCTCCGAATGCCAAGGCTATGGTGAAGCTGGTCCACATACAGGGGACTCAAGGGCAGGAGTATGCGTGCTGGGAATGGGGAGCGGGCATGGCTGTCAAACGCTGGCACCCCGACTGGCAGCTGTTGGAGGTTCAGGGCCGCTGGTTGTGTTTCAGTCAAGGTCTGTTCCCTGCCTTAAATATTTTTCCCTTTTTATTGTCATTTGTGTTGTTTTTTTGAGTTATTTTTCACTTCTTTGTTGTTGCGTGTTTTACATTAATATATATTCTTGAGTGTTGATGTATAGTTTATTTCTATTTTATTGTTCAGTTCCTTGTGAGTGGAACCCCGAGGGGCAGGGCCACCACAAACATGGCTTTAATATTCAGGACCTCAGAGCATCATGGTGTGTCCTTGAGGGCTCCCTACACGCATCTCCTGCTTTCCAGTCAGCCTGATCTTCACGTCGTTGGGGACCTGCGTTACTTATTCGACAGCACACTGGATCAGTGCACACTCCCAGTTCAGCTTATCTACTGGCCGTTGGCATTTTGAGACTTTAAATGTATTTATGGCCTTGTAGCACGTATGTGAAGTCCTTCATCTCCTGGTCCTACTCTTATACCGCCCTTGTGGCCCACCAGTCATCACCTGTGGCAGAGAAGTCACAGAGAATAGCGGCCAGTAAATAACCCTGGGAATCACAACAACCGCCCAGGAACAGGACGCTTGCTTTCAAAAGTGCCTGCCATTTTATATTTGATTTACAAGAGGTGAGCAACAACTTTCACCATAACATGGAGTTTGTTATGAATTAGTCCATCATAAGCGCTCCTGTTTATTAATATTCATTTGTTTATATTTTTAAAATTTTCTTGCAACTGTCAGTGTATTTAATTTGGCACCACCATTTTAGAGACTCAGCTTGTGTGTTAGGATTTTGAGCATCTTGTTGTCATGAGAATTTTTGGCTGGAGAACCTATTAAGGAGGTGACCTCAGGGGTGTGCAGGTGGGTGTCCTGAATAAGGGACTGTCTGTCTGGCAGACCACTCTTTGTGGGGCTCCGGGATTGTGTGAGCAACACCAGAGCACCGCAACGATCAGTCCTGTCACCTGTGCGCCCTGTGAAAATGTCACCCCAGGTCAGGTCACTTGCAGAAATTCTCGGATGATTCTGCTCTAATGGGGTGAACAGACAAGGGGGATGAGACAAAGGAGAGGAGTTGGGGGAGAATTTGAGAACTCTCTGCAACTCAACACCAGCAACACTAAGGAACTGCTTATGGACTTTCACCTCAGTGATGAAACTCTACAAACAGTCACTATTCAGGGCGTGGATGTGAGGATGGGTACTTGGGGGTCCATATCAGTGACAGGCTGGTCTGGTGGCACAGAGGAACCATATATAAAATTGGTAGAGCAGACTCCTTTTTTTGTAGGAGACTGCGCTCCTTTAATGTGGGTGATGACATCCGCTACATGTTCTAACAACTCTGTGATGGCCAGTGTAGTGTGCTGGGCCGGTAACGTCACTTCGAGAGAAGCCCACTGCATCGACAAGCAAATTATGAAAGCACACTCAGTTACAGGACACACTAAACCTGCTGAAGAGGAGAACAGAATGAAGACAAACCTGATGGGCATTATGAACAATGTGGCACATCTTCTCTATGCCACATGAGCACTGATGACTTTCAACCAATGATGTATTTAGCAGAAGTGCATCTAGAAATGCTGGTTGAGCTCCTTCATACCTACAGTTGTGCTTGAAAGTTTGTGAACCTTTTAGAATTTTCTATATTTCTACATAAATATGACCTAAAACATCATCAGATTTTCACTCAAGTCCTAAAAGTAGATAAAGAGAAACCAGTTAAACAAATGAGACAAAGATATTATACTTGGTCATTTATTTATTAAGGAAAATGATCAAATATTACATATTTGTGAGTGGCAAAAGTATGTGAACCTTTGCTTTCAGTATCTGGTGTGACCTCCCATTGCAGCAATAACTGCAACAAACGTTTCCGGTAACTGCTGATCAGTCCTGCACTTGGAGGAATTTTAGCCAATTCCTCCGTACAAAACAGCTTCACCTCTGGGATGTTGGTGGGTTTCCTCACATTAACTGCTCGCTTCAGGTCCTTCCACAACATTTCGATTGGATTAAGGTCAGGACTTTGACTTGGCCATTCCAAAACATTAACTTTATTCTTCTTTAACCATTCTTTGGTAGAACGACTTGTGTGCTTAGGGTCATTGTCTTGCTGCATGACCCACCTTCTCTTGAGATTCAGTTCATGGACAAATGTCCTGACATTTTCCTTTAGATTTCTCTGATATAATTCAGAATTCATTGTTCCATCAATGAAGGCAAGCCATCCTGGCCCAAATGCAGCAAAACAGGCCCAAACCATGATACTACCATCACATGTTTCACAGATGGGATAAGGTTCTTATGCTGGAATGCAGAGTTTTCCTTTCTCCAAACATAACGCTTTTCATTTAAACCAAAAAGTTCTATTTTGGTCTCATCCATCCACAAAACATTCTTCCAATAGCCTTCTGGTTTGTCCACGTGATCTTTAGCAAACTGCAGACGAGCAGCAATGTTTTTTTTTGGAGAGAAGTGGCTTTCTCCTTGCAACCCTGCCATGCACACCATTGTTGCTCAGTGTTTTCCTGATGGTGGACTCATGAACATGAACATTAGCCAATGTGAGAGAGGCCTTCAGTTGCTTAGTAGTTACCCTGGGGTCCTTTGTGACCTCGCTGACTATTACATGCCTTGCTCTTGGAGTGATCTTTGTTGGTTGACCACTCCTGGGGAGGGTAACAATGGTCTTGAATTTCCTCCATTTGTACACAATCTGTCTGACTGTGGATTGGTGAAGTCCAAACTCTTTGGAGATGGTTTTGTAACCTTTTCCAGCCTGATGAGCATCAACAACTCTTTTTCTGAGGTCCTCAGAAATCTCCTTTGTTCGTGCCATGTTACACTTCCACAAACATGTGTTGTGAAGAGCAGACTTTGACCAATCCCTGTTCTTTAAATAACACAGGGTGCCCACTCACACCTGATTGTCATCCCATTGATTGAAAACACCGGACTCGAATTTCACTTTCAAACTAACTGCTAATCCTAGAGGTTCATATACTTTTACCACTCACAAATATGTAACATTCGATCATTTTCCTTAATAAATAAATGCCCAAGTATAATATTTTTGTCTCATTTGTTTAACTGGTTTCTCTTTTATCTACTTTTAGGACTTGAGTGAAAATCTGATGATGTTTTAGGTCATATTTATGTAGAAATATAGAAAATTCTAAAGGGTTCACAAACTTTCAAGCACAACTGTATGGCAATACATCTTTATGATGCCTGACTGTGACTTCTTTCTTATCTTTAGCCAAGTCAGAACTTTTGTTCATTGTTGTGATTCTTCTGTGTGTGAAGAGGGTTGTTGTTAAAACATTTCTGTATTATCAATCTGTCTGTCTGTCTATTATATAGTGCTTTTCCTATCTATCTATCTATACTAATAAAAGGCAAAGCTCTCACTGACTGACTGACTGACTCATCACTAATTCTCCAACTTCCCGTGTAGGTAGAAGGCTGAAATTTGACAGGCTCATTCCTTACAGCTTACTTACAAAAGTTAGGCAGGTTTCATTTCGAAATTCTACGCGTAATGGTCATAACTGGAACCTGTTTTTTGTCCATATACTCTAATGGAGGAGGCGGAGTCACGTATTGCGTCATCACGTATTACGCCTCCTACGTAATCACGTGAACTGAAAACGAGGAAGAGATTTACAGCACAAGTAAAACGCGGGAACGAAGGTAAATGACGTTAATTGTTGACTGTCTTTTAATACTGTGTAATTGTTGAGTGTCTTTTAATACTGTGTAAGCATACATATTAACATGTGCAATTAAACGTGTGCATTTAAGGGGTGATTTCTCAGGCTTAAAAGCTCGCCTTTTATTAAAAAGGTAAATGCAAACTCTTTTCATTCTGAAGGGCACAAACCACGTTAGATTTCAGCCGTTAAACGCGCAAAAATGTCAGTACACCAGATAAATAAGCGCAACATATTATCAGTTGTATTGTATGCTTACAATACATATAGAAATGTGTTAATCGTTAACTAATATTATGCGATGGTGTTTTTCGACTCGTGCCTTGATTTAAACGATTGCATGTATTGGTGAGTTTGCGTAGCTTATTGTCAATATCTTTACACCTCTTTTTAAGACTTAATTTAAAAAGGTTTTCTTTTCTTCTTAATTAAAATTTAAAAGCAATACTTCACCACTGTGAAGCCCCTCTAGCGCTGACATCCGAGGTTCGATTACCGTAAGCGAGTGCAGTGAGTCTGTACGCCTGATGAGCCAAGAATAAGGGGGAAAGACGTGTCGCGTACTCTGCATTATTTGACAGTAAACTATTTTCATCCATTCTATGATCTGCTTCTCACAACTGAAGGCACCGTGGCTGATGTTACCTGACTTGCTGGCCAACCATAAGCGTTACCTGGTAGGTAACCACCCACTCACTTCACTCCCTTACGGGAATCAAACCTCGGACGTCAGCGCTAGAGGTGAAGCCCCTAAAATTGCGCCAAGGCGTGTGGTTCGTTTATTTGACAGCATGTAGATCGGGGTAATTACATTCACGGCATTCGTAGTCTGATTCACAATATGATTGTATGGGTGGTTACCTACCAGGTAACGCTTATGGTTAGCCAGCAAGTCAGCTCGAAGTGATCACTCGAGTGAAGGCAGCTTCACAAAAAAACAAATCCTTAACAAACTGTTATTGGTATACTAGCAAAATACCCGCGCTTCGCAGTGGAGAAGTAGTGTGTTAAAGAGGTTATGAAAAAGTAAAGGAAACATTTTTAAAATAACGTAACATGATTGTCAATGTAATTGTGTTGTCATTGTTATGAGTGTTGCTGTCATATATATATATATATATATATATATATATATATATATACATACACATATATACATATACACACATATATACATATACATACATATATACATACACATACATATATATGTATGTGTATATGTATATATATATATATATGTGTATATATATATATATATATATATATATATATATATATATATATATATATATATATGACAGCAACACTCATAACAATGACAACACAATTACATTGACAATCATGTTACGTTATTTTAAAAATGTTTCCTTTACTTTTTCATAACCTCTTTAACACACTACTTCTCCGCTGCGAAGCGCAGGTATTTTGCTAGTCTATCATATAATGCTTTTCCTATCTATCTATCTATCTATCTATCTATCTATCTATCTATCTATCTATCTATCTATCTATCTATCTATCTATCTATCTATCATATAATGCCTTTCCTATCTATCTATCTATCTATCTATCTATCTATCTATCTATCTATCTATCTATCTATCTATCTATCTAATCCTGCCAACTATGCTAAAATATCTATTATATAGCGCCTTTTATCTATCTATTATATAGTGCCTTACATGTCTGTCTGTCTATCTATCTACATCAGTAGCACCTTCATGTTATCTGACAAACGCGGTCGAAGCTGCACGTGTTGTGCTCGTATTTATTTTGGTGTTGATGCTTTACCTGTGTGAGTCTCACCAAATCCAACTCCAGGCCACCGATTCTGAGATGCCAATCAAGCTTTAACTTACCTAAAGGTCAGTTACAGAATACCCAGACACACCAAAGAACCTGTTTACCTGTGTCAGCAGCAGCTACCAGATGCCATGCTGTTCTAGCCAAGCACATGCGGGTCTGCGTCCCTCGGCGTGCGGCACCCACTTCAGGTAAGGGGCTTGTGAGGGACAGAGATCAGGTTAGACCGTTTAGTTGTTGTTTTTACACACTGGAGCCGAGCAGGGTTCAGGAGAAAAGCTTCAACACAGAGAGAACAGTTTCAGCATTATTTATTTTAAAATAAGTTTTTATTTAGATTTATCATAGTGGTATTCATGCCATTAAACTGTTTTCAGAATTCTCCCCCCAACACTTTGGGAAAAGAACATAACTAAAAATTTGTCATTTTTCCATCTGCTATGTAGTTTTTCCTTTTAAATAGACTCTTTAGTACATTTTTAGCTTTATTTTCTAAATTACAAAACTTAAAAAATGAAATGAGAAGGAAAATTTCCTTAAAAAAAGCACAAGAAAACAAAGAGTAACTTGTTGCTAAAATGGCGTCCGCGAGAAGGAAGTGGCATTGCACCTTAGGACAAGCCTTCCTCCGTGTCTGACAGCTCCCTTTGCAAAGCAGTGTGGGGGATTATTTTATTTAATATACATTCCTCTAACCCCCCACACCACCGGATGTTAATGGGTTAAAAGCAAGCACTTTCACGTACAAACTGAAGAGAGAGTATTCCTTTAAGGCAGAGCTGATGAAGGCTTGCACAAATGCTTCTAACTACAGTGAGTGACTAATGGGGGACACACCTTCACCCTCCATGTCTGACCTGACTACTCGGGCTGTGCTTCGATCGACTGATTAATTCACATTTGTGGTTTGCCTCAGCTGGGTCTTTATGCCAAGGCCAGCTCTGCTGTAGTGCCAGCCGCACACCTGAGGCTGCCGGCACAGTCTCGCCCATCCAGACGTCGCACGTCAAAGAACTTCGTCAGAGCAACAGCGCAGTGGGACTGCTGGGGGTGAAAGTGATCCGATTTAAACGTGTCGGTGCATGCAGAGCAATACAGGAGTGCTGAATTTGGCACAAAACCTCTTGTATATGGTAGGATCTGTTTAAGATGCCCTTCCAAAGTCAGAAAAGGATCCCTGATCTCGGCCCAAGCGCTCATGACTCACGCTGGTCCATGAGGCTGCACAGTGGCTCACGAAGCTGAGCCCGTGTTTCAGTTTTGAGGTGCTACGTGCTTGCTAACCATACAATTTCAGTGCAAAAAAAAAAAAAAAAGGGCCGACTTTAATTTAAATCTTAGCTGTGCTCTGTGTCACTAAGTGAAATAAAATAATAATAAGCAGACTGAGTACATCATCACGGTCCTGTCCGAAAACGCTCCAGTAGATCTGGGGACACGATTCTTTAAAATGCTCCTTTCATAATTCCTTTTTAATAAATAAAAATGTATCTGGTGATTATTGTGCATAGCAAGATACAAATAAATATATATAGATATATCTATGTTTTCAAATGTGCTCATTTTTCTTTTTCACAAATAGCCCTTCTTGCAAGTCCTTATGAAACAAAGCTCTCCGAGCACACAAGCGTGCAAAAAGGGATACTGTCTCTTTGATTTTTTTTTTTTTTTTTTTTTAAACTTTCATACAAAAAATACCAAATACAGAAAATCCACAAAACCCCCTGGGATTTCAGAGGTAAGGTTGAGGCAGGGCAAAACAAATCAAAATAAAGGTATCTGCATTCTGGACAAAAGACACCGAGAAACACAAAGTGCACAATGGCCGTTATTTACAGACAACACAGCAGTCCTTCAAGTTTCCAGTTATCAAAAAGTTACAAGATTTAAAACACAGCTGCATCGCTCGTAGGACGACAGGTAACATATCCACACAGAATTTATACTTATTTATATTCAGGTATATATACATACATATGTGTGTGGGTGTGTGTGTGTGACACACACACACACGTTATATGTATATATACACACGGTATACGCACACATACACACACATACGTATACAGGAAAGAGTTTCGTTTTACTTGAATTATGTACATCAGTTACTAGGAGGCGGACGCAGATCTGCTCATCCACCTCACCTCTCGCACTCTTCCTCATGCTTGTCCATTCGCACTGCGCACACACACACAGCTGACCAAGGACATCATCACCAGTCGGCGTCCTCCTCTATGTAGTAATCGGGAGTAGAAGTACCATCAAAAAGGCCTGGGTCCAAGGACTTGCGCTGCTTTCCTCTGGCAAACACCCGAGACAAGGAACCCAGGCCCATCTTCTCCTTTTTTTTCTTGCGTTTCTGGTCCTCCAGATCCTCCAAGGACTTCAAAGATAAAAGAAGGTGAGAATGTCAGTGTGAGTGCCACCTCTGCTCTGCTTGGCCATTTCAGGACACAAAGCACAAAGCCACCTGATGTTTAGGAAGCTGAGGGACTCTGGACTTGCCCTGCGGTGCTGTGTGAAGTTCTTTCAATGGCACTTTGTTTTGCCAGTGGTAGTCTAAACACATCAAAAAAAAAGAATTTGTATCTGTAAAATCTGCTTTTAGACAAACTAAATTAACCCATGTGCAAAGTAAGTGAACCACCTTTTTTTTCCAGCCAGTGAGATTAGGCACTAAAATAACTGGGCACCACAGGGCCAAAATTTAATTTAGGGCATGCTGAACCGTAGCCACAAGACCTTTCACTTGTACCCAAATAGCAATCACCTCCTCCAAACTCAGAAACGACATCAAACTTCACGGGAGGTTACACTTCTCCAGAAATTACTGAAAGGTGAGCAGAGACCTGGAGGAGAGAGTGTCAGATCAGGAAGACTCGTAATGAGGGACAGGCGAAGGACAGAACTGAAAAGACTGTAACAACCGTCAAACTAAACACGAGGGCCAGAAGGGAGTTGAAAACCAAAATGGAAACTAGCACTAGGCCTACTTGATAAATAAATTGAATTCTGGAAGAGTTTTAGACAGAATTTACCAACCGAGGGATGAAGCTGTGCTGCAGAGTCGGCTTATTTATAGAGGAACTTCAACAAATGTCATTGAGCACCACTTGCAGTCTTGTGTCACTAACTGTATGTCACATAAACAAACGATGGTAACAACAAAACAAATTAAACTTTGTCCAAATCAATAAAGAGTAGCACAAAACCCCCAAAATGTATTCTTCATAATAAAACTAGCATTCAAAACATAGCACAAAAGTGTTTATTGATGATACTGAAAAATTGGGTACTGAGTCAAAATTGAAAAAGCTGAATATCAGACATTTATTATTCAACAGCAAGTTAACCAATCAGAGACACAGCGAGCAGACCCTCACTTACCGGGCACCAAGTAAACCAAACAATGAGCCAATCATCAGGTGCTCAATTATGGAGTAGTAAGTCAGGCCAATCAAAGAGCCTCATGAACTGAGAATCAAACAAATAACCAATCAAGTTCACTAATTAAATAACCAAACACCAGATCCTCAATGATTGGGTGCCTAGTCAGCCATTCAGAAAGCTGGCCATTTGCTCACCAATCAGAGAGTCAATGTCCAGGTCCTTGTACAGACTGCACCGAGCAGAATGATTTTGAATAAAGATGGAATCACAAGATGAATCATAAAAAATAACTAGCCAAATTCAAAACGGGTAAGACAAGACTTGGTAGCATAGCCTAGGCCAGGTCTAAGTATGGAACTGTAGAGATTATGTCAGAAACAAAAAATATTGACTAGCACCAAAGCCAAAATGTTAGACGCAAGTCTTGGACCAGGGCCATAAACGAGTTCAAAGCTAGCGATTCTGTGAAAAACCCTGGGTATGAAGTTGTTTTCACAAACATGGACGATGAATGCTCTGTCTTGCCAGCTATGAGTCGTTGTGTTAACAATATCACTTGGCTCGACTTCCGGGAACAACACATAGATGCGTCCATAACTATAAGTGTTTAGAACAGTGGAACCTATAATGAAAACAAGATGGTGCCACAGTAAAACTTATTTACTTTAAAACTCCATTAAAAAAGCATCAGATTCAAAAAACAACGTGATGAACGATTCTTTGACATCTAAAAGCCATAAAATGAAGTTTCAATTATTTTTAGAGGACCAGAGAGAAACTGTAAATATTTTAAAACAAACTTCAGGTCATGCCAACCCTCATTTATCGAGTTAAACAATCATCAGCTGCTCAATAATGTGGTACTAGTGTGTCAACCACTGACAAAAGGTCTACAAAATGAAAACATGGTGGCTCAACAACCCAGTGTCCTTTAAAATTTTCCCACTAAGCAACAAGAAAACCTTTTACAACATGTTACTAAGAACCCCCTGGAGCAGCTCAAGCTACCTTCTGACTTGTCTTCTCTGCAGCGAACATGCACGGTCACATCCCAATGATATGCTAAAACGGGAGGGGAGCCAGAAGGAAAGCCTCACCCTACTTCTGATATTAACATTGAAAAAGACCAACTGGATAACTCACCAATTATTTTGGAAGAATGCTGAATAACTGCGTAAGTCTTAAAGTCACTCAAGCTGGTCACAACAAGAAATGCCCCGTCTGGTATAAGTGTAACTCCTCTTACCCCATAACCTCATTCAAACCATCAAGCATGATGGTTGAAACATCAAGGTCTGGGAGTACCTTCTGGTTTATGGACCTGGACAAACCAAGTCATACCAAAAATGTCCGAGTGAGAATGTCAGACCCTCTGACAGTGAGAGTTGAACCAAAAATGGGTTCCCCATCTCGCCAATGGTCTCATACATATTCATTTAAGCAAACCCCCTAATGAACTGAGCTATGTTTTGGAATACAGACCATTGGTTCAACCCAATAAAAACTGGATTGAGTATTGTGTGCAGTTCTGGTCAACATGCCTCAAAAAAGACATAAAAGTTGACACTGTGCAGAGGAGAGCAAGCAGGTGCATCCCCAGAGTTAAGAAAATGTCTTACTATGGAAGACTCAGAAAATTAAACGTTGAGTTTAGTCTTGAGCAGAGAAGATGGTGTGGGGACCTAATCCAGGTCTTCAGAATTCCCAAAGGCATTGATAAAGTAGGTCCAGCAAAATTATTGAGACTAAATGTCACAATTTATACTCAAGGATATAGGTGGGAAGTAACAGGAAGTGCATTTAGGACTGAAACCAGGAAATGCTTCTTTATTCAAAGAGTTGTGGTAATCTGGAAGAAAATATCGAATAGAACCTTGAGAACGTGTTGGAATGAGACAGGGGGACAGTTTAGCTATTAGCTACACAAACAAGCCTGATGGACTGAGTGATCTCTTCTCGTTTGTCCAGTTTCCTATGTCCTTGTGTATGTATGAAGTGGACAGCCCACCAATCTGGAGTCCTGGAAGCAGTTTTGAAAGCAATCATGGGATTGTTCCTTAAAGTGTATCTAATACAGGACGGATCAGCATCTCTCATTGCAGTCATGTTTGTTAGAACATAGGACACTTCTTACCAATCAAACAGTTCACTTACTTTGCACAGTGGAATTGTTGACTTTTTTGTTAAATTAGCAGATCTGTAATAAAAAACAATTTTTGAATATATGCTTGTTGTTCACATTGTTCACAATTAACACTCGAGTTCATATTTTTTTTTTAATTTGTCCAAGTCATGAAAAATGAGTCTCCAATGTTAAGCCGCACGTGTCCTGCTGCGTCACCAGACAGATGAAGGCAGCCCTCCATATGAGAAGTGACGTAGCGGATGTGTGCATCAGGACAGCACAGCCCCGGGCAATAAGTTTGATAGCACAAGTGCTCCATTTTGTTTTCCTACAGATTCCTAAACAGACCAGGGTGATCTTCAAATGACAAATGGAATTGTGCCATACTCAGATGGATAACAACAGGAGTGTGATGGGTGTTTATACAAAACTAGGGGTTAGGCCTTGAAGGGCCAGCTAGGAAACCTCCGACATGGCAACTGAACAGCCTGCAGTCCCCCACTTGGGAAAAAAAAAAGCACAGCCCAGTAAGCAGAACTGGTGATGAAATCTGCGGGAATCACAAACTGTGTGGCTACGTGTGCTTGTGATGTGACAGCAGGCACACGCCTGGATTACTCTCTGAGTGGCATGCATTAAAGGCCTATAAAACAGAATTTCAAATAAATGAGCATGTTGCCTGAAAAATCCTTCATATTACTAGCGCTCTTAAATGAATACTCCACTCCAAAATGATTTTTTTACATGTTATTTACCTCATGCAATTTGTAGTGAGGGGTAAAAAAAATGTAATCTCATATTTTCATGCAGAATGGAGACAAAAAAAAATCATAACATAACAGAAATCAGTGGTGGTCAGTGCTGTACAAGAGCAAACGATGTGAAAAACGTTCATGAAAAAAAGAAAACCAGAATCTTGTGCTGCGTAATCCATGTGTCAGTTATTTATTTGTATGCTCAAAACATGCAAAACACAAGCTTTTTCGCTAAGATATCATTAAATAAACAGTGCACTTCCTAAACAGGAAGCTTAAGCCTCAGAAATGACTTTTTTGAATTGAAGACCTGCCAACCCCATTCACTGGTCTTCAGTTCAAAAAGAAGTGACTCCCATGATGCTTTAGTTTCCTGTTTATGATGTGCGTGGATTATTCCGGACTTCTCTATTCTTATTGTACAGCGCTGGTCACCATTGAGTTCTATTATATCATAAACTTTTTTCTCTCAATGCTACATGAAAACAAGAAATGACATTTTTTTGTGGGCCACCACTGCTTGAGGTAAGTGACATATAAAAAATATCATTTTGGAGTGTTTGTTTACTTCAATGGTGGCAAGAACCAAAGTTAAAAGACACAAAAGGATATCATATCTCGTAGGAAAATACAACCACAAATGTCCTGGGCCTTCTAAACTTAGCATCATTGCGTATGGCAAGGGACCAAAGAAAAAAGTACGGCAGCTTTAGAAAATGCATAAGATAAAAGATGTTAATTAGTCTCGCTTCATCTATTTCTAATACTGTTTTACTTTTTGAGTTTATGTGCCAATTAATATAGCAGGGATTGGCCAGTTGTTATTTTAAAAAATAATAGTTAAAGACAAAATGGACAGGACAGTTTGAAAGTCTATTGGTCTGCATGTTTTTCAGCATTCATCTTCACAACTTTTTTTTTTTTAAATTTTTTTATTAATTTATTATTTTTATCTTCACAACTTCTTAGTCAAATGTAGCATCCGAAAGGAAAAGTAAAAGAAGCCTGACTCAGCATATGCCACCCTAATTCGGGGTGTTCATAACAAAAGTAATGATTTACTACATGAGGTAGAAGTAAATAATACATTAGAATACACACATATTAAAATGTGTGCTTCAATTTAAATGTTTAAAGTCCAAATATTACTGACTGTAATAGAAATTTGTCATCATCTGATTGAGGTCCATAGAATTGACATCTTTCCTGTAATCAATGACTTTGAGATAGTCTAAAATGACACCACGCATGCTTAGGTTTGAAATCTGTCATTTTTATCCTAGTGGGGGACAGACTCTTAGAGAGCTAGGAACACTGGAAAGAATCAAAAAAATCATCATATTTGTAATCAGCAAACTGGAAATGACTTCACACAACACCCCACGTGCCTACACTGCATCCAGAAAGTATTCACAGCGCATCACTTTTTCCACATTTTCTTATGTTACAGCCTTATTGCAAAATGGATTAAATTCATTTTTTTCCTCAGAATTCTACACACAACACCCCATAATGACAACATGAAAAAAGTTTACTTGAGGTTTTTGCAAAATTTATTAAAAATAAAAGAACTGAGAAATCACATGTACATAAGTTTTCACAGCCTTTGCTCAATACTTTGTTGATGCACCTTTGGCAGCAATTACAGCCTCAAGTCTTTTTGAATATGATGCCACAAGCCTGGCACACCTATCCTTGGCCAGTTTTGCCCATTCCTCTTTGCAGCACCTCTCAAGTTCCATCAGGTTGGATGGGAAGCGTCGGTGCACAGCCATTTTAAGATCTCTCCAGAGATGTTGAATTGGATTCAAGTGTGGGCTCTGGCTGGGCCACTCAAGGACATTCACAGAGTTGTCCTGAAGCCACTCCTTTGATATCTTGGCTGTGTGCTTTGGGTCGTTGTCCTGCTGAAAGATGAACCGTCACCCCAGTCTGAGGTCAAGAGCGCTCTGGAGCAGGTTTTCATCCAGGATGTCTCTGTACATTGCTGCAGTCATCTTTCCCTTTATCCTGACTAGTCTCCCAGTCCCTGCCGCTGAAAAACATCCCCACAGCATGATGCTGCCACCACATTGCTTCACTGTAGGGATGGTATTGGCCTGGTGATGAGCGGTGCCTGGTTTCCTCCAAACGTGACGCCTGGCATTCACACCAAAGAGTTCAAGCTTTGTCTCATCAGACCAGAGAAATTTCTTTCTCATGGTCTGAGAGTCCTTCAGGTGCCTTTTGGCAAACTCCAGGCGGGCTGCCATGTGCCTTTTACTAAGGAGTGGCTTTCGTCTGACCACTCTGCCATATAGGCCTGATCGGTGGATTGCTGCAGAGATGGTTGTTCTTCTGGAAGGTTCTCCTCTCTCCACAGAGGACCTCTGGAGCTCTGACAAAGTGACCATCGGGTTCTCGGTCACCTCCCTGACTAAGGCCCTTCTCCCCTGATCGCTCAGTTTAGATGGCTGGCCAGCTCTAGGAAGAGTCCTGGTGGTTTCGAACTTCTTCCACTTACGGATGATGGAGGCCACTGTGCTCACTGGGAACTTCAAAACAGCAGAAATTTTTCTGTAACCTTCCCCAGATTTGTGCCTCGAGACAATCCTGTCTCAGAGATCTACAGACAATTCCTTTGACTTCATGCTTGGTTTGTGCTCTGACATGAACTGTCAACTGTGGGACCTTATATAGACAGGTGTGTGCCTTTCCAAATCATGTCCAACCAACTGAATTTACCACAGGTGGACTCCAATTAAGCTGCAGAAACATCTCAAGGATGATCAGGGGAAACAGGATGCACCAGAGCTCAATTTTGAGCTTCATGGCAAAGGCTGTGAATACTTATGTACATGTGCTTTCTCAATTTTTTTATTTTTAATAAATCTGCAAAAACCTCAAGTAAACTTTTTTCACGTTGTCATTATGGGGTGTTGTGTGTAGAATTCTGAGGAAAAAAATGAATTTAATCCATTTTGGAATAATGCTGTAACATAACAAAATGTGGAAAAAGTGATGTGCTGTGAATACTTTCCGGATGCACTGTATGTGACTGACGAGGATTTTTAAAAAAGTTTGTTAGAAGGAGTAACTTTGACCTCTCATATCTCATTAGGGGTTGAACCCTCAGGGTTGCTTGATGTGGCATTCACAAGTTCAAGTCCTTCTGATAATTTTTTCTGAAGACACCCATTAGCGAATTCTTCATCAGAAGGGTCATTTACTGCACAAAATATGATCCAAAAGACGTTAAAATAAGGGTTTATGGGTCTTGAGGACCAAAAATAAAGTTGTAATGAGCTAAAGTGATCTCAAAGTGTTCAGAAGTAATCCAAAACAAACACAAAACTGTGTCACAAACAACTGGACTCGAGGTGTGCATCTGAGAAATGTGAGGGACAGGCAAGCGAATAACAGGGAGGGCAGGCGGCCGCGAGTCACAGCAGACCTACTGCTGGACTGACCACATCACCCAGAGTTATGAGTTTTAAATGGCCACTGCTGTATTTATTGATTTGTAATTATTATTTTTATTATTAGGTCCATTCATAGCTGCACTGGCATGTTGGAATGTCACAAGCCAAATGACCAGTTTATGAAATAAACTAATCATGGCACTGTGCTACATTTTAGTAGAATAGCAAATCTCTAAAACAATAAATATGTAAAGACTAATAAATGTGGTCTTGAGCAATTATGAGTAAATTGACTCAGGGATGGGTACAGCCAAGGAAATCCTGGTCATCCAATCCAGACCACTGGAGTAATAACACGCAGCTTTAATTAAAGGTATGAATTCACTCAAAAGTAATCAAACTGATACAAAAGAGGGGTCCGAAATAAGAACGTTTCTGTAAGTGTTGTAAATGCCTCTATAATTTGAAATATTTCATATTTTTTTGCAATTTAAAATCAAGGCAGCTGGGTGAAGATGACACAGGAAGATTACATTCTGCTGTAATAGCTAATGCTGCGCCACCATCGCCATACAAGCAAGGCGCAGGGGTAAGAGATGTGGATTATGGACTCAGTATCTGCCAGGGCACACAAAAGTCTTATTGATATTTATACATTTCTTGAGACTTTATGCAAACTTTAAGCTTTACAGTTCAGTAAATGGCTGCTAATTAGCAGCAGTGGTCCTCAGTTTTCCATCTCCTTTTATTTTACTGCCATTCCATTACGAGGACACAGTTTGTATCGGATTCCTCATTGGATTTTGAACATCATTTAGGTAAGGCAGAATTACATTTTAAATATTAAACATTTTAGCTCTTTGTTGTACAAAATATTTAATAATAGTAATACAAAACTTGTTCAATAGTTATACAGTGCCACACATGCATTATTTTTAATAAGTGTTGCACAAATAATCAAAGGCTATACTATATAATGTTCACAGTTTATTTCCATTTGCAGTTCAGTATAGTAAAACAAAGCGTTTATATTCAAGCAGAATTTAAATTTTAAAGCTCCCTGTTCAGCTATGTAAAATGCTTATAAAAAGTATTCATATTATTATTATTCAACGTTGAATTAGTGGAATTTGGCTTTTTTGACACTGATCAACAGAAAAAGACTCTTTAATGTCAAAGTGAAAAGATGTCTCAATGTGGTCTAAATTAATTACAAATATAAAACACAAAATATGATACCAATGAGTTCAGTGGAGGTCACCTGGCTGGGGATTCCATTGATTGTTGTATAAATGCACCTGATCTGGAAGGGACAACACTTGGTGACTCAGTATGGTGGCCTGACCAACACAATGAAGACAAAAGAATACAACAAGCTACTCAGTGAAAAGGGGATTTAAAAGGTACCAGTCTGGGGATGGAGACAAGAAAATATCCAACTCACTGAATATCCCTTGGAGTCCAGCTAAATCAGTCATTAAGAAATGGAAATCTGCACAGGGCAGGCCGTCTGCAAAAGCTGAATGATTGTGTATAGAAGACGTGTGAGGGAGGCTACTAAGAAACGTTTGAAAACTCCAAAGGGGTTACAAGCTACAGGGATCAGACTGGAGAGAGAATGCGGACAGCAGCTGTTGACCCGGTGCTTCACTAGACGCAGCTTTATGGGAGAATGGCAAAGAGAAGACCACTGTTAAAAAAATAAAAAAAAAACATACAGAGAGCTTTCCAGAAGGCTCATGGGAGTCTCCTCAGTCAGCAAAAAGAAAGTTCTATGGTCTGAGGAGACCAAAATTTAGTTGCCATGTTTGAACACTACAAATTATCAAAAACACCCCATCACCATCATAGTGGTGTCAGCATCAGGCTGTGGGATGCTTCACTGCAGAAGTCCCAATAAGGCTTATGAGGGTAAAATGAATGCAGCAAAATATAAAGAAACCCAGAAGGACAACCTGATGCAGTCTGCAAGAAACCTGCGCCTTGGGAGAAGATTGGCTTTCTAGCCAAGACAATAACCCCAGGAATAAAGGTAAAGCTACACAAGAATGGCTTACGAAACAACAATCCAACACACAATTTGTGGCTGGGCTTGATGAAGGCTGTTCAAGCACGATCAACATGCAACCTGACAGAGCTGAGCAGTTTTGTAAAGAAAACAAATGGGGGAAAAATATCAATGTGCAGATGTTCAAAGCTGATAGAGGGTAACACCTGTGCACACAGACTGAAGGCTGTCATGGCTGCCGAAAGTGCATCAACTACTAAATACTATCTTGAAGGGGGTGAAGACTTGACTGAACAGTTAATGTTTTATATTTGTAGTTCATTTAGATGTGAGATCTGTTTACAGTTTAATATTAATGAGTCTATTTCTGTTGATCAGTATCAAATTAAACCCACTAATTCAATGTTTTATAAAAATAAAATGTGAAAACGTCCAAGGGGTGAAAACTTTTTTTATGTTCTGTACGTAGCTGAACAGCGTGCCTTAAAACCACAATACTGCTTGAATACAAACACTTTTTTTTTACTACACTGAACATTAAAAGCGCCAATTGAAATGTACTGCGTATATTAGTTCTCCCTTTGTTTATTAATGTCATTTTGGGAGGAGCAGCACTTTTCATAATAAATGGATGTGTGTATTTAAGTGATTTTGTCAACTCCGACTTTGGCCTCAACGAGAGCCTACTGCATGTCAAACACTTACAAAGGGGGTCAGAAATGTTACTATTTTTTATGTTTTGGTGCATCCAGATCAGGATTCTGCAAAGAACAAAAGTGCTGAACCTCTCTGTCTGCCCGCCTTTATGGTCAAATCTGTTTTGGCCTGGCTGTTTCAATGTTACTTCTTTCCAGTAGCTACTATTTAATCTGCAAATTGAAGGAAAAAAGTGTATGCTTTTTCAAATAAAATAAGTGAGTACTATATAAAGTCACTCTGGTACATAAAGAATGGAAAAAGAACTACTGTTATACAAAAAACTGAATTATTTTTATTGAGACAAACTATATTTGTCTCAAATGAGGCCAGAGTTGCTGATAAGATGCTACATTCATCTTATCCAAGCTGCTCCTTTCAGTAATTTTTAAAATGAAAACCAAAAAATCTGATTGAATTCCTGGTTCTCTTTTCATTACTGCCTAAGGGAGTCTGGGCAGTACGACACTGTAAACTGGTCAGACATGTGGCCTTATCACACAATGCTATAATGACACTTTAGAAAATGTGCCTCAGGGTGATCGGCCCGTCTTTTCCTACTGAATGATATCCTCTTGTTTTGTCAAGTCAAGCTCTTTGAATTTGTTACTTCAGTTTACCTTACTTTCCCACACTGGAGAAGCAGGGGGGTCTTTATTAGACTGCTCTACTGTAACTGGTATATACAGTACATATGTGCAAACAAAGCATGCAAAAGTGAAGAGTGTAAAATGTGTACTACTTTCCAGTATGGCCAGCTGAAGTCAAACACTACGGTATCTACACAAGACCAAGTGCGGCCCCACTCATGAGCCGTGTCCTTTCACTTCGTCTCAAAGTGTGTCTTACTTCTGCAGTACCTTAAACAAGCATCAGACTTGTTGCATGCTCTGTTCAGCACATTGAGAACATAAAGCTGAAGACTCACAGACACCTACATTGGACTGCAAAAGAAACAGCTACGTTTTACAGAATGTCCCCAGTGTCTACTGTGAGTGATCTTCTGCCCATGCGGCGTCTTACATTGCAGAGTGAGTGCGTCCGATGTCTCGGTGAGTTGATGTCACTGGGCGTCGAAGACCGGTCCCCCTCGATGGCGGAGGCGTCTGATATGATGGAGGGCTGCCGAGAATGGCATGGACTCACCCTCACAGCTGGAGGTAGGAACAGGTTAACACAGTCAGACTGATCATGGAGGCTTTCTAATCTCACATCATCTACTCAAATCAACCACTTTGACATTTATTTCTTAATTTCAAACAGGATTTGTAAAACACCAGTGATTGCCTTTATGATTTTAGTCAGAACTTCCCTTACTTAAACTGGTCTTTTTTACAGAAAGCACTAACTTGATTAAAAAAAAACATGGATGACTAGCTTTGTCACAGTGTGATATGAATTCATCAGTACATTCTAATTTAGTCCATACATACAAATATTAGACATTGGCATGCTTTAAATTCTCTATAGGGCAAAACAGAAAAGCACACATTAAAAATCAACACTTATTTACAATACATGCTTCAAACATAATGGTTATAAGCAGGGGTCACATTCTGGGTCACTTAGGCTCTACAAATGCTCAATTAAAGGCCAAGGCAGGTGCAGCTCTTCCACCTCCCTAATCGCTCTGTATTGCTTAACATTTCCTTCTAATTCTCTGTTTCAAAACCTCACTATAATAACACAGAAGACACCAGGAATCAGTTTTATGTAGAAGGTGGACCCCTGATTATAACTAAGCCCAATTCATTTTTTTTTGCCCACTACTGATGGTGTATACCAGCTTGTGCAGATTATCAAGATCCCCACAGCGTCAGCATTCTGCCTGCCACCTTACCAAAGAGGCCCCTGTACAGCAGTGGGAGCACAAAGAATTGTCACGCATCACTGGCTCTGTAGTGTCAAGCTACAGAAGAGACAATTGTCTGCAGTGTGTTCTCGAAATGAAAATGATGTCAGTAGCACAGGTAGAGAAAACACAATTACATAAACACTGTACTGCACAAAGCAACGAGGGGAGACATGGCGCGTCAGATACTCGTTGATAAACTCAGTGCGGTGCAAACACTTGCAGAGCGACTGACTGCGGAAGGCCAGCCACTGCTCTTTGTACTAAGCCACTCACTTTGGGATGGCGCTCTCCTTTAACTAAAAGTATAAGAAGGCTATCGACCCATGGTGCCAGGAACTCAGGGTACTTTTCTAGCAAGTGGCTATGAGGAAAGTTAATCACAAAAAAGGAGCAGAAAAGTCGATGAGGACATGTTGACCATCTGATATACCGCCAAGCCACCTGGATGGCACAGTGCTGTCGAAGTCCATTGATGCAGGAGGGCTAAAGTGCAGTGAGAAATGATCAGGGTCCACTCAACATGCCGTCAACTTCACTGACCGTTTTTTAAAAGACCCCTGTCCATATGATATTGTTTTAACGATGGCCCAGTAGCACTTTTACCAGTAGTGTCCAAAATGTTATTATATTACTTTAATATTATTTTATTGTTCTGATCAAATATTTATTGAAGTTGAAACAACATTAATGAGCAATAGACATAATAATAAACAGTTTTCCAAAAAATAAACAGTCAAAAGAAGACAATGATAGCGACAGTTATATCAGTAAAAATACTAACCAACTCCCCCCCTCCCCCCAAATTTGTCCTGTTATGGCCATGTCACATGATGCAACTTTTCCAGTGATTAAAAGTTGTAGCCTCCATTTTCATAATCTCAGCAAGTCCTGTGACAGCCAGTTGCCTAATGTGACATGCCCAGCCGCTCAGGCCAGCTAATCCGTGACTTGCTCTGATGAAGTCAAACAGGTTTAATTTTGTCTTTAGTTTTGGGGATGAGACCTGTGTGCATGAGAAGTGACAACCAATGAAAATAAAGGGGTAATATAATTCATATAATGCAGCAACAAGGAATTAGGAACATGCATGTTTTGAACCTTGTAAACAGAAGAGAAACTCATCTGTCATCTTTTTTGATGTACTGAAAAAGAATGGAAAAAAGAGCCAATACTGTGGCAGAACTCACCATAACTGTTAACAGTTCATACAGAGTGGCTCCGGCAGTCAGCATGTTATTGGCTGCTACAATAAGAAGCGAGCACGACTGTGCTGGAAGATTGGCACTCGACTGGCAAAGTAGACATGGGCAGCGAATTTCAGTCATTTACTGACCTGGTGTGATGACGAGACCAGCAACGGCATTCAGCAAATCTGACATACCCCACGACTAGAAGTCATATAATATGACATCA
Organism: Erpetoichthys calabaricus; assembly: GCF_900747795.2. Lineage (NCBI taxonomy): Eukaryota > Metazoa > Chordata > Cladistia > Polypteriformes > Polypteridae > Erpetoichthys > Erpetoichthys calabaricus. The sequence continues at coordinate 171,127,924 of NC_041401.2, forward strand.
GCTTTATAAAGGTAAACAGAAAACTACCCGAGCTACACCTTGGAGGGAAATGTAACTCAAACATCAGACCCCACTTAAGTAAGATTTAGGAAGGAAGAAGAAGAGAACAACAACCACCACAGGCCATCTGGATCTGCAGAATTTCCACTGAAGCACACCATTTTGTAAGAAGAATACAGTGAGGAACATAAGTATTTGAACACCCTGCGATTTTGCAAGTTCTCCCACTTAGAAATCATGGAGGGGTCTGAAATTCACACTGTGGGTGCATTCCCAATGTGAGAGACAGAATGTAAAAAACAATTCAGGAAATCACATTGTAAGATTTGTACAGAATTTATTTGTATTGCACTGCTGCACATAAGTATTTGAACACCTGGCAATCAGCAAGAATTCTGGCTCTCAAAGACCTGTTACTCTGCCTTTAAGAAGTCCACCTCTACTCCACTTAGTAATCTTAATTAGTAGCACCTGTCTGAGCTCTTTAAAGACACCGGTCCACCCCACAGTCAGTCAGACTCCAACTACTACCATGGGCAAGACCACAGAGCTGTCAAAAGACACCACAGACAAAATTGTGGACCTCCACAAGGCTGGAAAGGGCTACGGGGCAATTACCAAGCAGCTTGGTGAAAACAGATCAACTGTTGGAGCAATTGTTAGAAAATGGAAGAGGCTAAAGACGACTGTCAGTCTCCTTAGGACTGGGGCTCCATGCAAGATCTCACCTCGTGGGGTATCACAGATGATAAGAAAGGTGAGGAATCAGCCCAGAATTACACGGGAGGAGCTGGTCAATGACATGAAGAGAGCTGGGACCACAGTTTCAAAGGTCACTGTCGGTAGAACACTATGCTGTCATGGTTTCAAATCACACATTGCATGGAAGGTTCCCCTGCTCAAGTCATCACATGTCCAGGCCCGTCTGAAGTTTGCCAATGACCATCTGGATGATCCAGAGGAGGCATCGGAGAAAGTCATGTGGTCAGATGAGACCAAAATAGAACTTTTTGGTCTAAACTTCACTCGCCGTGTTTGGAGGAAAAAGAAGGAGGAGTTGCATCCCAAGAACACCATCCCTACTGTGAAGCATGGGGGTGGAAACATCATGCTTTGGGGGTGCTTTTCTGCGAATGGGACAGGACGACTGCACTGTAATAAGGAGAGGATGAATGGGGCCATGTATTGTGAGATTTTGAGCAACAACCTCCTTCCCTCAGTCAGAGCACTGAAGATGGGTCGTGGCTGGGTCTTCCAACATGACAATGACCCGAAGCACACAGCCAGGATAACCAAGGAGTGGCTCCGTAAGAAGCATATCAAGGTTCTGGAGTGGCCTAGCCAGTCTCCAGACCTAAATCCAATCGAAAATCTTTGGAGGGAACTGAAACTCCGTGTTGCTCAGCGCCAGCCCCGGAACCTGACAGATCTAGAGGAGATCTGTGTGGAGGAGTGGGCCAAAATCCCTGTTGCAGTGTGTGCAAACCTGGTCAAGAACGTTTGACCTCTGTAATTGCAAACAAAGGCTTCTGTATCAAATATTAACACTGATTTTCTCAGGTGTTCAAATACTTATGTGCAGCAGTGCAATACAAATAAATTCTGTACAAATCATACAATGTGATTTCCTGAATTTATTTTTTACATTCTGTCTCTCACAGTGGGAAAGCACCTACAATGTGAATTTCAGACCCCTCCGTGGGAGAACTTGCAAAATCGCAGGGTGTTCAAGTACTTATGTTCCTCACTGTAAGTCTGAAAAGTGAAGATGCAAAGGAGATGGAAATATCAGATTTCCAATGATAAGCTATGTCTGTGCAGGTATTGTGCCTATACAAAACAGCTGCTGCTGGTTGGAAGAGAGACAAAGAAATGACAGGTCCAATAAGAGAAAAGTATGAGGAAAGAAAGGGATGTTAATCTGAGAAAAATGTAGTTTTAGACAAATATGAAGCCAAGACTGGAGGGCATTCCCAGGACGTGTGCAAAAAAGTACCAGGGATGGTTGCCAGGCAGAAAGGACAACAGGAATAAGTGGACAGACATATCCTAAATCGAATGTGTTAAAGATTGAGGTTCTTAGATGAAAATAAAATTTTATGAAAAACAGAAATCTAAATCTGTCAAAAAACAGATTTCCAAGAAAGTGGAAGTAGTGAGAGAAGGTTCCTCTGCCCAACAGAGAGAATTGGTGAAGGTCGATATGAGACCTAGAGGATAGAGAGCTACAGGAATTGTAAAGTGGATGGGAACTGGATAAAGAAATTCTGCATGTTTTAAGAACAGAACTTAGTTGTAAGTAAGAAAAATGAAAACAGGAGGAACTCTGATATTACGTTTTTGTGGGATTATTTGCAATATTTTGATGGATCTGTTGTACCAAATGAAGGATTTTAAGGTCAATGATTTCTTTTATGACTGTAGTTTATCAAGAATTTAAGTACTTTGAGTTTTCTGATGTTTACATTGTACTATTTGTGATGGCATTTTTATTTGGAAGTGGATACCACCAAACTGAGTTACTGGGCAAGAAGAAGCCTTGACCATGGAGGTGACCAAAAATCCAATGGTCATTCTAACAGAGCTTCAGAAGTCTTCTGCTGAAATGTGAGACTCTGTCAGCAAGATGACCATCTCAGCAGCACTCAATCAACTGGCCAATTATGGCTAGGCAGAAGCCACTCTTGAGTAAAATAAATATGACAAGCCCGCTTGGAGTTTGCCAAATGGCAATTAGAGTACTCTGAGAGCAGGAGGGCAAAGATGCTCTGGTCTGATGAGACAAACATTGAACTCTTTGGGCAGAAGTCCAAGCACTATGTCTGGTAAAGTCCAGGCACTGCTCATCACCCGTCTAATACCATCCCTACAGGCACATGGTGGTGGCAGCGTCATGCTATGGGGTGCTTCTAAGTGGCAGGGATAACAGAGTAGTCAGAGTTGAGGGAAGGGTGAATGCAGACAAATACAGAGAACATCTGCTCCAGAATGCATGGGATCTCAGATTGAGGTGATGGTTCAATTTTCAGCATGACAATGACCCAAAGCATATAGCGAAGGCAAACTTGGAATGGCTTCTGGACAAGACTCTGTTTGTCCTTGAGTGGCCCAGCCAAAGCCCAGACTTAAAAACCTCATAGAACATCTGTGGAGAGACCTGAAGATTGGCAATGCCACAGATGCTTCCCATCGAATTTAAAGGAGCTTAAGAGAATCTGCCAGGAAGAATGGAATAAACTGCCAAAATCCAAGTGTGCAAACCTTGTAGAGACTTACCCTAAGAAGACTCAAAGCTTTAACTGCTGCCAAAAGGGTTTCTACAACATACTGAATTGAGAGAATCTGAATATTTCTATAAATGTGAGACATCAGTATTTGATTTTTAATAAAGTTGCAAACCTTTCTGAAAACCCTTTGTCATTTTGGGTTACTGTGTATAAATTGATAGGAAAAATGGCAAATTTATCCATTTAAAATGAAATCTACAGCATAATAAGGGATGCAGAAAGTGAAGACAAGACAAGACATAGTACTAGTGAATAAACACAACTTGAATACGAGAGGTGAGCCGTAGGAGACAACCTCATTGATAAAAAAGACATAAAATAACTAAAAGCAGACGGCTGGTCTGGCATATCAACAGGAATTTCAGGAAGCACTTAGAATGTGTTAGGATGAAAACGGCTGGAGGGTGGGAGTCGTAACTCCCACTACTACTACTGTTTACACATTTCATTTAACAGTGCATGCTGGGATTGTTGGTAAAGGTGGGCACACACAGAACTCACGCATTCAACACAGTTTTACTCTTGGGTCTGAAACAGGTTGAATGCTTTTATATGATATTTATTTATGTGTTTATCTGTAATATTGAATGCTTATATGTTTGTACACTTTTATTGTAGTTGCTTTGTTTAGTAGTTTGCGTCATTATTCCATGACCTGCACTGTCATTGCGTGTTTGTGCTTCAGTGGAATGAGCAGCAAGTGTTCTCCCTGTGAGAGTAAAGTGAATTATTGGTGAGCAAGAGGTGCAGTTGTGTGAACAGAAAGATACATCCGATCTGCTGCTTACTATTGACATTAGTTATGTATCCCTAGCTGATTCCCAAACTGCTCCAGGGTTCTCATAAATCCAGCCAAAATCAAGTATCAGTGTTGCCTGTAATTTGGAAGAATTGCTAAATACTAATAGAATTTTACTTGGTCCTGTTTAAATTACAGTACTAAACTGATATGACAAAAATCCAAAATGAAAAGCAGGGCAGGAATAACAGTAACTGGCAAGAATCCATGACCAGGTAACCAATAACCTCTCCCTCTTCATCCTCAACGGCTGTCTTTTCATGGTGTTTGACCCAAGGCACTCCACTGATGTGACCTTTTTCCCCACTTTTTAGAGTTTTTTCCACTGCAAATGTTGAGAACAAAGCTAAGAAAGTCATTGCTGCCTAGATCCTTAAATAAGGGCACTTCTGGACCACTTATGTACAGGCCGCTTCCTCAGCTGCTCTGCTAGACACACTCATGCACTTCACTGCCTTCCATGAATGCCTGTGCAATTATGTACCATCATCATCTTTAGCCTTCCACAGACGGAGAAGCAGTATCGATCAGACGCTGCATGGTTGCTATTCACATGGACTAATCTCTGTACATAAATGCCTTCCTTCGAGGACTTCAAGCTTTTAGGACTCTTATACCTCGCACCAAGTTAACTTTTGCTTCCTGTACCTTGTGAAAATGAGTCAAAGATTATAAAAAATGTGTACAAACATTTCCTCCCTCTTCAAACACCTTATTATGAATAGGCCTGCTTTCTGCTCCACAATGCCACTGCCACAATGTAGAACTGATCTGAGCTGTGTTAAGAGAGAGATGAGAGGATAACTGCCTTTTCAGAACAAATCGTCACATGCACTTCCCAACTTCTGATGGGCTGACCAAATTTCAAATCCTGCTTTTAAAAGAATTCTTAATATGGACTTGTTTGTACAACCTGATATAATATACAGGGATCTGCATGAAAGAAACTGGGCTCAGAATGTCTCTGGGTTACAGACTTTAGCTGATTTGAATGAAAGTTTTTCAGGTGACTTTCTATTCCATTTTTCCATGTACAGATATTTACTTAAACTTTACTTACTTAGCTAAAACACCAGGGGCCTCATGTATAATGCCTTGCCTAGAATTCAGACTAAAACATGGCGTATGGACAAAATTAGAAATGTGCATACACACAAAAATATTCTTATACATAAAACGCAGCGTGAGCAAAGTTCTATGCACTTTCCCTTTATAAGTCCCAATAAACATAAATTTTAACGCACATGCATGAGCCTACAGCCCCACCCCTGACTCCTCCCAGAAATCTGCCCATTTGAACA